>NC_063049.1:13116257-13716257 GCF_018812025.1 Megalobrama amblycephala
AATATTTTAGTAGAAACAGTGATGTAGGTTTTTTTAAGATTCTTTGATGGATAGAAAATAAAAAAACATCAACATACAAACAGTGATGGTAAGAAATGGCAAAGCAACCATGTGCCACACCTTACCATCTAACAGGGGACCAAAGGCATTTTGTTTATTCACTAAGATTATAGGAATCTTTTAGGATTCTCAAATCATGGCCAAAATCACCGCCTTTAGTTTTCATTTGTTGCCTGAATTCAAACTGAATGAGTGGAATCAACTTAAAAACTTTAAGTTGAGTTTACTCTAATGATTGACTAAACCAACACTAAAATATAAGTGAATTTAACTTAATGTATATGAGCTTAAAGTACTCATACTTATTGGTTTTAAAACTTAAATGGTTTAAGGCAATCAGTTTCCTTAAATGGTTTGCGTTACCGTAACTTATCAGGTTTTACGGAGTAAAAACACTGTGTTATGCTGCCAGGCCAGTAGTTGGCAATGTCACTTTATAAAGAAACACTTCACGCCTATAGACTGAACACGTAATACATGTGATGTCACCGTTTCCACCAATTTGATAATGATAGCAGTATGGTTTTCAAAAATTTGTACTTTTGGGCCATTTACACAACACCATTTTCAACAAAAAAAAATGAAAAATGTATGCTTTTTGGCCATTTATTTAAACGACAACAGCGTTTTGGGGGCCTGAAAACGCAAACTTATGAAAACAGGTTTCAAAGTGCGATTTAAAAATGACATCATTATCATCTCCATGTAAACTACACAAACGTGAATTTGTGAAAACGGTGACATCATGCACGTGTATTACATGTTCAGCCTATAGACCTTATGCACCAGAGAAACAAGCACGCCGTCATCTTTATAAAATTGTCTTTGAACTTCCGTTTTTGCGGTATCTCTGTACATTTCTATGGCATCGCGCTCAAAGAATAATTAGCTGGTGAAGTGGATTTACCTGTTGTAGAGTTAATGAAAGTTAGCATTGTTATGTTTAAAGCAGATGTCTTAACAAATGACAGTAGACCAAGAAGATTTTAAAACGAGCAGTTCATTCATAAATACGTAAGATCGCTGTGGAAATACAAACTGGAAGTCAAAAGACAATGAGCGCAACGCTGAAAAGGGACAGACATACATAAGGTCTATAGGCACGTAGCGTTACTTTAGAAAGTGACATCGCCAACTACTGGGCTGGCAGCATAATACAGCATTTTCAGCCGTTTTCGTGGATCCATGTGAAAAACATGGTTGTCGTGTAAACGTACCTTTAGAAACCTCTTTTTGGGCCCCCAAAATGCTGTTGCCATGTAAATTAAAGGCCAAAAAGCATAAGTTTCAGTTTTTAGTTGAAGACGGTGTTGTGTAAACCCTTCGGGTTTGTTCTGAAGTACAAATAAAAAAACCATAGTTAGAATAGGAAAATATCAACTTTTTAAAGGGAGGAAAAAACACCAGCAAATTCAGCTGAGAACCACTGCATTATAATATAATATAACATAACATAATATTATGTTAACACTACAAATGCAGCATTGTCACAGGCGTTTCTAACTACGTCTGCATGAGGTTTGAGTGGTCAAATCACAAACCAGACTCCATTTACACCTGTATTTAATGTTGTGATCAGATCTCCTGAGGCTGATGCTAATACGAGATGTAAACAGGGCCTTATTTACAGCATTTATTCAGTTATAGCTGTTTACTGGAGCTATTTTAAACAATACAATTGTCTAGGATTGTCACTTGAATGGTCTATTATATTATACAATTTAACACAATGATAGAGCACAATAAACATCCTCACCAGAAACTCAATGATGCTTTCATGTGCACCTGTTGAAGAAATAAATATGTCATAATGCATTCAATAAATGTATTATAAATCCTCATGAATCACACCTTCCAATGTTGAAGAGTTACACGATGGGTTCATAAGAGCAGCTCAGTGTTGTGTAGTGCTGAATGTTTATGTGTAAGGTGTTCTGGTCACACTTATCACAAGCTCTAGTGAACCTTGGACTGTGCCATTTTTTCGCCTCTGTTATGTCCTTCCATTTCAAATGTCCCTGCCATTTATCTGGTTTAACCTCATTCTGTCTTTCGGGATTTCCTCAAACAGATTTTGAAAACTTTAATAGGACATAAATGTGTTTCAACTGTAAACCAGTCAAGCTCAAATTCAGTGGTATTGTGGCATAATGGAGCACTTTCTGTCGTTAGTTCAGCTGCAATGTTTTAACCCGAGGTTAACCTGGGTTTCTTAAAAAGCCTTTGTGATGGCCGATGCTGAAATATCGTAGAGAGCAGAGTAGACGATGACCGATATAATGCGGATATATAGTTACAAAAATAGCAAATAAGGTACACAAATTGCTTAAATAGACACTTATTTCAACAGAATCAATATGTATCTGTACAGTATCTGTGTGATTCCTCATTTAGATTAGCCTAAATGTCACTTTTCTGTGGTTTATCTCAAACCTACTTCTTGGATGGGTTCATTATACTTTGGGTATACACTAGGGTAAAGAATTTCTATAAACATTTTAAATTGACAGTCAGTTAACTGAGTAATTGTATTGTTTAAACTGCAAAACACACATGCAAGACTCAACATACCATGTTCACATAGTCTGAATGAAAAAAAATACTTAAAGGGGTAATTCACCACTGGCAAGATGGGCTTTTATTCAATCTTGACTGTCTATGCAGTAGATCGGCGCTACATGTCTAGAGAAAAAGGGATGTGACGTTCAATTTTGTCAAAAAGGTAGGGAAACTTCAACACCTATAATGCACTGGACTCATCCGTGAACAGGGATACAAAAATGCAGAAGTAGTTTTCACAGAAATCCTGAAGCTGTCAAAAGTCCACCAGATGACGTAAAATGATGTGTTTTACATCATCCATCTGACTTTTGCCCACAATAAAATGGGGATGTCTCGGTATGGGTAACACTGTAAACACTGTTCATTTAAATATACGACTGACACTGTAACAAAACAAAGCTGGTTGAAAATCTTACCCTTTGAGAAATGTGAGTATTGATTTATTTTTAATGCTATATATATATATATATATATATATATATATATATACAGTACAGTCCAAAAGTTTGGAACCACTAAGATTTTTAATGTTTTTAAAAGAAGTTTCGTCTGCTCACCAAGGCTACATTTATTTAATTAAAAATACTGTAAAAAACACTGTAATATTGTGAAATATTATTACAATTTAAAATAACTGTGTACTATTTAAATATATTTGACAAAGTAATTTATTCCTGTGATGCAAAGCTGAATTTTCAGCATCGTTACTCCAGTCTTCAGTGTCACATGATCCTTCAGAAATCATTCTAATATGCTGATTTGCTGCTCAATAAACATTTATGATTGTTTTCAATGTTGAAAACAGTTGTGTACTTTTTTTTTAGGATTCCTTGATGAATAGAAGGTTCAAAAGAACAGCATTTATCTGAAATACAAAGCTTCTGTAGCATTATACACTACCGTTCAAAAGTTTGGGGTCAGTAAGAATTTTTATTTTTATTTTTTTGAAAAGAAATTAAAGAAATGAATACTTTTATTCAGCAAGGATGCATTAAATCAATCAAAAGTGGCAGTAAAGACATTTATAATGTTACAAAAGATTAGATTTCAGATAAACACTGTTCTTTTGAACTTTCTATTCATCAAATAATCCTGAAAAAAAATATTGTACACAAATATTTTGTACAATTGTACACATTAAATGTTTCTTGAGCAGCAGATCAGCATATTAGAATGATTTCTGAAGGATCATGTGACACTGAAGACTGGAGTAATGATGCTGAAAATTCAGCTTTGCCATCACAGGAATAAATTACTTTGTGAAATATATTCAAATAGAAAACAGTTATTTTAAATTGTAATAATATTTCACAATATTACTGTTTTTTACTGTATTTTTAATTAAATAAATGTAGCCTTGGTGAGCAGACAAAATTCTTTTAAAAACATTAAAAATCTTAGTGGTTCCAAACTTTTGGACTGTACTGTATATATATAAAATTTTAATTTATTTTTATTTTTTTCAAACTATATTTGACTTTTGAACTATTTTAAGGTGTTCCTTTTACAGTATAGATACACCAAATAAGTAGTAATATTAAAAACATTTAATTACTCTTGCTTTAGGCTGAGGGTTTGTTGGTAACACTTTATTTTAAGGTGACTTATTACATGTTACTACATGTACTTACCATGTAAATTATGCATAATTACAGGTAACTAACCCTAAATCAAACCCTAACCCTAACTGTAACTCTATAGTAAGTACATGTAGTTAATTAATAATTCTCAGTACTTATTTGAGTTATTACAATGTAACTACTGCACCTTAAAATAAAGTAACCGGTTTGTTTAAGGTTATGTAATTATGCATAATTTGCTGTTATAACTATAGTAAGTACATGTAAAGTGTGTAACAGACACAAATAAAGTGTTAGCCCAAATTTAATTATATTTAATTTGTGCTAGACTCTGAATTTGACAATTAAACTTGGTTTAAACTTGGGTTAAGCTGCAGCAAAGTTTATGATATCTATAGTACAAAAGATTTATTCAGTAAAACAAAAACATCCAAAAGAATCAAAAAGTGATTGCGATTATCAAAAATGTATTGTTTGTGTAAAATGAGAAAAATACAACAATTTGTGCATAACTTTTTCATCCTCATTCTTATATGTACAGTATTTAGCGAGCTGAACTACAGGTGTGAGCTCACTAAATGCGTCGTTCTGAGCGCACTTCTGTTTGTCTGATTCCACTAGGATCTGGGGATCTCGAAGGTGGGTCATATGAAGAGAATTCTCCAGGGAACTAAGGACTTGGCCAAGAGTTCGATGGTGGACCTGTGAGACGTCAACACACATTCCGTTCGCGAGCGAAGAGGAGTTGAAGCGGAGCTCCGGTGTGGGAGGCGCTTTAGTGTCGTGGATTCATGTAGGAATAGCTTGTAGAAAAGCAAAGAATGTTTGTTTTAGAAGCAAGCGCTGGTGCCAAAACGACAAGGATTGTGTCCGAGACTTTTAGACCCATAGAAAAGCCATTCCTCACTTATCGCATCAACGGCACAATCAGGTATGCAATTCTCATAGTGCACGCGACCTCTGGCCTCTTTAAAAGATCCAAATCAAGTAGCAGAACAGGACTTCCAAACAGCGTTTTCTCCGAGAGGAGCACGGCCTCTGAGTAGCTCACTGGCTCTTTGCCTTGCGGTAGATGGCAACAACAGGAGGGCGATGTGATGTGTCAGCAATATTCTGCTTTTGACAGCACTGTTTACATTTTAAGGAGACGGGAAAAAGACTGCTGGAGTATCGCAATCAGACGGCAATCATCGTAGTGCGACGGTGCAGTCCAGGAAAGGTCAAAAGGGGTTTCCTTCGACAGTGACATACTGATGCATGGTATGCTTGCTATATTTGGATAGCTATTTTACTGCATGATCTGCGTCTTGTTTTTTATTGTACAAACTAACACTTGAACAAGTTTTATATGAATTTAGTATAATGCCGTTTGTTACTACTGAAGCATCCCTTTTGGTCTAAGTAGACTGCTGATTTATTTCTATTTATCTGTCTGCATGGAAACCTTGTGTCAAAAGCAGTGTCATGTGCCATATTTATTGTCAGATGAGCTTTATTGGTAAGAAATGTTTTAACCTTAACAGTAGGAAGTTGTTAGGTAAGTTGACATCTCGGTGAATCAAGTACCAAAAACAATGTCCCCAAAAAGTTTAAATTTTCCCCCCTAAAATATTCTTCAAAAAATGTTGCTCAGAAAAACATCCACACCACATTTGTTTGTGGCTTAAAATGTATTATTATACATTAGTTGAAATAGGACTTCTATCGTTTTGAATAAGAAACTGCAGTTGACCTGCAACATAGTTGATATTTGCTGAGTTCAGGAACCCAGTGCAAGTTCTATAGGATCATCTACATTTGGTTGGTGGCATTACAGGGTATAAGAGATGTTTGTTAATATATGCACTGTATATATGTTTAAAAAGTCTAAACTGTTAACTCCAGTTATAAGTAAGGCCTTTGTATAATAGAAAGCTTTCATGATATTATCAGATGGCACATTTATTTGTGTATAGCGCACCATAACACCTTTGTGAATTATTATGTTAAGTAATCGCCTTTACACGTTAAGTGCTGTTGTACTCTATGGAAGGTGCAATATTGTATTTATTTTGATACATTTCTTCTCTATGAAGCTTTATTATGTGAGGTTTTTCCATGGAAAACTAAAAAGATAAACTTCACACACTCCTCTTTTTTTTTTTTTTTTTTAAGGTGGATTAGGGTCAAATCTTGCCATGTTCTCTCCAAAATTCATAAATCTTCCATTAGCAAATTGTTGATCCTGTCTAACCGTGCTTCCAGGATAATTTGCTAGACGGCTGGATGTTTCCTCACACCGACTATAAAACTGTTGTGCCTCTATTTTTTTCCGTTAAATGGAAAATTTTGAGCTACACGTAGCTTTCCCAACCAACAGTGCACATGGGGCTCATAACAGCGGATTTTTAGTTTATGTTATATTCTAATGTTCCTCTAGAGGGTGTTTGATAACATCAAAGTAGTAGTTGATACTGTATATATATACAGCGAGAAAGAGAGTAGTGTCGGAAAAGATGTGGCGTTCCCTACCAAGAAATGCAATTCTACCCACAATTTACCTGAAGTGAGAATTCAAACAAATATGGAGAACGAGCACAGGCCTGGAGGACTGGGTTTGGTCTGTTGGGTGAAACCGAGCAGGATGTTTTTAAAAAAGGAAAATACACATTTGAAGAGTTCGGAGAGAGTTTAGTCATTGTTATCAAACAAATTGGCCTAAAATGAGACTCAAATCATGACAGCATTCATTAATCAATAATAGATTACATTACTGGTTCTTAGCTGGTTTTGCTCTAGGGTTTTACATCAAACATGGCGCCAAACATAGGGATAGCTTATTGTACACAAATAACCAAAAAAAGATCCTTAAAAGTCATTAATATTATCAAGAATGGCATACAATATTGACAATTTTGTAAATGCACAAACAGTAGAAGTATTATTTACACTTTTTTTAGCTTGTGTGTTTGGTTTCTAAATGTCAGTTGAGTTTTATGCTCTCGGCAGCCAATAATTCACCACACAAAACACACTGTGGTCGGCACAAACCATGTTTATTCTTGTTGTAAGTGAACCCGTATTTAATGTAGTTTGGCCTTGTCCATATTGGCAGCTGCGTAATATGTCTAGCTCTTACCAAACGAAAAACGAACTTAATTTTGCAAAGTTTGATTGGGCGCGTGATGCTGGATACTCAAAATTGAAGATGAGGACAACATATTCTCTTCACATTTAAAATTTGATAAGCCTATTTTTATTTCTTTCCTAACTATACACAATTATATAGTTAATTTGCTCCCACCAAAGCCATCCTTTGGGCAGTGTAACCGATGTGATTGCATGCTTAGGACTGCCCTGATTCCCACTTTATATTAAGTGTCTTTAACGACTATGTAATAACATTTAAATGAATCCTTTGATACAAAGCACTTATTGTGTGCATACATGGTTTTACATTGTGCTTATATTGAAAAAAATACCTGCATGAAATTACATCTATAGTTAATTTCTGTAATTACATCCTTTAACCCTTAACCCAGCCTTAATCCCGTATCTATGGAAGCTTGTTTCCACCACTGAATAAAAAAAAAGATCATTGCGACTTTTTTTCACAATTGCGAGTTGTGTGATATAGTCTCAATTGCAAGTTATAGTCAAAATTGTGAAATAAAGTCTCAATTGCATGTTATAAAGTCAAAATTGTGTGATATAAACTCGCAATTGCGAGTTATAAAGTGAGAATTGCATGATATAAAATCTCAATTGCGAGTTATAGTCAGAATTGTGTGAAATTGCATGTTATAAAGTCAGATTTGTGCGATATAAACTCACAATTGTGTGTTATAAAGTCAGAATTGCAAGATATAAACACAATTGCGAGTTATAAAGTCAGAATTGCGAGATATAAACACAATTGCGAGTTATAAAGTCAGAATTGCGAGATATAAACACAATTGCGAATTATAAAGTCAGAATTGCATGAAATACAGTCTCAGTTGCATGTTATAAAGTCAGATTTGCAAGATATAAACTCAGAATTGTTATAAAGTCAGAATTGCAAGATGTAAACTCCCAATTGCGAGTTATAAAGTCAGAATTGCATGATATTACGTCAGAATTGCAAGATATAAACACCCAATTCTGAGTTATAAAGTCAGAATTGTGAGATATAAACTCGCAATTCTGAGAAAAATGTCAGTCTTTGGACCTTGTAACTCGCAATTGTGAGTTTATATCTCACAATTCTGAGAAAAGAAGTTAGAATTGCAAGGAAAATCAGAATTGCAAGTTTATATCTCGTAATTCTGACTTCATAACACACAATTGCAACTTTATATCATGCAATTGTGAGAAAAAAGTAATAATTTTGAGATAAAAAGTTGCAATTATCCTTTTTTTCCATGGCAGAAACAAGCTTCTATACGGATTCCCGCCTCAGTAGCAGCAAAAGTGTTTTGCAATACAATATGAACACAATAAGTACATTTTACCCATGTTTTTATTTTTGTAAGTACATAGTACTTAAAGACATCTAATATAAAATGTGACCATTAAATGCATTCTGTAAGTGTTGCCCAGCAGTTGAGAACCACTGGCGTCCATAATAAAGGCACAACAGTGCAGACTATGCTGTACTTTATGTCTGCAGCCTGCTTTTTCCAGCAGTAGATGTTATTTGTCCATTGCGGTTTAATTGGCAACTTAATGTCTCTCGCTTCCCGTCTTTTCTCAGTAGTGAGCACCTACTGAGGTTTCAGTGTCTGCCTGTAGGCATTATTGCTTGGCTGTTAAATCCATCGACAGGCCCACGTGAAATCTGCGCCAGCGAAACTCTGAAGATTGGGATGTGCGTCAAGTTTTACACATCCCCTCTCCCTTACGTGTTTGTTTATTAAATATTCTGGCCAATTTAATGCTTTCAGCTACCACTAAGTGTGCATTACTCTCTGTTTAACACATTTTACCAGGTTTAAATTCATTCCACAGACATTTTCTCCAAAATCAGTGCAGAAAATGTTACCTATTCATTGGTGACAGAAAAAAAAGCATCATGCTGTGATCATACCTGACAATCAAATGGTGCATTTAAAGCAACGGTTCTGTTTGCGGTTACCGAAACGTATGTTCGCATACCTCCACGCATCTCGAAACTCGAATGAATGTAGTGATTTGCTTTTCAGATATGCATTTCCGAATGACTGCATTGTAAAGGTAATTTCCCCAACTAGCTAGAATCATTACCAAAGACACAATATCATTTCGAGAACACTTGATGCTCACTCTATGAAGCTCCCTGTTTAATTGGCCTTACATGATTTCTGTTTGACAGCTGTAGCAGTTCGACCTTGTCTATGGTGCCTCTGTATAGTTCATTTGTTCACAACAGACGCAAATCACACAAGTGCAGTCTTCCTCTCATGCCACACTGAATACATGATCACATGAACCTCAGTTCAGTTCTCAAGCCACCACAGGAGTGTTTTCATTGGACTATGAGTGGCGGTGGGCTTCGGCTTATCGACGATGGCGAACGCAAAAGCTGTAAACTGCCTGGTTTTTCAAAAACGAATTCATTTTGAGGAATTTGTAGAGCAAGGTCAAATGATTTATATCCATTTAAGAAAAGTGCGATGTGAGTTTCATTTGTTTACATTGTGTTTACAATGGCACAGTTTCATTTTTAAGACTACATGTATAGGTATATTTACAATATTTGCATATTTATTAAGGTTAAACAACTGATGTGTATGTGTTTTCACTATTGGGATATAATGTTACGGTAGTCACTTGTATTGATATCTGGATGATTTTGGTAAGTAGTAGGTAATTTTTATGACTACTAAGTGACTGTTTTCTGTGCCTTTTTATCGTAGATGCATGGTTAACTATTTATTACAATATGGAGGTCACTGAGATGTGTATTTTTGTATCCTGATTAAATAAGTGTTTCGATTTTGATGTACATTTTGAGGTGGTAAAATGCTGCCGGTTGATATCTTCCTTCTTCAATAAAACTGAATGCATACACAGTACACTTTGCTGTCTTGAGTGTTTGACTTATTTACTTGAAATTGTGTGAATGGGTAACACTTTACAATAAGGTTCCTTAGTTAACATGAACTAATAATGAACTGCACTTCCGCAGCATTTATTAATCTTTGTTAATGTTAATTTCAACATTTACTAATACATTATTAAATTATTAAAATGTTAACATTAGTTAATGCACTGTGAGCTAACATGAACAAACAATGAACAACTGCATTTTCATTAACTACATAAACGAAGATACAGTAGTAAATACAGTAACAAATGTATTTCTCTTGGTTAGTTCATGTTAGTTAATACATTAACTAATGTTTAACTAATGAACCTCATTGAATGAAATATGAATATTAACACACCATTGAATTAACACAGTGGAATTATAGACCATTATTTTTCAATAATGTATGATTACGGTAAGGATTTTGGTTAGGTGTTTGAGAACATTATTGTAAAAACATACATTAACCACACACATATACCTCAGAAATATATATGTGTATGTGAATATATATATGCACTATATAATGAGAGAAAATTTTAAGCCTAGGCCACTACCCCCCTGCAATACCCCTGCAGCCCACCAGGGGACACAGCCCACACTTTTGGAAGCTCTTTCTATCCCTCAGGTAACATTTTGCATATGCTGGGAACGATTAATGGTATATGATTTTATCATCTCATACTCTTTTGTAAGTGTAACCATAACCAAATATTGTCATTGAACCCTTTTATTACAAATGATGTGCTAACTAGTATTGATTTGGTATTAACTTTGAACTGCTACCAATTGCAATATAATATTGTCACACTATAGCAACGCTCTCCCTCATATTTTGCTATTGTAACCGTGCTTATTTCCGTCGTTGGTATAAGCAGCAGTGGGTGGTAATAGACAAGATCTTGCTGATAACGTTTCTTAAATCATTCGGCAACCCTACAGCCTGAACCCCTGTAGGCGAACCACCCTTGCAATATAAAGGCTATTAATTTGCCCATTTATACCTATACCTGTTCTCTGATCTCTTATCCATACTTTAGACACTTCAGCTGAAAACATTTCATTTCTGTACAAATAAAGTTTCAGATTAAACAGATTCATGTTAGAGATGGAGACATACATCTGGTAGAAAAATTAATGTAAGGAATAGTGCAATAGAGTGTAACAACTGGGTTCAGAAAGTAAGAAACCACATTATTTCTTTTTCTTCATAGACAAACTCATATTAAGGAAAGTATTAAGTAAAAGCCATTATGTTGATAAATAGCTTAAAGGGATTGTTCACCCAAAAATGAAAATTCTGTGATCATTTACTCACCCTCACCCTTAAGTATGAATTACTTTCTTCTGCTGAACATTATGAGGCAGTTTCCCAGACAGCGTTTAAATTAAGCCAGGAGTAGGCCTTAATAGTTAGTCGTGGTTTAAAATATGGCTTTCTGAAACACAGATTAAGTACAGATTACTAAAACCTGCATTATGGAGTCCTGAATTAAAATAAACCAGATTAATTTAAACCCAACTGTGCTAATCTGAATTAGCATGAGAGAAGTTGCCTGTAAAATATGGAATGAACCAAGAAAAGCTTAAAATTGCATTGAACTGAGAAGCAAATCCAAGGAAAACAATGGCAGCAGAAGAAGACTGCAATAATAATAAAAAACTTTACTAAACAAGAGACAGTTCTTTTAAAGCAAGCAAAAAACGTCAGCTGTGAATAAAATGCCTGAAAAAGAAAGAAAGAAATGCCTTGAAATCTGTTTGTAATGAATTATATATCTATAATAATCCTATTATTAATACTTCTTGTTTTGTCCGGTGATTTACATAGCAACAAACTAAATGTAACTAGAGGCAGTCTAGAAATGATACTGGTTTAATCCAAAGCACCATCTTAGTGGTTACTTTATCATATATATATATATATATATATATATATATATATATATATATATATATATATATATATATATATATATATATATATATATATATATATATATATATATATAAACGCAAATATAGTTAGCAGGTCCTTAACCCAACCACAAGCTCTACACTTCACCACAACAGTACATAACCACAACACTAACATAACAGGAGCTTTTAAATACCTCCATAACAGAACATTAAACATTAAGAATTTTCTCCTCTTGCTAAAAATGCATGAAATAACACTTTATTTCAACATTTACCCTCCCAATTCAAAGCATAATGGGAAGTGAAAGTCCTGTTTGATTGGGTTACTTGATTGCAACATGTTATTTCATAATGAAAACATCAAGTTAAGTCAAATATTAAACATTTCAAGTCAATTTAACATGAGTGAGGCAATCACATTTAATCCATATATATATATATATATATATATATATATATATATATACACACACACACACACACACACATACACAGTGTATATCAATATTGATATTTCCTACCAGTTTAATTTAAGCCTCAATTTAGTCCTGGAGTAGCTCTACACTGTAAAAAAAAATCCCAGTAAAATTTACGGTTAAAAAAAAGGCAGCTGTGACTGCTAGAACTTTACCGTAAAAAATACGGTAGCAACATTTTAGGTTTTGCGGGACAGCTGTCTATTTTACAGTTCAAATCCGTATAATTTAAAGGTTTATATTGTAATAATTATGGTTCATAATTGTTTATTTTACACACTGTAAAAAAAAAATTCTGTTAAATTTACGGTAAAAAACTGTATTTCATGAACTGATATAATGATAATTTTCCAACCAAATGAAGTACTAATATCTGTTTTGTACCTTTGTAATACACTGACAACCACCAAACATAGTGGTGATGAGAGTCACATGATGAATCAACGTTCATCACAAGCAGCTTTTCCACAAGCTGAGAAGGACAATACTAATAAATAGAAGGTGCACACAGTGTCATTCACACAAACACTAAACACCATCATGGTAAAACACATGCAATTTTAAAAATGCAATAAACATTAATTTAACAACATTAGATATAACATAAAACCCTTATGTACATAAAACCCTTCTATGTACCCTTATGTACATATAAGAAATAGTTATTTCAACGAAAAAGTGTCACGTAGGGAATTGTGGCAATGTCAATTTACGGTTTTTCATGCTTCAGGAAGATTCGGAGCACAAATGAATCAGTGTATCGAATCATGATTCGGATTGCGTGTCAAACTGCCAACGGCTGAAATCACGTGACTTTGGCGCTCCAAACAGCAGATTCGATACGCTGATTCATTTATGATCCGAAGCTTCCTGAAGCAGTGTTTTGAAATCAGCCATCACTAAATAAGTCGTTATTTTGTTTTTTGTTTTTTGGCACATCAAAAATATTCTCGTCGCATATTGAACCACTGAACTCACATGAACTGATTTAGATATGTTTTTAGTACCTTTATGGATCTTGAGAGAGGAAATGTCCTTGCCCCCTATGGAGGACTCACTGAGTCATCAGATTTCAACCAAAATATCTTAATTTGTGTTCCGAAGATAAACAAAGGTCTTACAGGTGTGGAACGGCATGAGGGTGAGTAATAAATGACAGAATTTTCATTTTTTGGTGAACTAACCCTTTAGTCTAGGACTATTTAAAACCATGATAGAGAAAGCAGATTTCTGTTAATCTGGTTTAAAGGAACACTCCACTTTTTTTGAAAATAGGTTCATTTTCCAACTCCCCTAGAGTTAAACAGTTGAGTTTTACCATTTTCGAATCCATTCAGCCAATCTCCGAGTCTGGCGGTACCACTTTTAGCATAGCTTAGCATAGTTCATTGAATCTGATTAGACCGTTAGCATCTCGCTCAAAAATGACCAAAGAGTTTCGATATTTTTCCTATTTAAAACTTGACTCTTCTGTAGTTACATCATGTACTAAAACCGACAGAAAATAAAAAGTTGCGATTTTCTAGGCCGATATGGCTAGGAACTATACTCTCATTCCAGCGTAATAATCAAGGAACTTTGCTGCCGTACCATGGGTTCAGCAGGTGCAATGATATTACGCAGCGCCTCTCACTAATTTAAAACTCAACTGTTTAACTCTAAGGGAGAGATTGAGTCTATTTTCAAAAAAAAAGTTGAGTTTTCCTTTAAAGAGCCATTTTATTCTAGGACTAGGCTTAATCTCTGTCCGGGAAACCGCCCAAAAAGAAGATATTTTGAAGAATGATAGTAACCAAACAGTTGATGGGCCTCATAGACTTCCATAGTATGGGGAAAAAAAATACTCGGACAAGAAAAAATGTAGGACAGGACTTGATTTTGTCCATGGGGACAAAAACGATTGGATCATTGAATCATTACCTCATGTGAGTGACAGGTTGTGCCGCCCTCGTGAAGGGATGTCACTGCAAGAACGAGGGGAAGTTATTTTGATTAAAGAATTTGAGGGCACATGAATTATATATATATATGCACCAATAAATCATTTATAATAAATACTGCAATTTTCCATAAAAACAAGTATGTGGTTCCATTTTGATTTCATGGTAACTGCAGAACTACAATACCCATAATCCTGAATAAAGTTCAACCAATAAGAGAAGCTGGTGTTACCATTACATAAATCGATGTATTTAATTGACAAGAACGTAACTTAAATTTTATAGTGGTCATAAAAATTGTTTTTGTTTTTTATAAAGCAAAATATATCATAATTGTCCAGTACATTCATCAAATTGTTACCTCATATTTCATCATAACCTCATATGGTAATCTATCCCAAAGACAAAGTGAAACGACGGAAAGGATATTAAAATAATAAAATACTACATTAAATTGTATTTATTTATATTTTAAATGCGTATTTTACTGCCATCAGTGACTCTGCGCTCAACTGCCCCGCCGCTCGAGGTTTGATTATTTCTCCTGCTCGTCTTGTTTTCATGAAATGAACGGACGTAAGAGCAGCTAGCTGCCCACTGCACGGCTCTGTCACTACGAGGTGAGGCGCGCTTCCTTTTCATTTGCATGTCATTTTCCAGCAAAAATAACTTATCACGGAGCAGTTATAAACCCATCGATTGGTGTCAAAGATGCGGATCACGACTGATGTTATCACAGGCCTGATGCTAATGCGCGAGCCAGCTGCGTCTGTGGTGACATCATCAGGCTTTAGCATTAACTGCACATAAACATATGACTAATAATGCTTTTACATGCTTTATTACTAAATAAAGTCTGCGGTAATTCATAGAAGTCATATTGCCTTTTCTGCGACGATGCCTGAAAACGAAAACAATGAATCATCAAAACAAAAATGACAGAGAAATATCAGATATGACATATACGTGACTGCAGATCAACTGACATCGTCAAGAGCTTTAAAACGTGTCTTATAATAGTCAAATGGCGGTTTGTCATGGTAAACTGCGACTGTCAGAGCTGGAGGATTGTGTTGGGTCGTATTTTAAGACGTTTGAAGCGTTAATGACAGTTGCAGATAATGAATATTGTGATCAGTGTATTATTAGCAAGAATGATGTGCATGAAGTTTTGTACACAGCCACTCCCCTTTATAAGCTGGGAACAGTGTGTGAGAACAGTGAGATCTCATAAACATCTGTTGATTTCAGGAAATCATTTGACCCTGCTGATGCTCTCAGCACAGATCACATGCAGCAGCAGCCAAGCCATCACTTGCTAATGTTAAAGTCACCATGAAAATTGACTATTCTTATTTCTTATGGAATATTGCAGTATTTATTGTAAATGATCTGTGCACATCATTTCTTTTTAAATTCATGTGCCCATCAAAATAACTAGCGACATCTCTTTCTCTGATGATGTGTTTACTGGCGTTGAGGACGGGACAAGCTGTCACTCACATGACATCACAGCAATAGCAAACCATAACCAATCCAATTCCCAATTGACAAAATTCTGTTCACTCAGATATATGTCACAAGTAAAGGAAGAAGAGACTAACACAACTTAGGTTTTGTGTCAACTTTAATGTTCTCTTTCTTTTAAAGCTACCGTTAGGGTTCAGGATTGTAGTAAACTTGTTCTTTTTGTGTGCTGAATTCTTAGAAATAATGTTTACCTTTGCAGCCCCCACCCACGCACAGTAATGCTGAAATGCATCAAAGTCTGACCTATTTCAGCATTCAGGTGTGAAGCTTGTTTAGTGAGAAAGACTAACTGTGCTAAGCAGTCGTTTCAGTCCTGTGGAAATGCTCTGGGCCAATAGAAATGAACTCATTTTGCTTTTATCAAAGGCCTGCAACCAGTTGCAACACAACTCTTAAGATAGAAGGAGTTTTTCTTTCTTTTCATTATTTACTCACTCTCATGTCGTTCCAAACCTGTATGACACAGAAGAACATATTGTGAAGAATGTTGGTAACCAATTTTTCCTCAAAATATCTACTTTTTAATTTTTGTAATTACCATTGACAATAATGACTATTGGAAAAGAATGCAAATAATGCATCCAGTTAGAATTTAATCATCTTGTCATATTAGTTTTTTGTTGTTGTTTTGAGTTTGTATATTTTTACCTGGATTTCATGATGTAGATAACCATGTAAACAGGTATGAAATAGTGTGCAACAGTCGGGTTCTTCTGGACGTAAAAATACCATTAATTTTCTCCATAGGGAAGTTGATTTTTAAAGTTAATAAGTAAACCGTTAAAGACAGAACTACTGTGAGCTATGAGATTGTCAATTGATGGTATTTGTTTCTGTTGAAGCCATCAGTCTGCATTATTTCAGCTTATTTTTAAAATAACTGTTTAACAGCAGAATTCCTGGTGAGAAACTACATTACCTATAATTCTGCAATTATATATATATATATATATATATATATATATATATATATAAGAATCGTGACAAGCAAATTGCAATTGCAACGTTACTTCATTGTGAAAAGTCATTTAGTGCTTTGGAGTACAGGAGAATATTGCAGAATGCCTTGCTTCCCACAAATGAAAAGTTTCTATCTAAAGAGGAAAGATCAGATGTTATTTTCCTGTCCAAACTGCAAAGACAACCAAGAAGTGGTTTGAGAACAAGTCAATCAGGCTCATGTTTGGGCCTGGTCAGAGTCTAGATTTGAACCCTATGGTGAATATTTGGTCTCACATTAAACTGGGAGACAGATTTCAATCACTCATGAACTGTTCAAAGCCATTAACATTGAGTGAAATAACACTATTGGGAAATGATAATTGGGAAGTGACTAAGAGGAGGGCTATTCCATGCTAAGTTACTGTAATATCTACTGTATATCTACCCATTTTCAGACCAGTGATTTGTGATTAAAATGGTTAAGACCATTAAAATACCACTCATATATATATATATATATATTTTTTTTTTTTTTTTTTTTTTTTTGTGTGTGTGTGTTTGTGTGTGTGTCATATATACACTATATACCTTTGTGTGTGTGTGTCATATATACACTACCATTCAAAAGTTTGGAAACAGTACTATTTTTAATGTTTTTGAAAGAAGTCTCTTCTGCTCATCAAACCTGCATTTATTTGATCAAAAATACAGAGAAAAAAAAACAGTAAAATTGTGAAATATTATTACAATTTAAAATAATCGTTTTCTATTTTAATATACCTTAAAATATAATTTTGTTTCTGTAATACAAAGCTGAATTTTCAGCATCATTACTCCAGTCTTCAGTGTCACATGATCCTTCAGAAATCATTCTAATATGCTGATTTGATACTGTTACAGTTATTATCAAAGTTGGAAAGAGTCGTGTTGCTTAATATTTTTTGGAAACTGATACTTTTTTTAGGATTCACTGATGAATAAATAGTCAAAAAGAACAGCATTTATTCGAAATAGAAATGTTTTCTAACAATATAAATCTTTACTATCACTTTTTTATTAATTTAACACTTCCTTGCTGAAAAAAAGTATTAATTTCTTCCAAAAAAAGGAAGAAAAAAAATACTGACCCCCAAACTTTTGAACAGTAGTGTATATTGTTACAAAAGATTTAATTTAAATAAATGCTGCTCTTTTTTTAACTTTTTATTCATCAAAGAATCATGAAAAAAAAGTATCACGTTATAAAGAAATATTAAGCAGCACAACATTTGTAATAAATCCTCATATTAGAATGATTTCTGAAGGATCATGTGACACTGAAGACGGATTTAATGATGCTGAAAATTCAGCTTTGCATCACAGACATGAATTATATTTTAAAGTATATTATTAATAGAAAACCATTATTTTAAATTGTAGTAATATTTTACATTATTACTGTTTTTTTCTGTATATTTGATCATGTATATATAATTTGCGATACCCATAAAATATATTGTTTCTATATTTATAATCAACATTTAAAAAAAAATAGTTTTATGTTTCTCTATTATTTTTCATACATTTTTTTGTTTTGTGTAGTTTTGTACATTTGTCTTTTTGTTCTGATATTCAATTACTTTTTTGCTTCAAATCAAAGTGTGCAATGTTGTGATTTACCTCGAAGCTGGTTGGTGCGGTTCATGGATTATATCACTTTAATGAAGACTTTTTTAAAATTCTTATGAGGAAATGATTGGGAAAAATGCCTCTGGAACCAAGGCTGCTATGAACTGATGGCATTTGTGTTTTCTAGTAAAAACAAACATGCTGTCAGTTCATAGGCCTTGAACAAACTTGTTTGTCAGGCCGTAAACAAACGGTGTATCATAATTAGTCTGGGCAAGCATTCAGGGAGAGATTTAGTTGTTAGGCCTTATTAACCCACAATAACGGATGGATACACTTACCTAAAGTAAAACTGCTACTCAAGAGATAACCTTCTGCATGTGACACTTGTTCCTTATTTGTTGTTTTCTATAGTTTATCAGATTCTGTTTCAAATCCCTCTTCGCTTCTTTGACACAAGTTTCTGCAGTAACTGATAAGATCTCATTGCTAAAGCACACTGTTTCGGTTCAGGTATGTGAGAATGTGATAACAGCCTGACATTGGGCCGTCATATAGCCTTGACCTACATTTCTCCATCATATTGGTGTACCGCACAAACACAGATGGCCCAAGATAATTTGCCTGCAGTATGCTGTATAACGTTAAAGATACGGACTGTTCAACTTTCACTGTTTAGGTAGTTTTCAGGCTTCTCATATTTGCCCCTGTGTTTCTATCTTACTGGAGTAGCTGGAAAGCCCTTATTTTACCCACAAGTCATGTGATCTCCAACATAACCCAACTTAAAGGCATAGATACCTCAAAAATGAAAATTCTGTCATTTACTAACACTCATATTGGTCCAAAAACTTTCTTTCTTGTGCAAAATGATTAATTTGGGGTACAAATCTTCATTACACTTAAATTTTTTAATATTGCAAACCTTGTTTACACTAATTGTTTACATGCACTAATTTTTGTCTGATTTATCTGAATGAATCCAATCTGATTTCTATTTATATGAACCATAAATGCTGTGAATGGAAAGCCACTGTGATGTCATTAGTGTAATTGTTTTTTTGTTTTTTGCCTTGATGACATAACTAAAAAAAAAGACAGATATATACAAACCCGATTCCAAAAAAGTTGGGAGACTGTACAAATTGTGAATAAAAACAGAATGCAATGATGTGGAAGTTTCAAATTTCAATATTTTATTCAGAATACAACATAGATGACATATCAAATGTTTAAACTGAGAAAATGTATCATTTTAAGGGAAAAATAAGTTGATTTTAAATTTCATGGCATCAACACATCTCAAAAAAGTTGGGACAAGGCCATGTTTACCACTGTGTGGCATCCCCTCTTCTTTTTATAACAGTCTGCAAACGTCTGGGGACTGAGGAGACAAGTTGCTCAAGTTTAGGAAAAGGAATGTTGTCTCATTCTTGTCTAATACAGGCTTCTAGTTGCTCAACTGTCTTAGGTCTTCTTTGTCGCATCTTCCTCTTTATGATGCGGCAAATGTTTTCTATGGGTGAAAGATCTGGACTGCAGGCTGGCCATTTCAGTACCCGGATCCTTCTACGCAGCCATGATGTTGTAATTGATGCAGTATGTGGTCTGGCATTGTCATGTTGGAAAATGCAAGATCTTCCCTGAAAGAGACGACATCTGGATGGGAGCATATGTTGTTCTAGAACTTGGATATACCTTTCAGCATTGATGGTGCCTTTCCAGATGTGTAAGCTGCCCATGCCACACGCACTCATGCAACCCCATACCATCAGAGATGCAGGCTTCTGAACTGAGCGCTGATAACGACTTGGGTTGTCCTTGTCCTCTTTAGTTCGGATGACATGGCGTCCCAGTTTTCCAAAAAGAACTTTTTGATTCGTCTGACCACAGAACAGTTTTCCACTTTGCCACAGTCTATTTTAAATGAGCCTTGACCCAGAGAAAACGCCTGCGCTTCTGGATCATGTTTAGATATGGCTTCTTTTTTGACCTATAGAGTTTTAGCCAGCAACAGCGAATGACACGGTGGATTGTGTTCACCGGCAATGTTTTCTGGAAGTATTCCTGAGCCCATGTTGTGATTTCCATTACAGTAGCATTCCTGTATGTGATGCAGTGCCGTCTAAGGGCCCGAAGATCACGGGCATCCAGTATGGTTTTCCGGCCTTGACCCTTATGCACAGAGATTGTTCCAGATTCTCTGAATCTTTGGATGATGTTATGCACTGTAGATGATGATAATCCTCTGCCCATCTTGACTTCTGAGAGACACTGCCACTCTGAGAAGCTCTTTTTATACCCAATCATGTTGCCAATTGACCTAATAAGTTGCAAATTGGTCCTCCAGCTGTTCCTTATATGTACATTTAACTTTTCCGGCCTCTTATTGCTACCTGTCCCAACTTTTTTTGAATGTGTAGCTCTCATGAAATCCAAAATGAGCCAATATTTGGCATGACATTTCAAAATGTCTCACTTTCAACATTTGATATGTTATCTATATTCTATTGTGAATAACATATATAAGTTATAAATTATTGCATTCCTTTTTTATTCACAATTTGTACAGTGTCCCAACTTTTTTGGAATCGGGTTTGTATGTGAGAGAAGATTTTTTAGCAAATAGCAAATATTCAGTCTCATCCATTGACCATTTCGCAAGACATGAGACATGAACATGCTCATATTCGTATGACATAAAACGTATGTAAACACGCACATCATTGTACTGCGTGTACAGGCACGTTTGAATTTACAGGCATGTTTGAAATAGTCAGATTCAAGCATTTACACTACATGCTTTTTTTTCCTGTATCTACACCATCCTTTTCAATCTGATCGAAATTCAGTCGGGTTGATTGAGGTTTGAAGGCTTATCAGTCCTCTTTAGGTGCATGTAAGGGTAACTACTATGTGGAGTGGATTGAATTGTTGGTAGCTAAAATGAAAATGGTAAAGACATATTTAATTTTCTCTTAAAGGAGAGGATAACCTCCTGTCCAGCCCTGCAACATCATGGATGCCTGTGCACGGATCAGAGGGGTCCCTTTAAAGAGCCGTGCCACTATGAAGAAAGAGGTATAATGTTGTCTACTGTTTTTCCGCTCAAACATTTCTGTTGCATTCGTTTTTTTTTTAATCTCCTGCAATTTACAACAAGCTTTCTGTTTGTTTGAGCAGACCATCCGTGAGGGCTCAACCCCGTGCCTGAAGAGTCTGTTGAAACACAAGAAGGAGCTATGCAATGTTGTAGTGGAGCTGCATAATAAAGAACCACAGTGTTTATCAGAAGTAAGAGTCACACACTGCCATGCATTTCAAAGTTTCATATGCATGTTTTTATATGCATGCATGGGGAATCTATGTAACATTTAGGGTTAGTTCACCCAAAAATGAAAATTCTGTCATCATTTACTCACCCTCATGTCGTTCTACACCCAAAAGACTTTCATTCATCTTTGAAACACAAATGAAGATCTTTTTAATGAAATCTAAGAGCTCTCTGTCCCTCCATTGACAGTCTACGCAACACTTTGAAGCTTTAAAACGTTCATAACAAGAACGTAAAACGAATCCATATGAATCGAGCGGTTTATTCCAAATTTTCTGAATAGACTCAATCGCTTTTTGAGATGAACAGATTGAATTTAGGCTTTTATTCACAAACATTAATCATACACATCAGTTGTGGTAAACAGAAGCTCAAGCATGTTTGCTTGACATGCAAGAACCATTGAGGTTCATTCTCGTGTTACACAGCATGTTTGAGCTTCAGCAAGAACCAATGAGGTTCATTCTCGTGTTACACAGCACGTTTGAGCTTCCACAAGAACCAGTGAGGTTCATTCTCGTGTTACGCAGCACATTTGAGCTTCCACAAGAACCAATGAGGTTCATTCTCGTGTGTTGCGCAGCACATTTAAGCTTCTGCAAGAACCAATGAGGTTCATTCTCGTGTTACGCAGCACGTTTGAGCTTCCACAAGATCCAATGAGGTTCATTCTCGTGTGTTACGCAGCACGTTTGAGCTTCTGCAAGAACCAATGAGGTTCATTCTCGTGTTACGCAGCACGTTTGAGCTTCCACAAGATCCAATGAGGTTCATTCTCGTGTGTTACGCAGCACGTTTGAGCTTCCACAAGAACCAATGAGGTTTGTTCTTGTTACGCAGAACGTTTGAGCTTCCACAAGAACCAATGAGGTTCATTCTCGTGTTATGCAGCACGTTTGAGCTTCCGCAAGAACCAATGAGGTTCATTCGCGTGTTAAGCAGCACTTTTGAGCTTCCACAAGATCCAATGAGGTTCATTCTCGTGTGTTACGCAGCACATTTAAGCTTCTGCAAGAACCAATGAGGTTCATTCTCGTGTTACGCAGCACGTTTGAGCTTCCACAAGATCCAATGAGGTTCATTCTCGTGTGTTACGCAGCACGTTTGAGCTTCCACAAGAACCAATGAGGTTTGTTCTTGTTACGCAGCACGTTTGAGCTTCCACAAGATCCAATGAGGTTCATTCTCGTGTTGCGCAGCACGTTTGAGCTTCCACAAGATCCAATGAGGTTCATTCTCGTGTGTTACGCAGCACATTTAAGCTTCTGCAAGAACCAATGAGGTTCATTCTCGTGTTACGCAGTACGTTTAAGCTTCTCCAAGAACCAATGAGGTTCATTCTCGTGTTACGCAGCACGTTTGAGCTTCCGCAAGAACCAATGAGGTTCATTCGCGTGTTACGCAGCACGTTTGAGCTTCCACAAGATCCAATGAGGTTCATTCTCATGTGTTACGCAGCACATTTAAGCTTCTGCAAGAACCAATGAGGTTCATTCTCGTGTTACGCAGTACGTTTAAGCTTCTACAAGAACCAATGAGGTTCATTCTCGTGTTACGCAGCACGTTTGAGCTTCCACAAGATCCAATGAGGTTTGTTCTTGTTACGCAGCACGTTTGAGCTTCCACAAGATCCAATGAGGTTCATTCTCGTGTGTTACGCAGCACGTTTGAGCTTCCACAAGAACCAATGAGGTTTGTTCTTGTTACGCAGCACGTTTGAGCTTCCACAAGAACCAATGAGGTTTGTTCTTGTTACGCAGCACATTTAAGCTTCTGCAAGAACCAATGAGGTTCATTCTCGTGTTACGCAGTACGTTTAAGCTTCTGCAAGAACCAATGAGGTTCATTCTCGTGTTACGCAGCACGTTTGAGCTTCCACAAGATCCAATGAGGTTTGTTCTTGTTACGCAGCACGTTTGAGCTTCCACAAGATCCAATGAGGTTCATTCTCGTGTGTTACGCAGCACGTTTGAGCTTCTGCAAGAACCAATGAGGTTTGTTCTTGTTACGCAGCACGTTTGAGCTTCCACAAGAACCAATGAGGTTCATTCTCGTGTGTTACGCAGCACGTTTAAGCTTCTGCAAGAACCAATGAGGATCATTCTCATGTGTTACGCAGTACGTTTAAGCTTCTGCAAGAACCAATGAGGTTTGTTCTTGTGTTACGTAGCACGTTTAAGCTTCCGCAAGAACCAATGAGGTTCATTCGCGTGTTACGCAGCACGTTTGAGCTTCCACAAGATCCAATGAGGTTCATTCTCGTGTGTTACGCAGCACATTTAAGCTTCTGCAAGAACCAATGAGGTTCATTCTCGTGTTATGCAGTACGTTTAAGCTTCTGCAAGAACCAATGAGGTTCATTCTCGTGTTATGCAGCACGTTTGAGCTTCCACAAGATCCAATGAGGTTTGTTCTTGTTACGCAGCACGTTTGAGCTTCCACAAGATCCAATGAGGTTCATTCTCGTGTGTTACGCAGCACGTTTGAGCTTCCACAAGAACCAATGAGGTTTGTTCTTGTTACGCAGCACGTTTGAGCTTCCACAAGATCCATTGAGGTTTATTCTTGTGTGTTACGCAGCACGTTTGAGCTTCTGCAAGATCCAATGAGGTTTGTTCTTGTTACGCAGCACGTTTGAGCTTCCACAAGAACCAATGAGGTTCATTCTCGTATGTTACGCCGCACGTTTAAGCTTCTGCAAGAACCAATGAGGATCATTCTCATGTGTTACGCAGTACGTTTAAGCTTCTGCAAGAACCAATGAGGTTTGTTCTTGTGTTACGTAGCACTTTTGAGCTTCAGCAAAAACCAATGAGGTTTGTTCTCACGTGTGAATCAATTACGGTTGAGCTTCTGTTTATATTTGCTGATCAATGTTTATATGTGAATAAAAGCCTAAATTCAATCGGTTCATCATATAAAGCGATCGAGTCTCTTCAGAAAATTTGGACTAAACCGCTCAATTCATATGGATTACTTTTATAATCTCTTTATGAACTTTATGAAGCATCAAAGTGGTAGATGTCAATGGAGGGACAGAAAGTTCTTAGTTTAATTTAAAAGTGTGTTCCAGAGATGACCGAAAGTCTTACGGGTTGAGGGTGAGTACATGATGACAATTTCATTTTTGGGTGAACTAACTCTTTAAAGGGATATTACGGGTTCAGTACATGATTAGCTAAATCTTGTCCCTCTTGTTCCCCTTTTTCTTAAAAAAAAAAAGAAAAAAGGAAAAATCTGGGTTACAGTGAAGCTCTTACAATGGAATTGAGTTAAGCTGATGTGAGCATAATGTGTTAACATATTAGTGTGAAATAAAATCGCATACTGTCTTCTGTGTAAAGTTATATTCAATTTGACAGCCTTGTTGTCATGACAGAATAACTCCATAAACCCTTAAAAAGGATCTTTACAGCTCAAATAATACACACATTTTAACAGAAGAATGAATGTAAGTGTTTTTATAAAATTATAAGCTCCACATTTCTTCATTTTAAAGGGTTAGTTCACCCAAAAACAAAAATTATGTCATTAATGACCCTCATGTCGTTCCAAACCCGTAAGACCTCCGTTCATCTTCGGACCACAGTTTAAGATATTTTAGATTTAGTCCGAAAGCTTTCTGTCCCTCCATTGAAAATGTATGTACAGTATACTGTCCATGTCCAGAAAGGTAATAAAAACATCATCAAAGTAGTCCATGTGACATCAGTGGGTCAGTTAGAATTTGTTGAAGCATCGAAAATACATTTTGGTCCAAAAATAACAAAAACTACGACTTTATTCAGCATTGTCTTCTCTTCCGGGTCTGTTGTCAATCCGCGTTCACGACTCCGCAGTGACGCTGCTGACGTGTTATCTGGTGCGCCCGAGCTTCGTTTACTAGGGCTGTTCGATTCCGGATTTTTTGGAATCGATTCCGATTCCTGTTTCTCGAATCGAAAAGAATAGATTAGACGTATTGCGAGTGCTGCTTGTTCATAGAACGAGGCATTTACTTAGGGGATTTGTCACGTCGTGCTTCCTGCCTCAGGTGTAGACAGTAGACACAGTGTAAAGACTAGGAATATGTTCACCATATACATATATGCGGTAGATTCTATTTACATACCTACCTACCTACACACACGTGTATATATACACTTATGTATGTGGATAGATAGATTTTTATTTATTTGTGGTACATATATTTCACCCAGTATCATAAAACTATAGCTAAAATTCCTGTTAAATTCCAAAAGCATTTTGTTCAGGAACCGACTCATGCACACTTTACACATCTAAACTTTTTTTTAAGGCCTTTACACATATAAATATTCTTTGCGTGAGTGTGATTGATTGTTGTTGTCGATTGATTTATTCTTCTCGTCCTAAACTACAACGAGTAAGATCAAACCCTGCCCAGCAACCGATTCTAAAGATTTCATTGGGTCAGTCATTGCGCTGTTTGCCTACACAATGCTGAAATAATCATCCTACCCTAAACCATACTCTGTGTCACGACTGGATCCATTTATTTAGTCTGAACTTTATTTCTTTACATGTGACGTGATTGTGTTGACAAATGAAATCAGCTACAGGACGCGGTTTGTGTTAAAAAAAATTAAAAGGGGAGTCGATTCCCCTTAATGGAATCGATTCCAACCTTTGGAATCAACTCTCAATTCCCAATGCCTCGGAATCGATTATTTTTGGAATCGATTCCCAGCCCTATCGTTTACAGTCTGAGGGAGACGCACGCTATAAACAAAACAACCTTCGCAAACATGTCTAAAGATTTCGACACAGAGGAAGACTTGTATTTTTTTGCTCCGTGTATTCGGGTTCAAATAAATATGGCTGAGCAAAAAAATACAAGTCTTCCTCTGTGTCGAAATCTTTAGACATGTTTGTGAAGGTTGTTTTGTTTATAGCGTGCGTCTCCCTCAGACTGTAAACGATAGGGCTGGGAATCTATTCCAAAAATAATCGAGTAAAAATAAAAGAGAAGACAATGCTGAATAAAGTCATAGTTTTTGTTATTTTTGGGCTAAAATGTATTTTTGATTCTTCAAAAACTTCTAACTAACCCACTGATGTCACATGGACTACTTTGATGATGTTTTTATTACCTTTCTGGACATGGACAGTCTACCGTACATACATTTTCAATGGAGGACAGAAAGCTCTCGGACTAAATCTAAAATATCTTAAACTGTGTTCCGAAGATGAACGGAGGTCTTACGGGTTTGGAACGACATGAGGGTGAGTCATTAATGACATAATTTTCATTTTTGGGTGAACTAACCCTTTAAATCCTCCAATAATGGCCACATTTACTTCCATTGTAATTGCCTCACCATAATCTCAATTTTTGTTTTGTTTGAGAAAACGAGAGACAAGTGTGTTAAATCAGCAATAATTTGCAACAAATTAAACCCTCAATATTCCTTTTACAGTGTCAGTTTAAATGTTTTGTGACCTATTTTTGAGCTGAGTGATTTTGAAAGCCACCATGACACAAGATATTGGCGATAAGAGAGCGTTTAGAGGCAACTGGGACAGTGCAGCAGTATGACTGTTGCATCTCACCTCATTATATACATGAGTGCATCTCACAAGGCTTGGGTGAATTGTCAAAAAAAGAAATCGCAGATTGCAGTTGCGGTGCAGTTTGTTTTCTTTATGTTGAGGTGGTTTTCATCCATGTGGTAATTCTTTGTAATTCTCATGAAGGGGAGTGAATTGCGCCTACTAATAATTTAGTTTATTTGCACACACTGCCTGCATTGTTAATTAAAGGAAATCTGGTAATGCAAACCCATCTAAAAGGTACACTGTATTTCCTGGGGACGGCACAACATCGCTCCACAGGGCTGTACAGTGCGACATATGTCGTACATGCTATGAAAAAATAGGTCTGTGGAATAAAAAAATGTATCAGTAGCATGCGTGTAATACAGTTTGCATGTATGTGAGACAGAGCCGCTTGTTTGTGTGAAGTGAGAGTTTGTTATGTGCTTGTTTGTGTGTGAGATTAATCTAGGGATGCACAATTAACTGAAATTAAACCATAATCAGGATCTGGCTTAGTGCAATTATGAAATTGCAAAGTTTTAATTAAATAAGTACATGCGCAGTGTTTCATGATGAATCGCAGCACTCTGATCAGAGCGGACATGTTCGGTTCACTTAAGCTGTGTTTGAAATCGCCCCCTATACCCGCATTTATTATTCCCTACATTACTCCGCTAATATAGTCCACTTGAAAACAAGTAAGTGATTTCGGGCACAGAGTGTACCGGAAGCTTGCTGTTAGTCAAGTCAAGTCACCTTTATTTATAAAGCGCTTTTTATAATGCAGATTGTGTCAAAGCAGCTTTACAGTGATAACAGGCAAATAATTTTGGCTGCACAAGAAAATGGTGTCATTGTCCAGCTTAAATAAATTCAGTATTGATTCATTCCTTTGTAAAAATCAATAGATATTAATTTAGGTAATTTATCTATACATCAGCACTGGAGAAAACAGTGATGTCATTGTCCAGCTCAGTTCAGTTTGTATAAAATGGTGTCAATGCAGGCAGATCGAAAACTTTGTTGAATATCAAGTGTCCCCAACTAAGCAAGCCTAAGGCAACAGCGGCAACTCCGTGACCAACATTTGAAATCAATAATTTGAAACTTGGCAAACTTGGCAGCTCTAGTAGTAATGAAAATGACGCTGTAGCCACATTGGACCAGCGGTTTGAAAAATAGCTGGATGAATGATTCAGCTGCAGGCGGCATCTTCTGAAGAGATGCGGGAATAATCCATCTATCCATTTTCCAAACCGCTGGTCCAATGTGGCTACAGCGTAATATAATACTGGTATAAATTCCTTTTTAATTGATTACTAAATTGTTTGATTAAGGTTTTACATGCTAGTTTCCATGACAGAGTGACAGTTTGCTAAGTTTCAAATAATTATTAAACAGCAAGCATAAACTATGCAAAAGCGGCAGCCCTTCTGCCGTACTCGGTGTCCAAATTCACTCACTTGTTTTCAATCACTCCTTCAAGTGAACTATATTAGTGGAGTAATGTAGAGAATAGTAAATGAGGGTATAGGGGGCGATTTTGAACACAGCAAATGAGTCTCATTTATGGACTTTCTGCAAAAAGTTGCCCTCCGCCTACAACTATGAATGAAACAGACTTTACAATATATGTGTGTATTGACTAATGCTCACAACACCCTGTTTTGGGTAAAAAAAAAAAAAAAAAAATTAAAAGAAAGAAATACATTTTAAGTAAACGTATGCAAATCCATAAATATTTCTCCAGTGTAGAGCATTATAGTCTTTTTTTTTTTTCGAAGTAGATTTCCATCACAGATTTTTATCATAAGAGTGACTTCAGTTAAATATGCATAGTCAGCATGCATTGCACCTGTTTTTTGAACATTTTTATGGAATCTATATTGTAACCTTCAATATAAATATGATTGGCATTATTGTTTCTTCTCTTTCATAGGTACATTATGTATGCTTACCTAGTCATGCTGAGGGGGAGGATTTCACTCTACAGGTAAGTGCATTTTGTGCTGATAACACTAACTTTCAAAGGTTTGGGGTCATTAAGATATGTTTTAAAGAAATTATTATAATTTGTTTTTTTTATTTTTAGCAAGGATGCATTAAATTGATCCAAAGTTACAGTTAATATTTATAATGTTACAAAAGATTTCTATTTCAAATAAATGCTGTTCTTTTTAACTTTCTATTCATCAAAGAACCCTGAAAAATGGTTTCCATAAAAGCAGCACAAAAGGTTTTAAAATTGAAAATAAGAAATGTTACTTGAGCAACAAATCAGCATATTAGAATAATTTCTGAAGGATCATGTGACACTGAAAACGGGGGTGATAATGCTGAAAATGTAGCTTTGCATCACAGGGATAAATTACATTTTAAATATATTTAAATAGGAAATAATTATTTTAAATTATAATAATATTTGACAATTTTAGTATTTTTACTATATTTTTGATCAAATAAATGCAGCCTTGCTGAGCATAAGAGACGTCTTTCAAAAACATTAAAAAAAAACTTACCAAACCCAATCTGTTTTTTTAACTGTATAAACTAAAGCACTCTTAAAAAGGTGGTTTATCTTATATAAAAAATTTTTTTCATTAATTTCTTTATAAAGAATAGAGTGGCTCACCAAAGATCACAAAATAGATGCAACATTAGAGTCATCCTTTATTGGCTGCTAAAGTCATGTATTCTTTGATGCCCTCAGGCTCTGACGTCCCTCTCCACTGAGATGATGGAGTTGCTTAGATCACTACGTGTTCATACTCTTAAAGATGAAGAGATTCTGCTCCTCAAAGACCCCAAAAGACCCTTTGAGAGGAAAGACAGTGTTTCTCAGGTTAGTTTTTTGTATATTTTGATTGAAAATTTGAGAGTATGTTTTTTTTTGTTTGAGGCGTGTGTTTGCTGCTGTCATTTTGAGATCAGGTGTCCTTCAATGTTTTGTTTGGGTTTCCGAATTCGTGATATTGTTTTGTGTGAAATTGGGTCTAAACAGAACTAACCTTGTGGAAGGCAGTCATGGTATTAAGTTTTGTACTCTGAACATTTCGTCAAACCACAAGTGTTTCTCAGACATAACAAGAGATTTCATGTTTTCTTTCACGTTTGTCAGGGAAAATAAGAGTGCCGTGAGAAGTCTAAATATCGTAACTTCTCAAGAAATTATGTCAGTTCAGGAATTGAAAGTTTGCAGACTTAAGTGAATTATGTTTATCTTCCATTAACATTAAGTTTATCATAACAATTTATCTTGATGATGTATTATGACGTAAAGGCATTTTATTCTCTTTTTTTTCTTACACCATCAGGCCTGTTCGAGAGCCTTGTGTATATTGAGACATAGCCCCACTCCTCAGATTAGTGTTTGCACCATGCTGGGGTTGTTGGCTCGATACACAGCTGGCATAAGGTATGCCCTGGAGTTACAGGTTCTGCAGAGAGGCACTTCAGAAGTATGTCAAGCTGAGGATGATGACACCAATCAGTCTGTCTCTTCTATTGAAGAGGACTTTGTTACTGCTTTTGAACATCTTGAAGAGGAGGATACAGGTAATTAAAGCAGAACTAGCAGCTGTTCACAAGCATTTTGGTCACTAGCTATCCATGCTTCTCATTCAAAATAGCTAAAAGCTCGATTTTTTTTTTTTATTAAATGCGCTACTGTTCAAAAGTTTAGGGTCAGTAAGATGTTTTTAAAGAAATTGAAGACTTTTATTCAGCACGGATGCATTTAATTGATCAAAAACAAAAGTAAAGATATATATTTCTACATGCTGTTGTTTTGAGCTCTCTGTCCTTCAGAAACCAGAAAAAAAATGTTTTCAACATTGATAAGGATTCTTGAGAACCAAATCAGCATGATTTCTGAAGGATCATGTGACACTGAAGAATTATGCAATAAAAAAATAAATTAAAAAAACATTTATTTTAAATTTGCAATAATATGTCTCAATATTAATGTTTTTACTGTAATGCAGCCTTGGTGAGCATTTGAAATACTTCTTTGAAAAACATTGTAACAACCCCAAACATTTGAATGATAGTGTAAATAAATAAAATAAAATAATCTATATCTTTTATTTAAAAACTGATTTTAAAAGAGGACTTTGACCTTTAGATTATTATGTAACCTTCTTAAGAAGCTGCCTATGTTAATAACAATTCTGTTCTTACAAACTGTTCTCTGATCTTGCAGGTGCCCATAGTCAGAGGAACCAAAGGGACGTGGCATCCCAGACAGTCCCTTACACTCATTTAAAAGACTTAACTGGATCTCGTATTATTATAAGTTCCATACCCAGGAAGTCAGTGCGCAAGGGAAAGGCTGCTGCAAAAGTATCAGAAACTGTCCTGAAGTCAACAGCGTGGCCCGAAATTTCAGAGATCCCATATGAACTTAGCAGTCTGCCAAAGGGACGTGCTACTTCCCTCACAGAGTCAGATGAATCAGACTGCTCAAGTCCCAGTCCTATTATATTCCTAGATGAAGTTGGATATCAGAAGAGTCTTAAAGCAAAACTTGACATTCCCCAGATCCCCATTCTAAAGGATGGAGTAGAAGACTCTGACTCAGAAGTCAGTGAATTTTTCGACAGCTTTGATCAGTTTGATGAACTAGACCAGTCCTCTGATTCCAACATCAAGGTCCTTAAAGAACAGCCCCTCCCTGGTCAGACAGAGAAGTATGTTGACAGCTCTGGATGTAAATTTGTATCAAGGGGGTGCTCGACCACAGCAATGAATCCTCACAAGTTTGATCATAGGGCTCTTCCAGCCAATGTCAAGAAACCAACTCCACTTAAACCAGGATCACCGTACAGTATTCACTCTGATGCACCAGATTCCCCACGGCCAGCGAGGACTCCCTGCGAGGAAAGTGGGCCGCTCTTCAGTCCAGTTCGTTCATCTGCATTTAGCCCACTGGGAGAAGGAGGGTCCTTAGAGTATTTTTGGAAGGCCGATGGTGATGGCTCAGAATTACGTAAACCACAGGACCTTTGCTCACTGTACAAAACATACTCTGATTTTGCCAACAACCTGTCAAAAGAAATCCTTGGATCGGTCTGTGGGTACTCCTCCCCTGTTGATTTTAACATTAATAAGAACTTGAGCTGTGTATGTCATAAGGAGTTCAAAAACACTAATGGGCATCTAATGAAGCTTTCAGACATCCAGGAGACAGTCACCATCACTAAATCCCAATCACAGACTCTTAAGGATGGGATTCAGAAGTTTGCTACAGACTTAGTCGAAATGAGCCTTGGAAGTGCCTTAAGGGACTTGCAGAAAGGTGTGTCCTCCTGTACCACTACACTTTGCCATTTGGCTGCAAGGCTGACATCTTCAGTATTTCAAATGGCCTTTCATGAGATAGGTATGCGCCATGCATATGTGTTAAAAGAACGTGCCATAAATGGTCTGGCTGGTTTCTTAGTAGGGGAAGCCATTTCTGGAGCCCTCAAAGAGTTTCTGTTTGTGAAAAAGCAGATTTTCAACAACACTGTCACACGATTTGCTGCAGATCTTGCTGAGGAATTAGTGTTTGAAGGAATTATGGAGGTTTGCCAGTTTTCACATCCCTCGACGCCACTCACACCAGGTGACTGGTCGTTTGAGCAAGATGAGGAAGTGGTTTCATCCTATGCCTCTGATCTGTCGGAGTCCGTTCTCCAAGAGGCTTTTATAGAGCTGTCACAAGCTGATGTGACATTCACTACCCAGGCAGCTATCAGTGTGTCAGTAGACAATATTTGCTATGTGAGTGCTGAAGATAGTTCTCTCATCACAAAAACCTGCAGTGCCCAAACAAGCTATCTTGGATCTCAGGCCGTCGCAGAGGCTGCAAATCAAGAGCCTGATCCTGGTTGCACAGTGAAGAAAGCCTTGTATTGTGTGTCAGGTATCGCCAGTTGTGTTCCAGTTCCTGTGGCTGGCAAGGTCATATCCCATGTACACAACTCCGATGAACCTTCTCAGTATAAACCCAGTATTGGTCACGTGTGTCAGACCAGCCCTAAAAGAACCATCTGTTGCCAAGGGGAAGTTGCATCATCAACCTCAGATATGTCTGCAGCAACTCAGACTGAATCATCGCCAGGTCCTGCAAGAATCCAGGATGCCAGTGGTGAGGAAATTGTGGACGGCATGTCCACTGAAAGTGATTCTGATAAGCCCTCGATTGGAAAGACTTTTCAAAACTTCTCTGGAAATATGGTGGACACTATAGTAGGTGAGGCATTCGATCTAATGCATTCTTCTACAAAAGTAAAGAAAAAAGTAGAAGACTGTGCAGACTTTTTGAGCAAAACAATAGCAGCTCGCATATCTACTCCAAGCCATGGAATTGTTAAATCACATGTGTCGACTCAGAGAGGTTCCGCTCCGATTCCCTTTCACTTGGTGCCAAAGGGCTCTAGTGACACATCCTCCAGAAGTGTATGTCCAGTATCCAAGCTCACCCCAGAGGTCCGTTCTGTCGTGAGAAGGGACACGCTGGAAGTACCCAGTTTTGAAGTTGCCTCCTGTGGTGGTAGAAAAGTAGGTGCAGAAGATTTTTCAAGCAGCAACTCTGGAACGAAATCAGTTGAAATCCCTAGCACTCCACCCTCAAGTCCTCAGCAGCCATTGGATCAGTATAGTGAGAAACAGATCAGACAGTTCTCGAAGAAGCTCAAAGGTACGCTTGCAAAAGAATTTTCTCCTGCGACTCCTCCGCCCACCCCTTATTACCCGCCTGCCACCGACACCAAAGAAGCTGGTTCAGTTACAGACAAGGCCGATTTCATGCTGAAACTCATTAGGTCTCTCTCTGAAGAAGCTGGCAGCAATGAAGACGAGGAGGAGAACCAGAAAGATGGTCCACACACTAAAAACTGCCAGTCAGAGCAGAGTCCCAATGTCAGGAGCAGAATGATCGAGAGGAGTGCGCTCCATTATGCAGAACGTTTAGCGTGCCACATTGTTTCTATGGCAACTGAGATGGACACACTAAGTCTCGGCGATGTGAAGAAGCCTGTGGGTGACGAGAGCAAAGGCAGTGTTGCCTTGCATAGTGCACAGTTTTCTGAACAGACTTTGAATTCTTTGTGGACATATGCTGGAGAAGTGGCTGGAGAAGTCATCAATGATGTCAAGAGGATGATGAGTTCAACCCACTGTCGTCACAAAACGATAAAAAGAGGATCTGTAAACTCTACTGACAAGTGTCAGAGTGGAGATGGCCTTTTGGGAAGTTTGACTTGTCAATTGACTGGTGACGTCCAAGCAAGTGGAATGTCATCAGAGTATCCAAGTTGCGAAAGTGTCACTGACGAATATGCAGGATACCTCATTAAGGTGCTCAAGAAAGAGGGAGGTAACCGAGAGCTTATATTGGATCAGTATGCCACTCGTTTGGCATATCGATCTATAAAATCTGGCCTGGCTCATGCGGCACGAAAAATAAAGCAGAGATCTCCTTTGAGGCTACACTCCTCTAGGCGTTTACACCATGATCGTAGTCCTGATGTCTCTCAAATTCCCATATCCAAGTCATCCCACACTGCACTTACTGATGGAAAAGATGGATCCTCTTGTGAATCTCTGCCATGTGCTTGTCAAGACGGTCAAGACATGAGCAGTAACGAATATGTAGAACTTGTGAACTTTGCCGAGTCGCTCGCCTACAACATCACATGTGACGTTACGAGAAAGCTGAGAATGTCATCAGTTCGACTGCCTAAATCGCTCACTGATTCTTGCCTCTACAGGAAATCCAGTGTCGAGGACATGCCTGAAAATCTCATCAAAAGTACATTTTCATGTTCTCTTTTAACTTATACAGAAACTAACAGGCTGTATCATAGTATGAGCAGTTTGAATGAGAGCAAAAGCAACAGCAGTGTCATGCAAGTGATTGAACATTATGCCAAGAAAATTGTTGATGACACTTTGGAAATGACACTGGGGCCGGCATGTGTTCAGGCAGCTGGGGACAGGAGGGCACTTGAACCTAATTCCTTCACAGAAAAGCTGGCTGAGGCATATGGAACCTGCCGATACTGCCAAGGTCGAGAATGCCTGTTTTGCAGTAGAGATGGTCGTCGTGGTTTCCAGGGACTGAAAAGAAGGCAGCAAGAATCCGATGCAGTGACTGGATTGGAAATTCCTAGAATTCACATTGATTTGGAAAAGAGAGCTACTTTTGCTGAAGAAATGGTGTCTAGTGTCATTGAGAAAGCCAAAAAGGAGCTGAGCTGCACCAGCTTGAATGCAGACAGTGGGATTGGTCATGATGGCGCAAGCTTTGCAGAAAGTCTTACCACAGAGATTATGACATCTGCATTGTCCAACGTCTGCCAAACCGTCAATTTTGGGTAAAGTGACACAGATTTCACAGTCATACACACAGTATATCACTTAAAATTGCTCATCCTGTTACTAACGATACATGGATTTCCTAGATTTTGAAACTTTTTTTGTATTTCCTGATGACCTTCTGTGTTTCAGTACTCCTAGAAGGGATGGCGTCAATGTGACGGAGTCAACGGTGAGTCAACAGCTTAGTTTGAGTGTTGGTGATGACAGTCTTGGAAGTTGGTCCAATCTGAGTTTTGAAGAAGACCACCCAGATGAGAGCAGCAGCTTTCACCATCTAAGTGACAGGTGAACAAGTCCCACCACACTTACAAGCAATACACAAGCTATAGAATAGTTCAATTAAACATTAAATGAAGCATTGCTGGTCGACTAATACCACACTCAAGTTCAAAGCACTTTACTTTCTTTTCTTCTGCACCTTTCACAAGCATGTGGTTCTAATCATTGTGAAAAGTAGGATTTTGTGAATTAAAAGTGGAAGGACTGCATTTGTAGTGACCTAACCATTGCAAACCCTCAATGCAATATGAAAAGTAGTGTCAATGTCAGATGTTCCATACGTTGCATAGACGTCTTTTGGTGTGTTTTTCAAACCATTTGCAGGCATGATTGGTTTTCAGCTAAAACATTTTGACTATATTCGCATGTTGAGTCTGAGTTTTATCAGTTTAGGTTGTAGACTAGAAGAACCTACTGTATGACTCATTGCTGAAGAACGTTTATTGTTCTTTTATACACAAACCATTTTACAATTTACTTGAAACCAGAGTTGCTGATTATCTCACCATTTTCCAAAATTGCTTAGGAACACCTAAAGCCTTGTCCAGATGAGCGTTTAGGGATATTGTTTTTCATTCTCAGAAAAATGTACGTGTCTTTGGCTTCAAAACATGACAGCTGACTCACACTGTATTGTCTTTCAAAGGCAAGCATTGTTGAGTATTGTTTTTGGCTGCAGTGTCTCAATAGAAGCAATTTCTATCAACATTTTAATATCTCCCAAGAAACTAAAAGTTTGAATGTATGAGCAATTTTTGTTTTGAACATCCCAAGATACCATGAAGGTATCAAAATATTTGTGAAAGGTGTGGTTGTCAGCTTGAGGCAGTGTTTCTCGAGTAACCTAGAAACTCCATAAATTCTCAGTGTGTCCAAATATAGATGACAGTTAACAGTTTTCTTTTTTTAGTTTCATGTGCTCAAGTACTGTATTAATTAGGTAATTTTTACATAACATGGTTAGGGTTGGGTAATATATATTTTTATGTTGCTGGTGATACAAAAATGAAGCAACATTGTATATATGTTTGATTAGACTATTATGAGTATTAATGAGTATGAGTGTTTCTACATTTAGAGCTTCAGTTACAGTGAATTGACTCATCAAAACTTGTCATCACATCTCTGCGTGGTAGCAAGTTCTTTTAGTTAAATGCCTTGATTGTATTTACAGTTCTACTAGAGCTGCACGATTCTACATAAATTGAGAGTCACGATTTTAGTTTTTAAAATAGAGTTCACGATTCTTTATAGTCGACTAAACAAAATAACATGTAATTTACTAGAGGTTCTGACAAAATGTTAATTACTGCAGTCTAGTTTGAATGAATGATTCAATGACTCACTCATAAAGACTTAACTTGTTTTATTACTGGATGAATAAGCGTTTTTGAACAAATCTCTTGAATGAATGATTCAATGACAAATACATTTTTTTAACAGTCACTTGTTGCCACCTACTAGTGTAACATTGTAATTGTTACAATCTTTATTTGAAGTGTCAATTTTTTTTCAAAAGGTGATTTACACTATTTTGATCTCTGCCATAGACATCAATGTTTATATCTGAACTATAAACTTTAATCCCAGATGATCTGAATTATTGTAACACAAAAATGATGATACTATGTATTTGAAAAGAAGCTGTTTGTGAAGCTGTTTCATACCTATACATGACAACTACTCTCTCTGGGTCAGCAGCAGCACCAAAGCAGATCTGAATATTCGCTGTAATCGTACTAGTCAAAGGTTTAATAGACACTAGCGAATTTTTTTTTTCTTTTACAAGATGTAAAGCAAATATAGGCCGTTTATGTGTGTGTCCCTTTAAATGCAAATGAGCTGTGCAATGCAAATGCAAATGAGTTTAACAGTCCGCGCCTTACATTGTTCAAACCGGAGTCGGACACTGATGGAGAGACTCAGGAAGAACTTACAACTTTTAGAATGCGACTGGACAATTCTGAATGGATAGTGGAAAAATGTATGTAGTTGCTGTGGAGTTGATTCACTCATCGACTAGCATGTGCTGTCATGTTAATCTTTGCGTTGAATTGACCCGTTTGACTCATTTGTGAAGCAGTCCGGCGTAAAATGACGGCATGAAAACACTTGACTACAACAACTCTTCCTCTTCTCTAAAGCAGCCCGACATGGCCTCACCCCTTTTGTTGCTTGTTCCCGGGGGCAGGGTTAATGTAAATTTTGGGGTTTGTGATGTCACCAACCCAGGAAGAAGCTCGTTGTAATCCCTAAGAGCCTTTTGTTGTAGTCCTTAAAAAGCGATTTCTGTAAATGAAAATATCTACCTTTGCATTGAACTTTGAGTGTCGTAATTTTGCAGATGTTGTTTATGCTCAAACGGCAACATTACACACTAACTAAAGTTAAAAAGTGAAATCGTAATCAAGGACCCCTTTAACAATTAATTGTGCATGAAACATTTTGAAACTAATGGCTACAATGGACCCTTCGCTAAGCCCCGCCCTCCTTAGTTACTGTTGCTACGCCTGTCAAGCTTTTGAGCCTGGCAAGTCATTTACAGTGTGTATGCACCGGTGTCAGACATTTTCAAGGAGATAATTAGTCATTTTTGGCGAACAGGTGAAATATCTGTGAGAGTAAGACAAAAGGGACTGCAGTATGCATTCGAGGGATATATCCACGACATAATATGCAACCGATTAGAAAATAATTTGATCAAAATTGAAGCTAAAGCTCCGAGCGCGAGCAGCAGCCTCTTCATACGCTGACCATTCAAATGGGAAACACACAGTTTATTGAGGAAAAGCTTTGTTCATCCACAGCAGGTTAAGTGAAATTTGTGAAAATAACCTAATAATTATAAATCAAACAGCTTATCCATAAATCTTGTGGAATAAACACAAGACGTTAGCCTGACCACTTTGCAATGATAACATTCTCCCGCTTATAATTTTAGCACGCCAGGCTAACGTTACTCCGTCTTGCCTTTAATCATATTATTTCACATTAAAATACATTATATGCATTATGAACAAAGAGCCGTCATTATTTCCAAGCAACGATGTGCTGAGTTAGCTAGCTAGCTAACCTACCCGGGCTTACTGCATATGCATACATCAATATTACATCATTGTCGTCATGATAAATAACACACAATTACTGTACTTGCATTATTGTTAAGGGTAGGTTTAGGGTTGGGGAAAGTGTAGATGTTAATAAAGCCATAAACCACGTTAATATCACGCTGGAAGCACAATCTGATAGGTAACGTTAGCATTTTTCAGATTTTGCTAACGTTACCCACTGTTTCAATGGGAGGTAGTAAAATCTGACAGGGTAGCACAAATTGTCAGAACACCGGCACTTCTCCCCTTGGGTTTTAGGTTTCGAGAAGGGAAAAAATTCCACCACCCCGTCTAAACTCGGGTATCAGATTAACACAATCCATAAGCACAACGCTTCGGCATGTTCCCTCGCTCGAAAGCTTGACAGACCTCCCGCGCCTAGTAACGGTTGCTAAACCACGATTGGCCTGTGGCGGTTTTCGGGCGTGGCTTAGCGAAGGGTCCATTGGTGTTTGGTTGAAATTCTGGTTCTTCTAAATTAAAAAAAATAAATAAAACCATCCTTTAAACCAGTGGTCTCAAACTCAATTCCTGGAGGGCCAGTTTTGCTCCAACCCTAATCAAACACACCTGATCCAGCTAATCAAGGTCTTCAGGATTACTAGAAACTTCCAAGCAGGTGTGAGTTGGAGCTGGTTGGAGCTAAACTGTGCAAAGCTGTGGCCTTCCAGGAATTGAGTTTGAGACCACTGCCTTAAACCCTTTCAGAGCAAATAGATTAATATCAAAACAAATATCAAATGTATCAAAAATATCACAAAGCTCCTGGTAGGTTTTCTAGTTTTGCATAGAAATGATTTTGTAGTGTTTCTCTTTTTCTCTCCCCCAGCAGTAATGGAAACAGCAGTAGCTGGAGCAGTCTGGGTTTAGAAGGCGAGGTTTATGAAGAACATTTGTCCTTCTCTCCATCAGACAGGTTGGTCTATGGAAAGAGGTGTAGCATAGCCAGTGTGTGCGGCTCTAATTATTGCATGATGTCATGCAACTCTTTATCAGCAAGTGCTGAAAACGTGTCTGACATTACCTATTAGAAACAAAACTTCCCATTGTTGTTCTCCATCCTGTGGCTGGAATTAGTCAATTGAATCTTTGTGTTCATGTTGGTAGAATTGTGGGTGTAGGAAGTGTTGGGGTTGGGTCATTGACTTCATAAGTGTTTTGTGATGTATTTACTAAAGAATGAACTATCTGTCCTTACTGCATGCTTCCTGTTTGAGTGAAAAAAGGATTTCCCAGTCCCTAATTCTCATTAGAGTTCAGGTCCACAACATGAATCATGTGCATTTGAGTTCAAAGTGACTCACTCCATACAAAAGTAACAGAGATCACTTTATAAATCATTACATCATACATCGAAAAAAAAAAAACATCTGAAAAGCATATCTGGGAAAAAAAAATCCCTTCAATTTACAATCAGAAACGGATATCGCATCTTGATTGTTTACTTCTTGTTAAAAAAAAAACCAGCTCACCCAAATCAGAGCTGGTCAACAAATATTTATAATGTACTGCTGATTTATCTGGCAATATTGCAAGTTATCATTTATAAATAGTTTATAGTTTAGTCAAATTCAGGTTTTTCCTTAGGTTTTTTTCAATTTTATTGAGACCTTGGAGACATATTTAATATTAATTATGTTTGCAGTGAATTTGCTGGCGATATTAATTAATCAAAATCTCTGAATATCACAATGTGCCTTACACTTGGCTATTACATTTTCTAAAGACTTGTGAGTATGAGTACATTAAAATAGATTTAAAAGAATTTTAATACCATCTCTTATTTAATAATATAACAGTATACAGTACAGTTACTGTTTTGTGTCGATAATTTTAAGTTTTTGAAAGAAGTATTTATGTGCACCAATCCAGCATTTATTTGATTAAAAATACAGTAAAAACAGTAATACTGTGAATTATAATTACAATTTAAAACAGATATTTTCTATTTTAATGTTTTAAAATATAATTCCAGCAAACTGAATTTTCAGCATCATTACTCCAGTCTTCACTGTCACATGATCCTTCCGAAATAATTCTAATATATTGATTTGCTGCTTAAGAAACATTTCTTATTATTATTATGTTAAAACAGATGCTTAAGATTTTCGTGGAAACTGATACATACCTTCAGAAGCCATTGCAATGTTTATTCTTGCTCATTTCATTTTAACTTATGCTAGAAAAATGTCCATCCAAATCAGAACTGGACAACAAATATTTATAATATACTGCTGATTTATTTGCCAGTATTAAATTAAGCAATATTTAGCTAAATGGCAGTAGAAAATGTGGTTCCTCGGATTATGTAAATATGCAAATCTGAAAAATATTGATAGATTTTTTTTTGCTTTAATGCCCCACACCAAATCAGCTGAAAAAAAAAAAAACTATTGCATCAATATCTGTTAGCATGGGCAAGGCATAAATATGGCATGAATTCTAGCTGAAACAGTAGTGGAGCTGGGTTATATGAGAAATGGGAATGCTGGGAGCTGCTGTCACTCTCTCTTGCATGTGGTTCATTGTGTCATTCCCTTTAGTCTGTCAGTAAGACTCTCTTACACCTGTACTATTTTTCACCTTACAGTGATTGTGCTGAAGAGAAGGAAGCAGAGGCCAAAGAGGATTCAGGCGGTAAATGAAAACTATATCTCTTCTTTGTATTTTCCTCCAATGCTAGTGTTTATTCTGTGGTCTGATGTTAAACCTCAACTGTTAAACTAATTTTAGCCTTTTATTTTGCTGCCACTCATTTAAAGTGGTCTTACTTGGCCAAGCACCTTCAGCGCGCCCCTGTCAAAGCCACAAGACTATTTATCCTCGTTCCTAGCAGTCTAACTGTCAGACCGGCTCCATGTGGGTCAACAGATGAGCTCAAGCAGAGTTCTGTGTCTGGCCTAGTTAACAGAGAGCGTGGGAAACTGGTCTGCTGAAGTAGACTATTTTGCTGTGATGGTTTTTGTGTGTATGTATGAGCTGAACGTGTGTGTTTTATATGTATGTGCAGGAGCGGTGCGAGTGGAGAGGGAACATGGGCAGGCAGAAAGAGCTCTGCTGGTGGTCAGTACCGATGTCCAGGGTGGGGCTGTGGACCCCCAGCTGACGGCTGTGCTCCAGTGGATCGCTGCCTCTATTGCTGATCTGTCTTTAATGCAGCTTAGCCATTTCTCAGGCCAGGAGCTCCAGCAGGTGAGAACACAGACTATGTTCACACTGTCATATTATTTGTGCATCCGATTGGAATATGATCAAAATTACTGACTGTCCTCACTGTTTATCGCAACTGTTCAGATCTGATTCGTGCGTCCCGTGGAACTTTTTCATTTTTCGGAATATCTGCATTGGTTTCAGTTTGGGTTCCGCATTGGTTTCGCACATGTATATTAATAAGCCTTATAAATCATAATAATGAGCCTTTAATTGCCTATATATAATACATAGCCTAATCAGCGCTCAAGCACACGCATAAAGCTTGCAACTGCATGCCGGCAAAACTAATAATTATTCAAGGAGACTGTCGAAACATTTTAATGATTTATTAAAAGATTTCTGTGTTTTTGGCTGCAGAGATTAAAGGATTAGTTCACTTTCAAATTAAAATTTCCTGATAATTTACCAAGATGTCATCCCATGTCATCCAAGATGTTCATGTCCTTCTTTCTTCAGTCGAAAAGGAATTAAGGTTTTTGATGAAAACATTCCAGGATTTTTCTCCATATAGTGGACTTCAATGGACCCCAAATGGTTGAAGGTCAAAATTATAGTTTCATTGCAGCTTCAAAGCATTCTACACGATCCAGACGAGAAATAAGGGTCTTATCTAGAGAAACCATCGCTCATTTTCTAAAATAAAATTCAAATTTTATACGTTTTAACCATAAATGCTCATCTTGAACTAGCTCTCTTCTTCTTCTCTATTTGAATTCCAGCACTGCTAAGTGTATTACTGCCCTCCATAGGTCAAAGTTTGAACTAAATTGTCATACAATTGTCATACAATATGCTAGTGCAAGTATATTACAATTAGTTCAAATTTTGACCTGTGGAGGGCAGTAATACACTGCCGGAATTCTAATGAAGAAGAAGAAGAAGAAAGCTAGTTCAAGATGAGCATTTATTGTTAATACGTATATAAATTTGTAATTTTTTTTTTTTAGAAAATGAGCGATGGTTTCTCTAGATAAGACCCTTATTCCTTGTCTGGTATCGTTTGAAGCCCTTTGAAGCTGCACTGAAACTGTAATTTTGACCTTCAACCATTTGGGGTCCATTGAAGTCCACTATAAGGAGAATAATCCTGGAATGTTTTCATCAAATCCTTAATTTCTTTTCGACTGAAGAAAGGACATGAACATCTTGGATGACATGGGGGTGAGTAAATTATCAGGAAATTTTTATTTGAAAGGTGACTAATCCTTTAAGTCAACAGTGCTGACTCATCATCTCCGCAGTACTGGACGTGCCTATATGCACGTTTCATACGGATTACATAATCTGTAAATATTTGTGAATAATGTTATACACTGAGTTTTGGTTTATTTTTTTGACGTGCTCAAGTTCACAGAGACGGCAAAAAGCGCATCCTGTTTTCTTTATTTTACAAAGGCACAACGTTTTCTTGTTATTGTGAGTTTACACAGATAAAAGTAAATAAAGGACCCTTTACAGTTTTGAATGGTGTTTCACTCTTATCTGTATGACCAAAAATGACAGAGTATTTTTAGTTGTTTCTGCTGTTATCAGGAAAGATGCAAGTGATTGCACCGGCACCTCCATGCCTTGCAGTAAACACACTTTAACTTCCACACTTCACATGAACACTTAGATATGCGTCTAATAATAGCGCATATTTATCTAGTTTAAAGCTAGAGCGAGCTGCCGTGTAAAGTTGGTACTGATTACATGTTTCAAATGATAAGCCACATTTGAGGTCGATGGAGGAGAGGCGAACGTTTGGACATACTGTAATTACCACAAGGACCCACCATCAACGATATGTCCCTCACAAAAACAACAACAACAAAAAACGTGGAGGAGTTGCAGTATGGATGTTTTCTTATTTACAACTTGACAATATGTAGCCACTGCGCTAGACTACTACATCTTCTGAGGCAGCGGCAGAAGGCTGGTATGCGTAGCTTTAATCCGTGCTGTCGTCTCAAAATATGTCTCCATTGTATTGTAACTTTCTTCTCGACCATCTCAACAACACAACCTTGTTTCTGCAGTGACTTTCAGCATGTTTCCTATAAGAATGTCGGACATGTTTACATTTTACGTGGCATAAGTGACATAAACCACGCAAAATCAGATTAGAGCGTTCAGAATGAAACAGGTTTCCAGAAATGCAATTTGAATAGAATTTTAAACCACGTATGAATGGAGCTCAAAACATATTTGTAAAAAATTCAATTTGTGTGAACAGGTCACAATCCTGAACTAACCGTATGTGCAACAGAACAATAACTAAGACACACGCTGTTATACGGAAGTAAACACGGAGGTTACAAAAGTGAGCATTTATGCATTAGTTTATAAGGCGATAAGCCACGGAAGCCAGTGAATTTGAGTGCAGGTGATATAGAGGATGAGGAGAAAGAGCAAAGTTTTTCTCGTACAGTTTTTCTTTAAGTTTTGCTTGTATAGAAATGTCACCATAATACTTATCAGTATAACAGCTCACCAATCCTACACTGACTAACTTCGCTGCCGTCTTCCATATTCACTGAGTGACCAAAAAACTACCGGTATGTAAATTCTTTTGAGTGACTCCTATCAGCGTGAACTGTGATGAATCTAGAGTGACCTTAAAGCCACATGAATTCCGATGTGACTGTTCAGACTGAGGTCGCATTGCAAAACATCCGACTTGTGGAAGTGGCCCAAATCAGAATCAAAAATATCAGATTCCATGTGGTTTGTGCTGTTCACACTATGAGAAAACAAATCTGAGTCATATATGAGCAAAAAAATCAGATTTGGGACACTTTTTTTGCCTGCACTCTGAAAGTAGCCTAAGCATGACCATAGTTATGAACTATATATTGCAAGTTATCAGTTAATAGTTAACCATTTAGGTCAATTCAGTAAAGTTTCCTTAGGTTTCTTTAATTTCATTGAGGCCTAGGAGAGATGTATTTAAAGGGTTAGTTCACCCAAAACTGAAAATTCTGTCATTAATTACTCACCCTTATATCGTTCCACACCCTTTAGACCTTCATCTTCGGAACACAAATTAAGATATTTTTGATTAAATCAAATGGCTCAGTGAGGCCTCCATTGCTAGCAAGATAATTAACACTTTCAGATGTCCAGAAAGCTACTAAAGACATATTTAAAACAGTTCATGTGACTACAGTAGTTCAACATTAATGTTATGAAGCGACGAGAATATTTTTTGTGTGCCAAAAAAAACAAAATAACGACTTTATTCAACAATATCTAGCGATGGGCGATTTCAAAACAATGCTTCATGAAGCTTCGAAGCTTTACGAATCTTTTGTTTCGAATCAGTGGTTCAGAGCGTTTATCAAACTGCCAAAGTCACACCACCCAGTGGTGAACCATTGAAAATTTGAAACATAATGACGTAACAAAGCCTTGTTTACTGAAATCACGTGACTTTCACACTTTGAGCCACTGATTCGAAACAAGAGATTCATGAAGCAGTGTTTTGAAATCGTCCATCACTAGATATTGTTGAATAAAGTCGTTATTTTGTTTTTTGGCGCACAAAAAGTATTCTCGTCACTCCATAACATTAGGGTTGAACCACTGTAGTCACATGAACTGTTTTAAATATGTCTTTAGTAGCTTTCTGGGCATCTGAAAGTGTTAATTATCTTGCTGGCAACGGAGGCCTCACTGAGCCATCGGATTTCATCAAAAATATCTGAATTTTCATTTTTGGGTGAACTAACCCTTTAATACTCACTATTTGCAGTGATTTTCTAGTGATATAAAATTAAGCAAAGCTGTGAATATCACAATGACTTTGTCATTAGTTTGATGAGCTCTTCTTGTCTCATATCTTAAGAGTATGAGTACATTAAATATAGATTTAATAGAATTTTAATACCATCTCCTGTTCAATAATGCAACAGTATACAGTACCATTACAGTTTGGGGTTGGTAAGATTTTTTTTTTATTGTTTTTGAAAGAAGCCTCTATGCGCAAAAAATACAGTAAAAAAAAAACTTGTACTTTAAAATAGCTGTTTTCTATTTGAATATATTTTAAAATGTAATGTATTCCTTTGATGGCAAAGCTGAATTTCCAGCATCATTACTCCAGTCTTCAGTTACATCTAATATGCTGATTTTCTGCTCAAGAAACATTTCTTCTCATTATGGAAATGGAAATATTTTGCAACTTTATAGATCAATTTAATGCGTCTTGGCTGAATACAAGTATTCATTTCTTTCAAAGAAGAATCATACTGACCCCAAACTTTTAAATGGTAGTGCATTAGTTTATAAAATAATAAAATATAATTGGCTAATATCACAAAATATAAACTTTAAATGATATTTTATATATTTCTTTTAAATAAAGTGCCACACAGAGTCTTCAATGAACATTTTTGAGTGATGATGCAAATTGAGTAAATAGATTCACAGTTAAAAATATTCAAATGCATAAATATCCAGAGTATCATCAAAAAGCATTACGTTAATTAGACTTTAATGTTTTATCACCCAACTCTAACAATCTATCAGGATGATTCCGATCCAAAAGTTAAGCTTCGTTTCATGTGTGTTTTTCTCTGACTCCAGCTGCCGGCAGTGGCCCAGAGGCTGAGGGAGAGAGAGTTCAGGGTCGCCGACCTCCTGCAGGCTCTGCTGAGATACTTTGAAGAGTGTCGCACCGAGGAAGAGCCCGAGGCCGGCGACACAAGGCGCGGCCACAAGAGCCTCTTCCAGTGGCTCCTAGAACAAGCGTAAATCACCATCACACACTGACAGCTGTCAGCCATTAAAGATGAAGTTTCCTGTCACTTTACAGTGATCTGCAATGTATCTGCCAAACTTAGAGGCATAGCCAGTGGAATGTGTTTGTGTTGTGTATTGCTTGTGCACCAGTGGCCACCCAGGGGGCGCCATAGAAACAACTGAAGTAATCTAAGAGCCGTTCGTTCAAGTGTGTGTGTGTGTGTGTGTGTGTGTTGCATGCCGTGACCGAGAGTCCCTTTTGCTTGCTTTCACCTCTCTTTTTGTTGTCACGTTGTTTTCTTTAAGATTAGACTGCATATCACACGTTTGGCGCGCAATGACTGAGTTTAGCTTACACGCCCTGCCACAACACAAAAAATAGATGGGTTTTATGAGTTGGTTTCTTGTTAGGGGATCCCCATGGCTGCAGGAAAGCTTATGTCATTTCCATACCTCTCCTTTACGGTGATGTTTGCACTTGTCGAAGGGATCAGCCATGCGATCCAGCAGAGCTTCAGGTCAGCGGAAGGTGTTCCATGACACATAACTCATAAGAGAATCACAGTCTGAGGTAATTAGAACAATTACCTAATTATATTTACCCTGTATAGCACATTTGTTGGCAACAACACTTGGCAGTCATAACAGTCTAAAAATATCATTTCGTAATTAGACACTAGATAGTTTCTGTTGAATGAATACATCAATAAGTAGTAACTTATACATTCCCCTGTTGTGACTCAGACATGATTCCAGTAATTTCTGGATGCTAAAAATTCTTTAGCTATGTACATTCGTATTGGTTTAAAATGAATAGGTGTATACCTGTAAATATGCTTTTCTAGAAGATAAAATTGAACTGAATTGTTTACACCAGAGGCTGTAATTAAGACTCCACGTGATCCAATGCCCATAACGAATCGAAAATGTTTTGGATCACTAAAGAGTGGAGTGGATTTGTGTTGCCAACTTACAGAAAAACACAAATACACTTTTAAGCCTACTTTAAAAAGCTGCTAAAAAAGTTAACCCCCTTTGCCAAAAGAGGAAACTCGCGGTAAGCTTGTAAAATTATTGAACGTTCTCTACAGGGGACTTTTCTCTAAATTCCTCCTGGCGTTGTCCACTCATTGGAGGTTACTGTGACGCACTTGTAGTGCATTACTAAATGAGGACACATCTGCAGTGAGTATATCTGAACTAGTCACCTCCTCTACGTGGACCTTCTTACTCACTGCCTGCCCTTTAGTGTGCACTACACAGAATATTGCACTTTACTGAGGAACGGTCAGACAGGCCTTTCCCTATATCTTTGTTTAGACCTCAAAAAACAATCTTTATTATAGCAATGCATAAACGATAGATTGCCAACTGTCAGTAGGTGTTTGGCACGTGTAACTTATTATGCCTCAAGGGACCTGTATGAAAAAGTATTTTCACTCTGCAGTTTTGTGCTTGAAGGAAAACTTCAATTCAGTCATGTCAGTCTCAATCTATATGTTGCTTCCTTTTCTTTTTTTCTTTTTGGAACACATACATTTTGGAAGAATCTTACCACAGCTATTTGCATACAAACTGCCAAGCTCCAAAAAGGCCAATAAAAAAATGACTTGTGAGCAGTATTCTTAATATTAAAGCCTTCGTACAATAGTATCTAGCCCACATTTGTGTCCAAGATTTAAATAATTGTGTATTATGTTCAGTTATTACACAATCACAAGATAATTTTTGAATGTATGAAATGTAGAAGAACTTTAGCAGAGTGGATGATACATGTGATATATTGGTTAAAAAAAAAAAAAAAAAAAAAAAAAAATCATATGGCTTCAGAAATCTTGGAATATACCACACACGTTTTGTTTGTTTTTTGGTCAATATGAAGTCATGTTGTATAGTATAGAGATATATTGAGATTCCTCAAAGATTCTGCTTTTGCGTTCCACTGAAAAATAAAACATCTTATGGATTTGATATGGAACCCCGCACATGACATGCTGGAAAAAATATGTATATTATGGCCAACAATTAGTTCCCACAAATTACTAATAATATGTCAGCATGTTTAACTTAAATCATGTGAGCGATATAATCATTTGTTCCCTGGATTTACTCAGTCATAACCACATTGTAATAATTTGTTCCCTTGTTTTAGGTAAATCCAAACAAAGGAACAAATTAGTTCAACATGGCCACGATTTACTAAAACGAGGGAGCGAATTAATTAATCGTGGAGTCTGGCACCTATGGCCTAGTGGTTAGTGCGCTTCCGGTGACCCGTGTTCGAATCCAGATTCTAGATCCTTTTTCGATCCCATTCCCCTCTCGCCACCCTGTACTTTCCTGTCAATCTCTACTGCCCTGTCCATTACAAGCACAAAAATAAATAAATAAATCATGGGAACGAGTTCTTAATTCATGGCCATGATTTAACTAAAAGCAAATGTACAGAAGAGGATTAGGGCCAAGCAATAATAAAAAAAAAATAAAACCATTTCGAGATTAAAGTTGTTAAATTTCGAGAAAAAACTCGTTAAATTTCAAGAAAAAAGTCGAAATAAAACGTTGAGAATAAACTCGTTAAATTACGAGAAAAAACTCGGTAAATTTCGAGAAAAAGGTCGAGATAAAATTTTGAGAATAAACTCAGTAAATTACGAGGAAAAAAAAACGTTAAATTTCGAGAAAAAGTTCGAGATAAAATGTTGAGAATAAACTCATTAAATTACAAGAAAAAAAATCGTTAAATTTCGAGAAAAAAGTCGAGATAAAATGTTGAGAATAAACTCGTTAAATTGCAAGAAAAAAACTCGTTAAATTTCGAGAAAAAAGTCGAGATAAAATGTTGAAATAAAGTCATTAAATTATGAGAAAAAAGTCGTTAAATTACGAGAACAAATTAGTTAAATTACGAATTTGTTCTCATAATTTAACGACTTTTTTCTTGTAATTTAACGACTTTTTTCTCATAATTTAACGAATATGTTCTCGTAATTTAACGACTTTTTTCTTGTAATTTAACGACTTTTTTCTCATAATTTAACGAATTTGTTCTCATAATTTAACGACTTTTTTCTCATAATTTAACGAATATGTTCTCGTAATTTAACGACTTTTTTCTTGTAATTTAATGACTTTATTCTCAACATTTTATCTCGACTTTTTTCTTGTAATTTAACGACTTTTTTCTCATAATTTAATGAATATGTTCTCGTAATTTAACAACTTTTTTCTTGTAATTTAATGACTTTATTCTCAACATTTTATCTCAACCTTTTTCTTGAAATTTAACAACTTTAATCTCGAGATGGTTTTATTTTTTTATTATTGCTTGGCCCTAATCCTCTTCCGTACAAATGATTTAATCATGGCCATGATATATATATATTTTTGTCCACATCATGTGCAAGGCTCCGTAGTTTCGAACAAAAATTGGCGCGAGTAAATAATGACAGAAGTTTGGGTGACCTGTTCCTTTCAGTTTTATTAACATGATCCTTCTTAGATTTGTCTTCTGAGATACTGTTACAGTGTGATTTGATGAGAAGAGAAACAGTATGGAGGCAATCAGAGTTTTAACAGTCGTTGTTTCTTTCATGTCTTTGATAATAACACGCATGATGCGCTTTCAGTCCATGCTTCATGTATTTCTCTTTACGTGTGCATGATTTACCCCTCAGTGCTGATTCATTATCTTGTGCATGGTTTAAATCTCACTACCTACTACAATGAAAGAAAAAAAAAATGCATTTCTGTATTCATGCTGTTATAACATCAGCGCTGCCAAATATGTTTGGATCTGCACTTACACAGTATTTGTTCATTCTTTTCAAATGTTTTTAAAAAACCTGCCATATGCTGTTGAGTTGGACATTTTCATATAATAGCAGTATCACTTAAACCATACTGTGGGAGGGGCAAAAGAAGTTAAATATTGTATACGTACATTGAAGCTTGATTTGAAAACGAGCTGGCTGCCTCATTTTTAGTGGGATTGTACATGCATCCGTGTTCTTGCAGTAATTGTAAACATTAATGCTGTAGATGTTCTGCTCTTGTGTTCTTATTCACCTTATTTTTGTGTACATTCCTATCTTTCACAAATGATCTATTGCTATTTTGTTATGTAAGGCTACATGTATAATGCAAAGTACACGCCATACTAAACAGATGAATATTTTGTTACTTGTGCAGTGTTTCTCCATTCTGTCTCATAGTGTAGTGGGCATATGATACACACTGACTTCTCGATTTTCTTCCTGCCCATTTGTATAATCTTGCCAAATAAGATATTTAATAATTTATGTAAGTATAAGTTGCGATGGTGAATACACTACTTGTCCCCCCAGTGAAGTTGCTGAGTAGTTTACACATTAAAGCTTAATGCACTACACCTGTACACTGTAAAAAAGCTGTGGGTAATAAAGCTTTTCCATTTGAATCGTGATGTGTGCTTATTTACTTTTCACATGAAAGGACTTGTGTAAGAAGGAATCACATTTTTCTTGATTAGCATGTACAGACGTTACTGGAGTGAAAATTACATTGTGCACTATCTACAAGATCGGAGCGGAACACGGACAAAAAAGTATTCTTTGGGCCTTAGGGTCCAATCACATAGAACATGTTTTTGCATTTAAAAACGTGAGATGCAACTTGAGCACCCCATTTTTAGAATGCTGTGTCATGTGCAAGACGTTGAAGAAAAATTGCAAGGCATGAATGCAACAGTCAAACGTGTCTGTCCAGTGCATTTTTACATCAAAGAACAATGGAAAAGCTGCACAGTGGAATGCAAAAACACATTCTGTGTGAATGGCCCTTAACAGTTCAAGAAATGTGTTTGCCTTTGCAGTTACAGTGATCGAGCTACAGTGGACTATTGCGTAGTCGAGCTAGTATAAAAGGCACAATGCTTAACTGAAATGCAATTAACATGCATACTTGCTGGATGAAGCCGAGGTACAGTTGCTAGTTAGTTATGTTAATCCTTTTGTTAGTCCAGAAATTAGACTGGGACAATTTATGTCTGACATAAGCATTCATTTTAGACTGACTGACTTTTAAAGTGTTAGTTCACCCAAAAATGAAAATTCTGTCATTTCTGTCACCCTCATGTCGTTCCAAACCTGTAAGACTTTTGTTCATCTTCGGATCACAAATGAAGATCTTTTTGATGAAATCTGAGAGCTTTCTGTCTCTCCATTGACAGCCTATATAACTACCACTTTCAAGCACCAGAAAGGTAGTAAAGACATTAAAGTCCATGTGGTTCCAGTTGTTTAACCTCAATTTCATGAAGCGACGTGAGGCACGTCTTGATTTTGCTGAGTTAGATGCGTTCCTGGGTCAACATTCCAGTCTGAAAATTTAGTGTTAACCCTATTCCTATCCCTAAACCTAACCCTACCCATAAGTTATCCCAAAAATCAGAGGGAAATGATAGATGAATAACACTGATGTAGAAGCACCAATTCATGATTTTAAGCCTAAACTTGACATAATCTGTAAACTTGTCCTTCAAATCTGATTGGTTGATTTAAATGTTGTTCCAGAATCAACAAAAATATTGACCCAGGAACATGTTGAACTCGGCAATATCAGGTTCTGCGCGACGTGAGCGAGTTCAAAAAAAAAAAATTACCACTTTATTTACAAAATATTAATCTCCAACAGACGTTCACGAGAGCACCATGATGAGTGTTGTGTTGACAGAAGAGCAGACGTTACGTGAACATGATAGAGATTAATATTTTGCATAAAATAAAGGTTAAACCACTGGATTACTTTAATGATGTCTTTACTATTTTTCTGGGGCTTGAAAGTGGAAGTTGTGAAGGCTGTCAATGGAGGGGCAGAAAGCTCTCAGGTTGCATTAAAAATGTGATTTGTGTTCCAAAGATGAACGAAATTCTTGGGTTTCAGGTTTGGAATGATATAAGGATGCGTAATTAATGACAGAATTTTCATTTTGGGGTGAACTAACCATTTAAAAGTGCATGAAAACGCACTTAATGACACCTATTCTGTGTTCAGAAACTCAGCTCATTCTGTCACAGCGATATAATACAGAGGAAGTAGGATAGAATATTAGCATCTATCCTCTATCGCAGGATAGATGTTAATATTTCTAAGATCTAGAATTAAGAGTAAAATGAGAGAACATTTATGTCAAACCTTGATCTTACGAGTTTGAGCAGCTCATTATGGTGCAGATTATTTTTTGATTAAAAGTTTTCAAACCTGTGAGCCACAGCTTGCAAGTAGAGTTGTATTTCAGTTTCAAGACATTTGTGACCCTGGACCACAAAACCAGTCATAAGTCGCACAGGTATATTTGTAGCAATAGTCAACAATACATTGTATGGGTCAAAATTATCGATTTTTCTTTTATGCCAAAAATCATGTTCCGTTAAGATATTTTGTAAATTGCCTACCCTAAATATTTCAAAAAAATATTTTTGTAAGTGGATATGCATTGGTAAGGACTTCATTTGGACAACTTTAAAGGTGATTTTCTCAATATTTTGATTTTTTTTGCACAATCAGAATCCAGATTTTCAAATAGTTGTATCTCATCCTATATTGTCCTATCTTAACAAACCATACATAAATGTAAATCTTATTTTATTTAGCTTTCAGATGATGCATAAATCTAAATTTCAAAAATTGACCCGTGTGACTGGTTTTGTGGTCCAGGGTCACATTTGCATAGTAGCAGCAAAAAATAACCATTTAATACTTAGGGTTAGTGAGAGGGAGGAAAAAGGTCTGGAAAAACACAGAAAAACACTTTTCTAACATTATAAGCTGACCTCTAGAGGGAAAAAAAGAAATATGATAATATCCCTTTAAGCAAAAGCTGTCAAGTATTGTTTTTCACCCAGTACCGCCACTCCTTACTGTAACTAAAGCTGGAAAAATGTGCTATCCTCCGGAGCTGAAACAACAGAATTGATGTTTGTTAGGCAGAAATGAGGTTCACAGTAATTTCAGGTTTTGTAATGACATGCTGGCAGAAGAATGCAAAATGGCAGCAAGTCTTACAATAGAGCAGATTCAATGAATCGCCCATTAACACACTGATGAAAGCCCTCTGTGCCGTCATCCCCACCCAGCCCTCGCACCATTACACAAGGTGGCTCTCAGCAGCGCTCAGCCAACCCAAGCAGAGACCCATTGACTTTATTAGGTTGGCCTCACGTCCCAACTGGTGTGGTCTGACATCAGAGGCTTAGTCTTAGACTGGAATCCCCCCTTTGGGTCTGCCATGATTCAGGCTATGATATCACTTCCTTCCCAACCCGAACACAATGGCTGTGTTGCTGGGTGAATCCTTTGTGGAGGAGAAGCAGCTCTGACATTTATGACATATGGTAAATAATCTCCACCTATACCTCATTCTTACTGCTTTCTATTTTGTCTCCCCAATAAAAGAGACTTAATGACTGTTTTGTTCAAAATAATACTTCGCTTAACCACACACAGTTGGAACGTGCTCAGTTTGCATCACCGGCAGCACCAGATGTATGTTTTCTTAATGGATTTTGACAAATCACATTTGGCTATGCGCTGACTCGCAATAATTAGCACGTGGTCCAATGCGACGGTCAAACTGCCGTGATTTATCGCCGAAATTCTGATGACAGCTGGGTGTAGAAAGTCTTTCAGATTCATTTCCTCCACTCATAAAGGGTATAAACAGTCATAAAAGTTATTTCTCATGGCACACTACATTTCATTTCGACATAAATACAATAGCTGCCACAAGAAATCCGGTCAACAAGGTCAAGTCAGTGCAGTGGCGTCTTTCGCATTAGTTAAAGGTTGATGGGAAAGATAGATAGCAATGTCTTGAAGAGATTCCAACAACCACCCGATTTGATTCAGCCTTTCAGAGCATGAATCAGATGACATTTGACCATCGCAATATGGTCGTCACCCAGCACCTTTCATGAAAGGAGCGGACGGGAGTCAGCGACTCGGCAGGACGGCAGTAAGCTAACACCCGGTGCCAATCTCTCTGAATCTATTAGCAGTTCATTTCCATTCGTGACCACAGGCCATTGTTTTACCTCACAGCAAGGAGTATCAAGTGGCTGTAACCAGGACGTCTCAGACAACACGACGACGCACATGGCAATGGTTTCAGTTGTGTTTGTGGGCTGAAACAGAACTCTCTGGTGGGTGGTAGAGGGCTCTCCCACAGCCCTGAGCTAGCAATGTTTGCCCTATTTACCATGGAATCATCCCACAGTGGGAGAGCATCAGCTTCAAGAGGTCTTCAAGACCCCTCATTCACTCAAGGAGCAGCTGAGTCATTTCAAAATATCAGTGTTTACTGGGGCTTTACATGAGAAAGTGACCCCTTGCTGCTGTAGAGAGGACTCAGTGTTTCCCATGGTTGAACATGTTTTTATTCAAGTGACTGAAAACACATTAATCACGTGGGTGAGACGAGGCAAACCTTGTCGTAGACACCGGACTTACATCATTCTGACATATCAAAATATCAGTCCTTTGATATTGATGCTTCCTGTCTCCTGACTCATACATGTCATAATATGAAAAACAATCGTCTATCCCCTTCCATGACATCAACTTTCCTGTAGTCGTCCCAGTCGTAATTCCAAAGAACAAGTACCTCCATATTGACATGGTAACGGGATTAGTTTGGGGGGAATTTCAAATAAATGGGGAGTCGTTCTTAATCACCATGTATGAATCATGTCTTCAAAAATTCGAGTAAATAACCAGGAACACATTATGCGGCAGCCGCAAGTTGTACCATCTTCACGCTGGTCAGTAGGGCAGGAACTCTTTGCCAGCTGGAAAGCTCTAGAGACACGGGCTGGGAAAAACTGTCAGCGGCTTAAATGGGCAGCGCTGTGGCTACTTGAATTAGGCCTTAACTAACGGAAAAACAAGCAGGAAGCTGTTTGTGGGGAGTGCAGGAAAAGGCAGGGAGGCAATGCTAAACTGGTGACATGCTGCATGTTTCGGTCTTGAGAGGAGTCGTGGATGCGGCTGTGCACTCACTGAGGAGCCAATTGCAATTTATCTTGGGATAATGAGAGACTGGGCAGCCTCTAACTGACGGTTTAGCTGTAATGGTCTACCACTGCCCTATTCCGCACTGTTCATCTTAAAATCATCGCCCCATGGTGATACAGCAAGCACCACCTGAATTTATATTAGCGCTGTCTGCTGTCTACATAGCCAACTGCCTTCTAAATCGTGAAACCTCACAAGTGACGGATCCATGTGCAATGCAAAAAAAAATATTGTTTATAGTAATATCTAGTGGACTTTTCTTTTTCAAACACTCAATCACTCACACGTACTTTTGTCCATGTGGAAACGGACTGCATGCGCACCATTTGTGCGGACTGTGATGACAGAAAATGATGTCATGCGGACTGGCTGTGAACCGAAGCAAAACATCGACAAGGGAAAGTATACTTTGGGCTTTAGCGTCGAAGCATGCCTATGATGCCTTAAAATGCTGCCTCTGTTGGCAACTCAGTAAGATTTGAAACAGAGCAAGTATGTGATATCTGATACGATCAAATTTCATTTTATTCAATGTTTCCTTCCAGCGGTTTGTTATATGGTCCATATATTTTCCAAAATGATGAACAATTGGATTTTGTCCCAATGCTCACTGAACAATATAATGTGGACTGTGACCATGCCAGATCGTTGAAAGCTCTTGTACTATATTAAAGCCAAGATTTCTTAGGAGCTGCTTTCTACAAACCATAACAATAGATCGCATATCAAAATAAGAGGATATGCTGGCCATTTCCCCCCTCCAGAATGGTAAACCTGATCACAGTGCACGCTGGCTGGCATGTCGCAAGTTTTGTAACAGTTCCTAGAAATACTAGAATCGATTAGACATAATAATCCCTAGATTGAGTTTAGAGAAGTTGTGATTTCTCTGGCATCACACCAGTCTTTGTCTGGCAAACCATTGATGCTTACTCTAATAATCTGCATTGTATTCCAACAATTTCTTCTAAACTGAAACTGAATATATGCATTAAGCCTGAATATTTTTGGCACGTTTATTTTGCAAGTGATGTTTTGAAATCAGTGCTTGGTCAAAACCACATTCCCCCTTGACTTCGAGTAGCCACATTTTTTTATTACCAACATAATGTCTAGTCCACTTTGCACTTTAGAAGGCCAAGAACAGCCCACTTAGACAGGAAGTGGCCGTCTGACCGACATGTAAGGGGACCAATCTCCAAGCGAATCTATTTTTAAAGACTCAAATCAATAAACGTTGGCAAATCCTTATTGTAGCCGCATGGAGACTTCGATTTCGACATCTGATGTCAAATTCCCTGAAAAACTGTTAAAAAAATCCTGTAAATCCTGCACAAAGCCAGTCAGTCAGAATGGAGCATGGCAAGTTTGTGTGCCATATGCATGTGAAGGTTCGTGTGGGTGTACCACAATTATTTGTAGCTATGTAGGTTGTTGCGCAATAATCTCCGTTATACCGATGCAAAGACCGAGACAGAGAGTAGAGCTTAAGTGTCCTTCTCAAGACCTCTTGTGTTATGGTGTATAAAAGAGAGTGAGGAAGGAGAGAGAAGGAAGAGGCGGGTGTTCTTTGTGTGCTCTGGGATGACTTACCACACAGGATGTGGCGGAGAATGGAAAGGACAACACTGCACTCTTTCATGTCCCATTTCTGCAGTCTGGAACGTGGCGGCTTCTTAATTCTGTGCGTATGCAGGCCTGACACTGATCACAGATTAATATGAGCAATGACCGCGTTGCTGTTTTCTCTGTTGTTAAGCACCGTGAGAGCTATGCATATGTAATCTTACAGGCTAAAAGGACAATGAAAATTTCCATGGGCTTCAAACTCCCATGAGCGAGGCTCTGCGGTGATGCTAATATTTCAAATCGAACTTCCTGCCTCTCCTTGAGTGCTGAAATATGGTGAAGTTTATGCAAAAAAAAGCAGTCGGCCTGAGACACTTGAACATAGCCACATGGAGTCTGCAGCCAGAAAAAAACATCCTCACGGTGACTCCACAGTCTGCGAAACATGGGAAGGATTCTGGCTTGGTGCTCTTGCTCATCCTGTGTGTACAGTACCACGCTTACAGGAGAGCTAATAATAAGCTCCCGGGGCCTGCTCAGCACTGAGGAAAGTGCCTGCCAGTGGTTTCGGCTGCTTTGCTCTCAACACTGCCTGGTTTTGGCTGTCTGTCATATTCTGATGGAGTGCTGGGTTCGGCGTATTCAACTACCTTCTGGCTTGGGCAAGAACAGCTCACATGGCAAAACAAAAGGGTATAAATACCACCCAAACCTTCCTGCCGCAGCGCCTGCATTCTGTGGAAAATAGCTGAAGGCACGAGAAACCCACGGCAAAACAAGGGTTCTCACGGTATATTAATGACTCTCGAGCGAACGTGGCGTGCTGCGGGATGGCGGTCCCTGCGAGGGCAGCCAAGTTCATAAGGTTATGGAGTGTGCTCGAGCTTTTCTGGCCTTGCCCTGATTTCGGAAGGGGAATGCAGGTGACCTGATCGTCATCCGCAGGAATGCGGATTGCCAAAACACTGCGAACGGACACGAGTTACGCAGAAGTCACACAAACTCCAGCGTGGTGTATTTGCAACCAAAGTAATAATTGTGGTTCTGAAAAAAAGCTGATATAATGGTGAAGCATTACAAGCTTTCAGCGCTGGAGGCTAGCTGAGTGAATGGGGGAAAGCCAAGCACATGAACTCTGTTGACATTCATCAATTCTCTTCTGCAAACTCGCTTTTTCTCTGCAGCTGTCTAAAATAACTGCTTTAAAACAGGTTTCTCTTCTGGGATTTGTAATTGCTTGAGCATCAAAAGGCACATTCGTTTACACAGCTCTGTTCTTTTTTTTTTTTACATGGCTTTAGCTTGGCAATAACAAGAGGAATTTCAGTGTTTATAAGTTCAGATAAACACTCAGTGACTCATTGATTTTCTTCAAGAATATCATGGATGCTGATCTGAAAAGAGGGCGTTATTTGGAAAATCTGTTTTTGGACTGTAAATACTAAATTCATTGTGACTTGTTATAGATTGTGTAGGAGCCAAAATGTTTGTTTTAGCAGCACTGATGTACTTCTCACTGGTGTCTCAAAAGCTGCCTTTTTAAAGGGTTAGTTCACTCAAAACTGAAATTTCTGTCATTAATTACCTTCATGTTGTTCAAAACCCACTTTTGTTCATCTTCGCAACACAAATTAAGATATTTTCGGTGAAATCCGAGAGTTTTTTTTTTTTTATCTACCATAGAAAGCAATGAAATTACCACATTCAAGGTCCAGAAAAGTAGGAAAGACAACGTTAAAATAGTCAATGTGACTACAGTGGTTCAACCTTAATGTTATGATGTGACGAGAATACTTTTTGTGCACAAAAACAAACAAAAATAACAACTTTATTCAACAATTTCTTCTCTACCCTGCAGTTGACGCAGTGCACCACTTCCATGTTTACGTCCAAGCGCCGACTCAGTATAGGCCGACGCAGTTCACGTGAGCAGCACGACGCATGATGCAGGAGCCGGTCAATACAGAGTCGGCATTCTGATGTAAAACACGGAAGCTCTGCAATGTGTCTTCAATGTAAACTGTGTAGGAAAATGAAAGGGTAGAGAGGAAATTGTTGAATTAAGTCTTTTTTTTTTTTTTTTTTTGCGCACAAAAAGCATTCTCGTCGCTTCATAACATTAAGGTTGAACCACTGTAGTCATGTTGACTATTTTAACGTTGTCTTTACTACTTTTCTGGACCTTAAATGTGGTAATTTCATTACTTTCTATGGGAGATTTAAAAAAAACTCTCGGATTTCATCAAAAATAGCTTAATTTGAGTTCTGAAGATGAACGACATGAGGGTGAGTAATTAATGACAGAAATTTCATTTTTGGGTGAACTAAATTTTAAGACTGGAGTACACTACACGACTTTTAAAATCTGAACAGATCCCGACTTTACAGAGAAAAACTGGGCATCATACACTAAACCACTGAGGATCACACACCACCATCAGAGACTGTGCCTATCTTATACTACGCTATTTTCTGTGAATTCTGTCAAGTCCGATTGCCCAAAATCTGCAGACTGGCGCAGACTTCAGGCAACTATTTTCAACTCGTCCAGAATGCAAATCAGGGCAAAAATCTAAGCAAACATTATGTAGTGTTATCCAGCCTTTTTGGATTATTTATTTATTTATTTATTTATTTTTGTCTGTCTACTTGGGCAGCTCAATAGGTATGACATCCAAAATGCTCTCTAGGTAGTGCCCACTATAGGCATTATTCCCAAAAATTCTGTGTAGGAAGGCAGCTCACTAGGGATGATGATCCTGGTAAACCGCTTACTCAGCATGATGCCTAAACATCATGCCAATGTCTAGGTAGGCAGCTCACTATGATGTCCAAAACTGATGTTCACATAGGCAGCTCACTGTATATGATGCCTAAAATGGTTGTCTAGATAGGCAGCTAACTAGACATGATGCCCAAAAAGTGCTGTCTAGGTAGGCAGATCACTAGACATGAAATCCAAAAATGCTGTCTAGGTATGCAGCACACTAGTTTTTTTTTGACACTGCCACACTCTTGTGTGGTCTCAGTATTACAACAGACAGGAGCCAACAATATTACATCACTCCAGGAAGTAATGGCTCTTATAAAAACACAGAGCTATTACAGTGGGTTTAAAGTACAAGTGGTTTATTATTATTCACTTGTAATGTTAATCTTACTGGTTTTAGGAAGCTATCAGTTTAATTTCATTACAGTTTGCATGCTATTTTGTGCCGAGAAAGAAAATCAATAACCACAAATGCCTTGATTTTTTTTTTTCAAAACATTTATAAATAGAAAGTAAGGTCACATGACCAGAATCTCAAAGTTAGTGTAGTCCTCCTATAGTAAATCTGTTTAGATAGAATTACTCCACCAACCTGCTCTTGACTGAACTCATGCAAAAAGAAGTGAAGGAAAGAAAAAAAGACGCCTGAAAAAGCGAGATCATCTGTGTCTATTATCTGATTGGCTGTCTCCGAAGCCAACTGCATTGCCCACCCCCATGTTTATATGAATCGTTGATCATTTCTCGAGTCCTCCCACTGAGAGAGGATTTGTGCCGCGATCGAGCGCTCATGGCAGCTAATGATTATCGCGCGTACCTGCGGAATCATATCGATATGGAAGAGGCTCCGGCGCGCGCTCCGCACACGGGCTCCACGCACAGAGCGCTCATATTCGGCACCCTCGCTGTCATGGGACTGCTGCAGGTCGCGTCGAGTGTGGCGATTTTGTTGCACTTAACCGGTTATCTCCGTGAGGTAAGAAAACTATTACCCCTACTTCATGAACTCTTTCAGTAAACCGTTTTACTGCAGTTGTCACAGTTTTAGTGGATGAATCTTAAGGTTTTACATGCGTTTCAGCAGTTTTGAGGCCAGGTTCTGTTTAACCTGTTGTGAACTCTGAATGTCAAGCGTTGCAGGACGGCTCAGAGTGTGAAACGCGCCTCTTCAGTTTAAGCGCGTTTGAACATCAGAAGGAGCGCGCGCTCGTTCGCAGAAGCGTCTTGTGCCCACTCAGTGCTTTTTGTACCAAGTGGGGTTTGAACGTAACTTTCAAAAGAATTGTTTCTATATTTTACACGCTGCACGATTGTTGGAAGTAAAAGTGTGTGACTTAAAAAAAAAAAAAAAAAAAAAGTATGAATTTGGTCCGTCTAGTAGAGTCACCTTCAACAGGTCATCATTTATGTCGCTCCAACTGATGGCTTTTGACATTTGATTAAAAAAAAAAAAAAAAAAAAAGCTGTAGTTTTCATTGATTAATGTTGGTTTAATTGGTTTATTTAAAAAATAAAATAAAATAAAAAAGCCTATATTTCGTGGGAATTTGAATCTTTGTGTCACTGCACGCGACACGTTGAAGTGTTTTTTTATACTTCACTTAATTAGTGAGACATTACTGCTACTAATATCACCTCAAATATATATTGATAATAACGTATGAGATAAAGTTTTGTTTGTAGATCTCACAGTATTTACTCTGAATGCACGCGCACATGCACGTCATTGTCGTAAAATTTGCTGGTTAGTAAATATTTAGATTAGTTTTGTACTCTAGGTTTGTTCTGGGATAGCTTTATCAGTCTAAACCAATTGCTGATGCAGGAAATGTTGGTTTTTGGCAATGCTGATTTTCACGAATGTGTTGTTGCTCCAGCACTGGTTTCCCTTTTTCCGCATTTTCCTGAAATCTGGAGAAACAGACATTGACCAAATATTGTTGAGGGTCTCACACAAGTGATACAAAGACATACAGTGCCAGTCAAAAAGTTGGACATGTCTGCCCATTCTTTTTTCAGATATTTTAGAAAAATATTAAAGTTTATAATATTACTATACAATAGCGCAAATGGGAAATATAGGTAGTGCTATAATACATGTTGAACGAACCAAATGTTCTTTGTCAAGTTCTCAGATCTACTTACCCAAGACAAACATTTACTTAACCAACTTTATGAACTGCATCCTGAGATACTTTTAAAGGGCATTGAACATAATTTCCTGGAATTCAAAAAGTCGGCACTTTGGACGGGTAATAGTGTCTACAAAGGACTTATTTTTCCCTTTTCCTTTCTTTTTCTTTCTTTTTTTTTTTTTTTTTTTTGGAAGGTTTTTCGCTGGTCATGTCAGATTTGCACTTTCACCCTGGTTCTCCAAAACATTCCCTCTGACTTGATTTGCTCATCTGGTGGTCTGCTTAAATGTTTGGCAGAGCTGCAACACGAATGGGATGCTGAGAAACAGCTCTCACATGTTGTCATGCCCAGATCTCTCTCCTGTAGTGTGAATGCTGTGGAGAATATTATGACATCTTGTTTTATGAGGTTTTGGCCCAAACACAGTGGTGTATGTCGGAGGCTTCTTGTGCGCTGGTGGGGGGCCAAAGAAACAGATGCAAGGCAGGGAAAAAGTTGAATGTCAGTTGTGTTTGGCGTATGGTTCATGTTGTCCTCAGAAATGGATGCAGGGACAATCCTCAACTGAACCAAACCATAAATGATAATGAAATGCTTCTCATTCCTTTTTATAGTCCATGAATTTCAAATGCAGTTCAGTTTATCAAAGGAGAGGAATAACATCACACACTGCATCACAAACTGTTGTTACTTGCAGTTACAGAACTTTTACGTTTTTTGGTCAAGAATTTTGCAGTGTATCATATTACTTCCTGACTGAGAACCTGCACCCTTCCTAGTTTAAGATGGGTTCTTTACGCTCTAGTTTTACCTTATGAACTGTTAATCATAGCCCAGGATCTGTGAAATCACTTCCAGAAATGTGGCCAGTGTAGAAATCGCAGTAAAAACTTGTTTGTGCTTGAGGATATTGAGGAAGAAAATACTTCAGTGTTCTTCCTTCTTCATTAGACTCAAATGCAAATAGGGTTTCACATTTTCTGAACTTATTTTGAAAGATTGTTGGCAATAGATTTTACTTATTTTTTACATTTTACTTATTTTTACTTATTGTAAAATGTGTGATCTGAGAGGCCTATTCGGACAGGATTAGTTAGATGTAGTAATGTAATTTTACCACAGGACGTCTGTAAAATAATGGCCAATTCACACGGGATAAAAAAGCTCAGTAAAACGACCAGAAGTGAGAGGGGTAACTTGATTTATGCACCGCTGTCACCTACCTGTTGTCAGGTGTATTACGATGCTTCCTGATATCACGTGTACAAACACACAACATGAACAAAAAAAAACACTTTAGGTTTGCTACAGACTTGTCCCGCCACCAGGAACGCAACTGAATGCTTCTTCATGCGCCTCCATACTTAAAAAAAAAAAAAAAAAAAAAAAAAAAAAAACACGGAAAATTACTTTTAAACAGGAAATGATGGAATATTTATGTACATATTTACAGTTGGTCCATTCGTACAGGATTAGCATTACCTGAGGTAATTTTTCCTGACCTTACAGAAGGTAAAAGTCGCCGTAATCTTTGCTGGCATTGTCCATAATGATTATTGAGATGGCACATTCGGATGTGCCATCTCACCCTAAAATCTCTGAGAAGCTCTGGTAATAATTACTTTGGTAATAATTAATTACCCCACCTCTCAATGTAAATCTAATCCTGTCCGAATAGGGCTTTATAGTTTTAAAAAAAAAAAATAGTCAAAACAGGCAATAAACAAAAGCACCAGTACTGGGAGATTAGTAGAATTTTATGAATGGCAAGCATTCCAATTTTGCAGAAGTCTGGAATTGTCTGCAGTGTTCTGCAGGTGCAGATTATATGTGGGCCTGCTGCTTATCCATCATTTATAGCTATAATAATGTAGGTATATATGCAGCTCATTTAAACCCCATTTGATAATATTATTCTGTTCTAACCAGGATGTTTTACACATTTCTGTCATGACAACTCTCAGAGTGTTTGGCATGGTAATGAATATGACAATGTTGATATGTTTGGTCTTGGCGGAATAGATCTGCTATGCTGCTGCTGTTATTGCTTCTGCTACTGCAGATCAAGTACAGGACTTACTACTGCCAATACATACACAACACGCTGCTGTGAGCAAGTAAGACATGCTGCTGCTGTACAATATAGTGTACATGAATTACCCGTAGCAGATCTACAGAGCTGGGGAAGGGGAAGGGTTTCTGAAAGCGCGCTGCAACTGCTACAGCAAATGCTGACCGAGTGTATGAAGGTTGAGCAGCGAGCTCATTGGCTACTGATACTGCAGGAACCAATCAGCTGTGCCCTATAGAGAATAATGTGATTGCAATCAGATTGAGTTAATGAAAATTCTGTCATTAATTACTAACCTTAATGAGACCCGTAAGATCTTCGTTCATCTTCAGAACACAAATTAAGATATTTTTAATGAAATCCGAGAGGTTTTTTATCCTCCAGAGAACGAAATTGCCTCATTCAATGTACAGAAAAATACTAAAAACATCAATAAAATAGTCAACATGACTACAGTGGTTATGCTTGTTAGGAAGCGACGAGAATACTTTTTGTGTGCAAAAACAAAACAAGAATAACGACTTTATTCAATACATTCGTATCTCCCCTGAAAATCTATTACTCTATTTACGTTGCAACACTTCCTGGTTATATGTCAGAACGCTGGCTCATTATTGGCCGGCTCCTGCGTCAGCATCACACACATGCGTCGTGCTGCTCACGTGAACGGCGTCGGCCAATACTGAGCTGGAGTGACGTAGAACCTGGAAAGTGTCTTACGGGTTTGGAACGACACAAGGGTGAGTACTTAATGACAGAAATTTAATTTTTGGGTGAACTAACCCTTTGAGGACCTAACAGCCTGCGCCATCTAGATTTTCACGACAGAACTTTGTATTAGCTCACACTTAATTGGATAAAGTAGTTCTTTTATCACTTTTGTTCTTTGGGCATGTCAAGCACAGTTAAATGCCTCTATAAAAATGATGCTGCTTTCCTGTTAGTTCATTAAAAGCATGTAGAGTGTGCAGTGGTACCTGTCCAGCTGGTTGCATTTGTGTAACTGAATTGTGTTTGTTGTTTTTTACAGGTCGACCTTGCTTCAGCCCAGCAGAGTCCTAATGAGGTGAGCTAATAAACTTCAAAAGATGAGTTTTTTCTGATGTTTGTGTGCTTTGGCTTAGACTCAGAAACCGCATCAGTTTACAGAAACATTCTTTTCCTCATTTTACACAACACAGTTTGAGCTTTGGAATCTTTTGAAAGAAATGAAATGCAATGATTACACCTTAAATCTCATTTGATCCTAACCCTGACTCTTTGTGTTTAGACATTTTATATGCTTTTTGAGGTTGTTTTGAGCTGATAGTTGCTGTTCAATGATACTCGACATAGTTGACACTCAGAATTATTTCGGGAGGTGATGGGATGGGGTGTGATGGCAGTTGTAACACATTATTTGTGTAGCTATTTAACATTATTTATAAATAGTCTGCAACCGAGCCATTAACAGGAGTGCGGGCAGTGGGCCCTCATTTGAGGATGCTGGATTGCTGTATTTATAACATCAATTACTGCTTTATTTGTTCAGAAATTGAAGTTATTTGTGTATTGTTCTTTTTATTTTTTTAGTATAGTACAGCAAAACTACAGTGCTTCCAGTAGGCTATTTTATAGAGCTGTCAACACTTGGAAACTCCGAACACCCCATGCATATATAAAACTATGTTATTAAATTGTATATAAAATGATTTTATTCATAAGTTTTGTACTTGTTTTTTTTTCCGTTTAATGCGCCCGATTCTGAATATTGCTTCATTTAAGTTGTCTACACTAAAACGGTTTGCTTTCCCGATGGGGAACCAACTAATCACCTGCACCCTCCAAGAGGCGGCTTCTACTAAAAAATCCTTTGGGCTAATTTGTCATTCATTCTTAGCATTATAGGCATTTCACGTGCTCATATAGCATATCATTTCCTCCTATTAGCAGCACAAAGACATTCCAAAACTATGACCAGCAAATAGTATTTATTGGACTGATAGAATGTGCTTCTTGCATTAATAGTGCCAGTTTCATTGTTAAACATGGGTTCTGCATTGGTATTTTGCAAAAAATTAGTTTGTTTACAGACAAGGATAAACACACCACAGAATACCATGGTTGCTGTAAAACATTTCCTTAATCATGATGGTGTAGTCGCTTGTGAAAAGTTCAAGCCAAAATCCCTGGAACTTTTCTTTGTCAGGAACTCAGTTTGGATATTTAACCATGTCTCGTGGCTACAGGCAACATAATTACAAATGACCTGCTTAAACATCTATATATGGTCCGAGTGGATGCTGTTCTCCTGTTCGCCTGTTCATAGAGTGGAATTTGAAGACATTTGGTTGCGGTTTAGATATGGATTTGCCACAATTAATATCATAAACTGTGATGAGAGATTAGAGGATAAATGAAGTGTGTTGACTTTAGTTCATAAATGTATTTACACACTTTTACAGAGTCTTTTGAGGTTGTGAGTGCTTGTTGTTTTATGGCTATAATGCTATATAAAATTTCTATTCAAGATCTTCTGGGCTTTATGAAGCATTTTTCTGGCTTGCTTTGCCAGGTCATGAGAAGTAAACTGTTTTTATCATTAGCCTGGGACAACTTATTAAGTATTTAAATATATGTTATATCTTGGCTTTTTTAATGCTGCTCAAATGCTATTTAGTTTGAGAGCGTGTTTATGCTGGCCTACTTTGTTTGCGGTGTACCAAAGTTCTTAAGAAGGTCAGAGCATGGAACAAAAACCAAAACTCGGTACTTGAAAGGCCTAATTATTATGTTTGTTTGTTATTTGATGCTAGTCTTGGACAAAATGCCTAATATTATAATATTTAGATCATATTTCATAAATATAGCTTTTACTTGGGCCTTAATTTACTACCACTTATATAAATCTCTTTGTGGTATGATACTTAAAATGATGACATATTCCCATATACCCACAAATCAGACTAGATTTCACACAGTTAAAGTTGTATTCTATTCAGTGTTTTCCTGAATCGCTGGATTTGCTGGATTGTTGGCTTCATTTTAAAGACACCTTGCAATCTGAATACCTTAGCAGACATTTTATACTTTCTGATTTTTTTTCTTTTTTTTTTTTTTCAAAAAACACTTGAGGCATAGAGAACATTTCCTTCATACCTGAGCAAGTGAAACTGCAAAGAGGAAACCGCACAACAGAATTATTACCTGTTATGTTGGTAGTGTTCTTTCATCCTGGTCTTCTCTGCATATTCATATTTTTTTATTTGATTTTATTGCCATTACCTATCATGCACGGTGCACATATATGAAGACATAAATGATATACGCATATATGATCACATATATTGTATGTTTAAAATAGTTTCTTCTACCACATTCTTCCTATCTGAGTAAAGGTCACATTAGGGAAATTTCAAGAGCATACATTGTCCATTATCAGTAGTGTAGTCAATGTGATGCATGAAACACAACTCACAAAGAAGTTAGTTTCTAACCAAGCAGCTTTTTGTTGGTCAGCTTGGAGAATTCACCAGAATCAGAAAGAGCTTTACTGAACCTAATGCAAAATTTGCGTCAAGGAACTCTTTCACCCTCATGCAAAACTCCTGATTATGTGGATTACTTTTGAAATAACTGGATTTTACCCATGAAAATGGTAAAGGTTAGTTCACCAAAAATTAAAATTCTGTCATTAATTACTCACCCTCATGTCGTTCCAAACCTGTAAGACTTTTGTTCATCTTCAGGACACAAATGAAGATCTTTTTAATGAAATCTGAGAGCTTTCTGTCCCTCCATTGACACCCTACTCAACTACCACTTTCAAGCCCCAGAAAGGAAGTAAAGACATCATGAAAGTAATCCATGTGACTCCAGTGATTTAACCTCAGTTTTATGAGGTTAATCACGTAATCTCCAACATGAGTTCACATTTAATGTTTTGTTAAAAAGAGCTTTCCGAAGATGAACGAAAGTTTTACGGGTTTGGAACGACATGAGGGTGTAGTCCCAAACTAGTTTTTGTTAATAGAATAAAGTTAGTAAGTTGGTATGAGCCACCACAGTCATGAAAAATGTAGAAAATAACACAAAGTGGAAAATAGTGGTATTTTGGATTAAGGTTCAGTTACCATGATAAATGCACAATGCTAACATGAATTGTTGATAAAACATATTGACACTGATCCTGATGAATAGAATGAGCATCATACTTGCATGTAAATCCTTCCCAGCTAACACACAACGTACCAGTTGCATAGTTTATTGGTACTTTTTGGTAGTTTTCAACAAAACTACAATGTTGCAACGCTCATGATTTCTTTGACTCTTTACATATAGTGAAATGATATACAGCGTGCGCCTCCGCATTTGCACATGCTAACGTCTGACAGGACAGTAAAGTTCATTTTTCATAGGTACTGTTTACTTATGCTACGTTGATTCCATGTCATAATTACCGAAGTCTCGAGATGACAACACGTGATGTTATATTTGGAGCTATTCACATCCTCGGACTGGGAATTATGGGTTTCTATGGCAACACTATCACTGCCTAAATGAATCTGCAGTGGTCAGATGGTACAACGGTCACGTGATACAAGTAGGAGCTCTCCAAAAATTCCCATCTTACAAGCTGTATTTATGAACCCTACAAGGACATGAACGGTTTTACTAGTTGAAATCTCATAATTACGGGTAATTACAATATGGCGTGAACGCATCTTTAAACTGCATTTGACAGAAGAGTCAACAGCTTTCACGCATGTCTTTCAAAATAAGTCTTGCATTTTTAACTACACACTCCACAACCCACTCAAAACGGTCTTGAAATCCACTTTTGGGTTGAGAAACACTGCCTTAAGGAATTTTTAGGCCGATACAAACAATGTTCATCTAAACCAGCCCAATGCTACAATGACTTTGAGAGCATAAATATCTGTTTGTTCAACAAATGAAAGTTCTGGAAACCTGTCATAACTTTTGCAGTTTTATTTAGTGGAGCTATTGACAGAAATGATTTTTAGGTAACTTTTGGTAACAAAGCACATACTGGCAGAGTCATGAGATCCAGTTGGAGAAATGTAGCAATGTAACCAATATTCTGAATTCTGCTGCTTGTGTGAAAAAAGGAAGGACACATTTGGTCACAACAGTGTGTTTCCTTTTTCTTCTTTGAATTAGCAAGAATAAAATGAGCTGTTAAAAAATGCTATGCAGTAGAGGGTTAATGTGTCATATATATGAGGAATGTATACCTTTCCACCAACTTCAAGCTACTCAAGCTACTGTAGATCTAGCCACTCTGAAATATCATTGGTCCAAAATCCTACTCCTCATAACTCTACATTAAATATCTACAATAAACATCAAACATCCAATGCTTAAAGCATGTTCACACCAAGAACGATAACTATGAAGAAAGCAATAACGGTTACTATATTAGCATTCACATCAACACATGATAACGTTCTGATTGGCTGTCAATGTGTTTCTCGTTCATCAGCTGGAAAAAAATCGCACTGAAAGTGATTCCAATGATATAGTTTTTCCATGCCATTATCATTATAGCTGTGGTGTGGACTCTGCTATTCTTTAATATTTAGAATCATTTTTCAGTTGTTATCATTATCGTCCTTGGTGTGAATGGACCTTTATTCTGTACATTTGGTTTCTTATTGGAGTCTGCATGTTCATAAGAATCTGCTTTGTGATTGATGGATTCAGTCATTAATGTGTTTGGTTGTTCTTTCTCAGGAAATGCACAGTGAAACTTTAATAGCCGATCCAATCAAAAGTTTTGAGAAGAAGGAAAGATGTCGACAAAAAAAGGATACACGCATGCCATCTGCTCACCTTCCTATCAAGACGCCCACAAACTTTTCTACCAGTAAGCATAAGCTATTTATTTCAGAATCACATGACATGGTTGTCAGAAATGTTTGCTGAAATTTTAGACACTTGTGACTTAAAAAAATTGAGTTGACCTAAATTAAGTGATCTTGATGTAATGAATATCCATATTAATACCATGTTACTGGTTCTTTTGCAGAAGATCGAAATGATTTAACCATGATCCCCTGGGATGATGACTTTCATGGGTCGAATTTGAAGAAGATGAAATATCGCGACGGGCGAATTTTAGTGGTTGAGCCCGGCTATTACTACGTATATGCCAAGACCTGCTTTCGATATGCTGAGGTACACGACAGGGACAAAGAGGACGTCAGCAATTTACAGCTGTTTCAATACATTTTCCACGAGAAGCACACGCAGTCTGTAATCAAGCCTGTTATCCTTACAAAAAGTGGCGGCACACTGCAGTGGAACATTGCGAATTACAACATGTACTGCGTGGAGCAGGGCAGAGGTGTCCAGTTGACAAAGGCAGATGGTGTTTTTGTCAACGTATCCAACGCATGGCTGCTGGACCCTGCAGCTGAAGGGACATATTTTGGTACTTTTAAGATAAGCGATTGACTTGCATCTTTTTTGCTACTGAACGTGCACATTTTGCAACCTTACGAACTATTTCAAAGTGATTATGAACCACTGAGCACTTGTTTTTGATCACTGACTTTTGAATTTTTGTTCAATATAGAAGACATTTAAGGGCACATTAACACTTCTCAGTCGCACCGATACTGGCAATAGGTATCAGTCCAATATTGGTACTCATGCTCTTAAAATGCTCCAATACCCACAACCATGCAGAGAATCGCAGCGGTGGAATGATGCTGGACAGTCCCAGTAAAGTACGCCAAATCGCAGTAGTCTGCTGCGACCTCCACGACAGAGGACAAACATACTAACTAAGTGATCAAATTTAGTTCAAAATGTAATATACGCAATACGAACTTCTTGTTCATTGAAGTGTTTTATAAAAGCAATATCACATTTGCGGCTTTAGCCGTTGTGACATTTTGTTATCGGTGAGTATACCAAAAGGGAACAGCCTTAAGAGTGTAATAAAAGACGACATATCAGTGCATCGCTAGTTTAAGAGATTTTACATTCAACTTTTCATCATCATCATCATCATCACATTGATTGGATCAGAATGTAAGAACAAAACTGTCCAAATACCAAAAAATGTTTCTAACACAATGTTAAAATGATAGCTACAGCCTATGGGAAGGTTTCTTTCGGATGACTGAAAGAATAATTGATTGAACTCGTTGTCAAGGATGTCAAGGAAATTTGAATTGTGCCAAACTGGTGAACAAGTACTGCCTGTCTCATCAAGAATATGTACTGATGCTTTACTGATTGATGAATTTCACTGTTGGATGTTTAGAGCTTCCTTTCAGATGATATTTTTAAATAGCGTTAAAATTTCTTGAACAAAACGTATACAAACATTCAGCAAAAATCAAGGCAGCTGGACTGTCTTTGAGAAGCGATGTGCAGAACCAAACTGAGTTTGGTACGATCTAATTTAATTTTGTTTTTAATGCACTAAGTGTATTTATTTATTTTCAATAATGATGGAATGTTTGTAAAATGTTCTGTCTGATGTACAGTTTTGTACAGTGTATATAATTGCCTTTAATCCATTCTTCAAGAGGTTTTGGACGAAGGGCATTGACTTTAGGTCTGTTATTCATGCGCTTTTGTCCCAGGCACAGGGCTCCTGTTTAAAGCTTAAATGGATTGGTTTCTCACTAGGAAACTTTGTATTTAAGTATAATTAATTTGACAATTCTGTGTGCAAATGTTTATGGACAGCAGAATATATTGTTCCAAACCCAAAGCAAACCTAAAAATGTTAAAGTCTAAGATTTTTTTTTTGTTGTTGTTTTTTTCATATGTTAGCAAAAGTTCTGTTTTATAATGTTTATTTATACTATTCTGCCTAATAAAGATACTTTTCTAAATAAAATACTAATTCTTTAATGAAAATGCTTCATTTGATAATATGCCATATTTACCATGTTTTCCATGCGGTTCCATGTTTCCACCTCCTGAGGCCTTCACCTAAGCATTCATAGTTTACATATGCATTAAGTCTATTTTCATATTACCTCGACAACGAAAAAGTCCAGGCAGTTCCCAGCGTTAACTGGCTCCTCTCTGGATGTGACAGCTAAAAGTAAATGTTTGGTCTTTCCTTTCTTTGTGGTATTGTCAAGCAAACGGGTGAATTACACTGGCTGTGGGGTGGGAACATGGTCATCCTTAAAATAATATCCACACGTTAGTGGCGGTTGTTTTAGCCTCTAATTCACTGCAGATATTTGGACCATAATTTTGCTTGGACTTAGTTGCTGAGAGAATAAAAGCAGGAGAACCAAAACAAAACAGTGTCCCATTGTGTATTTCTCAAGTCTAACTCAAGTTAGTAGATTCATTTGAGAGGAACTCACAGCGCTATAGTGCTTTTCACTCAACACAGCCAACCATTAAAAGCACTGTGGTCTGTGAAAATCCAAGTGTGATGGAAATGGCCACATATGAAGTTTGACCACAATATTGCAATTGTTAAAAAAAAAAAAAAAAAAAAAAAGACAAATAAAGAAGTCTAAATAAAAGGAGACTAGGATAAGATGTTTTGACAAACATTGTTATGCTTTTTTTTTAAAGGTGTTCATGTTACAGTGTAATTATACATTTAAGTACTGAGTAATAATAATTAACTCCATGTACTTATTATAGAGTTAAGATTAGATTTGGTTTAGGGTTAGTTGCATGTAATTATGCATAATTTTTAGTTATTACTACAGTAAGTGTAACAAGGACACTAAAATAAAGTGAAACCAAAAATACTGTTTTCTAAAATAATAGTAATAATAATGTAATGACAATAAAATTGGGGAAAAAAATGTCTTTGCACTTTGAATATAAATGTACACAATTAAATGACAGTTTTAAAACCATTTTTCATTTTTTTTTTTTATTCAAATATTTTTTGATTCATGGGTATTTTTATTTTAATATTTTAACATTTAATAAAACAATAAAAAAATATATATATATTTGAACCAACATTTTTTCAAGAGTTTTTGCTCCTAATTATACTACAGACCCGGTTTCATTTTGAATGCTAGCGCAGCAAACTTTGCTCTGTCTCTAAAAGTTTCATTTTTTGGAGCAATTACATTTCTCAATACTTTCTTGGCACACATGGGATACCATAAAAATGTCAGGATGCTTGCCAACTGTACTGCGCAGTGCGCACACATACTGGCTTTATGTCCCCTATATAACATGTGGGCTCTGCTTCACTGGAATTGGGTTTTGTTTTGTTTTTGTCTTTTCTTTTTTTCTTTCTTTTTAGACTTTATTGTTTGCATGTGTAAAAATAAAGGTTTCGGGTTACTGGTTTTCAAAGACAAAAACGTAGCATTGCAGCTGAACTGATTGTTTAAAGTTTTTGTTTCAAGACAGTTGAATAGTCTATCCATTATCTTCTCATGCAGCCATATGTGTGAATGTCGGTCCATTTACAGCTCAGTCTATACGGCACATACTTCACCATAACACATTTCTGTGGCCGTCAGATGTTAGCAACCCGGTGTGAAAGGTAATGGGCTTGATGTGGAATGAAACGTTTTGTGACCTAATTTTGCTTTTGTAAGCATATATCACAGGCATTGATATATTATTAGATTAGCTATAACTCCGAGTGCCTCATTTAATGGGATTCTGTGGTGAGAGGGAAATAGCTTCAAGGTTAGATTTATGGAGCAGCTGGGAGCTTTGTTATGCACATTAAAGTTGCTTAGCAATTTGCACGCTCATGCATTCTTCCTTTGCTGACTAAGCTTCACCAGTTGTTTTTACTGGTTGGCACGCTCTACATAGCCCTTTGACAAGACAGACTGAATATTAACATCTTTAACATGGTAACAATACACAGCTATGCTGATGTTACACTATGTTTGGAGAACTACAAGATATGTGATAGTTGGCTATTGACATCATTAGCAAAAATGAAAATGGCTAAACCCATTACAACCTACTGCACAAATAAATAACATATAAGCGAATAAAAGATATTTCTCAAATAAGCATCAATACAAAAAATGCCCCCTGCTGATGTCCGTTTGTGTTTCCACAAGTTTCAGGACCTTGGACAGCACAATTCCAATCAATGTCCAAATTTATCAGAGGAGACAGTGGCCACTGCAGATGACCCAGTCACATGACCACGCACATGTGTTCATGCCAGTTACCACATTTGCACAAAGCAGAATATACAAGTACTACTTAGTCACAATGTTTAAAGTCATGATGAAAAAAATAGTAGTAATAATAACGGATTTTTGATAAAGAAAAAATTTTTCTATGCATTGGTTGTTGATTGGATGGAGGCAGACCTAAATGTGAGCTTGTAGTTGACTGTAATAAAGGGGTGGGTTTAAGTGGACTCAATGATTGGAGAAGTCCTGCATGCGTCAACAAAGAGAAGTCTGTAATTTCACAGGAAGTTTCAGTCATGATATGATTAAACGTTACAAGGTCAAAACATTAAACAAAGAAAGAAACATGCATATATTTGTTCACAGTAATATCAATGACATGAATTTAGCAAGTAGATAGGGTGAATTTTCATTTCATGCTGACTTTAATGCAGGCAATATTAAAATTGTATATAGAAAAGAATGTTTTAATTATTATAGTATGGCCAATTTAAAGGAATTAAAAAAAAAACAGAGGCAAATATGTCATACAGATGTTACATTTAAAAGGACGAACTGTTATGACCTCTGTTATCAGATGAAAAAACACAATTTGAGCACCAAACAGGAAGGGTTGAGGTTGAGAATAGGGAATACCCTGCTGACTCATATGAAGTGATCTTAACCCTTTGTGATGAGATTACATACCTTTAAAAAAAGTTTCTGTGTTTCTGAGGTCATCAGTTTATATATGGATTGAAAAATGTTCAGTCTAACCAGCCATCTCTCTAGATCTCAAATGAGCTTGTTTAAGTAGATGTGAACACTGGTTAAACTATAGAGTTCTGTAATACCTGGAGAGAGCTGTCCTTTAGCATTCCCATTCATCTCAATGGTAGCTGCTTGGCTGTAGCATGCATTTCTGGAAGCATGTAACCTGGGTACTTTTTTTTAGTCCTTATTTTTTTTCTTTAAAAAGCAAGCAAAAATCTTTGGTTGAAGTGAATGAGGCCAATTCATAAACATTAAAAAACGGTTATTAAAAAAAATAGTATTAGCTACAAGACAAACAATATGTGATTTGAATGTAAAAAAAAAAAACCCTCTTTGTTTTCAGTGTAAAGTTATATCCATAATGTCGCTAACCATAACCAATAAAATGAATTTAAAAATGACTATTTAAACAGCCCAAATAATACACATTTGAATAGAAAAAATAATGTAAATGGTTTAATAAAATCACAGGCTTTGCATTTCTGCTTTTAAGTCATCCAAAAATGGGTACCTCACCGTAACCTTGTTTTCTGCTGCTTTTTTTAAAGGGTCGTAGACAGGAATTCACTGACAGGGATGTTTATTGATACCAGCAGAGTAAAACAGCAGTGCAGGTCAAAGTAATGGTGATAACTGAAGTGTAGATAAGTGTCCTTTTGTGGTTGTAGAAGTGAAGATCTTGAATGGCATTGGAGAAGTTGGACGTTGGAGACAGAAAACACTCACATACAGACTGGAGATCACATGAGGAGAACAGGAGACGCTGGAGACAGGCAAGTAGATCGCTAGGAGTCATTAAGGTAAGCAAGCAGGTAAGTTTAGATGCAAACGAGACCGTACAATGTGGTGGTGTGTGTGAGTGCTCTTTATACTGGTGATTGACGGTTGCAATGCACTCAAGTTCGCCGGTGGCAACGCACTCAAGTTCACCGGTTGCAACACACTCAAGTTCGCCAGTTGCAACGCACTGAAGTTTGACGGTTGCAACGCACTCAAGTCTGCTAGTGTCTACGGACAAGATGGCCACTCCACCTGTGTCTACGGACCAGATGGCCACTCCACCTGTGTCTACGGACAAGATGGCCACTCTGCCAGTGTCTACGGACAAGATGACCGTTCCGCCAGTGTCTACGGACAAGATGGCCTTCTCCAGTCTTTGCCGAGCCCGCTCCAGACTCTGCACCCAAGCCCGAGTCAGCTCCAGACTCCGCACCCGAGCTCCTTGCCTTGCTGGCACCATCTAAGCTCCTTGCCCTGCCGGCGCCACCTAAGCTCCTTCCTCTGTTTGTTGTTACTTGGGCTGTGAACAATATCTGCCTGTCCCGATCTACTGCCTGTGTCCTGACCATGATTCTGCCTGTCTCTTGCTGTTCCTGTCTGCCCCTGTTTGACCCTGCCTGTATAACCATGCTCTTTTATAACAAAGCTTGCAATTGGATCCCTGCCTGAGTTAGTTCCTTGGTTACTGATTGTTATGCACCTGTTTCAGTTTATGTTGATTAGCCTCATTTGTGTATTTAAGCCTTCAGTTCTCACAGTTCTTTTTTCTGTGTTGATTGTCATTTGAGTTTACATGTTTGTTTGATTTATTTCCTGTGTTGGGAGTATTCTAAATTGTTGTTATTAAAGACTGTTCTTGCTGGATTCTCTTGCGTCATGGCAAGGCAATTTTATTTGTATAGCACATTTCATACACAATGGTAATTCAAAGTGCTTTACATAAAGAGGAATAATAAAAATAGAACATAAGGAATAGTAATAACAGTAAAAACAGAGAATTTTGCTATCTGGATGGATGAGCTAGTAAGTCTTAGGGAGTTTTTTTGTTGTTGTTGTTGTTGTTGTCCGTCAGAGTGGATCTAAACGGATCTATCCATCAGAGGAAATCTAAATGGATCTTCCTCACATGACAGGACTGCTACCTGTTAAGGCACTTCAAACTGATAAACAAAGTTTCAATCTCCCCTTTTGCCAAGACACCTCAAACTGCACCACACAGTCCTAATCCCCCTTCTGGAGATATCTCATCTATGCAACGCAGTTCAAATTTCCCCCTTTGGAAAGTGTCCTGACTGTAAGTAGATCGCTAGGAGTCATTAAGGTAAGCACGCAGGTAAGTTTAGATGCAAACGAGACCGGACAATGTGGTGGTGTGTGTGAGTGCTCTTTATACTGGTGACTGACGGTTGCAATGCACTCAAGTTCGCCGGTGGCAACGCACTCAAGTTCACCGGTTGCAACGCACTCAAGTTCGATGGTTGCAACGCACTCAAGTCTGCTGGTGTCTACGGACAAGATGACCATTACGCCTGTGTCTACGGACAAGATGGCCATTCCGCCAGTGTCTAGGGACAAGATGGCCTTTCTGCCAGTGTCTACGGACAAGATGGCCTTCTCCAGTCTTTGCCGGAAAGCATCTGCATCTGGATGGATGAGCTAGGAAGTCTTAGGGAGTTTTTGTTGTTGTTGTTGTTGTTGTTGTCCGTCAGAGTGGATCTAAACGGATCTATCCATCAGAGGAAATTTAAATGGATCTTCCTCACACGACAGGACTGCTACCTGTTAAGGCACTTCAAACTGATAAACAAAGTTTCAATCTCCCCTTTTGCCAAGACACCTCAAACTGCGCCACACAGTCCTAATCCCCCTTCTGGAGATATCTCATCTATGCAACGCAGTTCAAATTTCCCCCTTTGGAAAGTGTCCTGACTGTAATCCAGAGATATGATGAGATATTAACCATGCACCACAGCTCAAATTTCCCCATGGTTTGTCCCCTTATCCAAATTTACCAAGTTTTAACCTAATCACAAATGCTTTCTTCCTAATTCTCCCAGCTCTTTCAACCAGACAGCAATATTTAAAATGCATTAAAAGTCAGAAATAACAAGATGATACATAAAAGATATAAAATACATTAAAAATGAAATCAAAACAGGAAAAGGAATTAAAAGAATAAAAAGATAATACGTATAAAATAAAATGCAAACAGTTTGGACATAACACAGTGCTCAATCAGCAAATGCATAGATAAAAAGATATGTTTTGAGTCTGGATTTGAATGTGGCTACTGTTGGAGCACATCTAATCTCTTCTGGAAGCTGGTTCCAGCTGCGGCTAGCATAACAGCTAAAAGCAGACTCTCCTTGCTTTGAGTGAACCCTTGGTATTTCTAAATGACTTGATCCTGATGATCTGAGTGATCTGTTAGGTTTATATTCTATGAGCATATCTGCAATGTATTGAGGTCCTAGGCCATTGAGTGATTTATAAAGTAACAGTACTTTAAAATCAATTCTAAATGCAACAGGAAGCCAGTGCAAGGACCTGAGGACTGGTGTGATGTGTTCATGTTTTCTGGTTTTGCTCAGAATCCTGGCAGCAGCATTCTGTACGAGCTGCAGCTGTCTTATGGTCTTTTTGGGAAAACCAGTGAGGAGCCCATTACAATAATCCACCCTGCTGGTGATGAAAGCATGAACAAGTTTCTCCAAGTCTTGACTGGAGACAAAGCATCTAATTCTTGCAATATTTTTGAAATGATAATATGCTGATTTAGTTACTGTCTTTACATGGCTACTGAAACTCGGATCTGACTCCAAAATCACACCAAGATTCCTGACTTGATTTTTAGTTGTTTGACCCCTAGAGTGAAGGTACACGTTCACTTTGAGAACTTCATCTTTGTTTCTAAACGCAATGACTTCAGTTTTGTCTTTGTTTAACTGAAGGAAGTTTAGGTACATCCAATTTTTAATTTCATCTATGCAATGGCACATGGAATCAATGGGGCTGTAGTCGTTAGGTGATAGGGCTAGGTAAATCTGGGTGTCATCTGTATAGCTGTGATATGCAATTTGGTTCTTTCTCATTATTTGGCTCAGTGGCAGCATATATAGGTTGAACAGGAGGGGCGCAAGTATTGAACCTTTAGGGACTCCGCATGTCATGGATGTCCACTCAGACTTATGGTCACCGATACTCACATAATAACCTCTCCCTTCTAAGTATGACCTGAACCATTTAAGGACCATCCCAGAAAGCCCAACCCAGTTTTCCAGCCTGTCAAGAAGTATGTTGTGATCGACAGTGTCAAATGCAGCACTGAGGTGGAGTAGAACCAGCACTGATAATTTACCTGTATCTGTGTTTAGGCGAATATCATTTATTATCTTTATGAGTGCTGTCTCTGTGCTGTGATTGAAACCAGATTGAAAGTTGTCAAAGTATCCATTCAAGGAAAACAACTTTTTCAATGATCTTGCCTATGAAAGGAAGATTTGAGATTGGTCTATATTTGCTCAATATGGTGTTATCCAGATTGCTCTTTTTCAGGAGGGGCTTAACAACTGCAGTTTTCAGGGATTTTGGAAAAGTCCCAGAGAGAAGTGAGGCATTTACCACTTCTAGGAGATCTGCTTCTAAACAGTTAAACACAATTTTGAAAAAAGATGTGGGAAGTGTGTCAAGGGTGCAGGTTGATGTTTTAAGGTGCTGTACTGTTTCTTCCAAAATTTTACCATCAATTGCTTCGAAAACAGACATAAAAGCTACTTTCAGAGGTTGTGATCTGATCTGTGCGGTCACTGCAACCACCTGTTTGTGACAAACACATGCTAACTAGACAAATCTTGTCCTATTGATGTCACACCAGGCTCTCCCTCACTCACTGTTCTCCAGAATTCTAATTGTGCACACCTGTCCCTCATCCGCCCTTATCTATGTGTGTGTGTGCCCAGGGCCTCTGTAAGACAAACCAACAGTTATTCTTGCAGTCAAATATCCATTCTGCAATTATGATGTTCACACTGTTCTGCCACCCCAATGCACCTTGCATATGTTGACAGACGGATAACTCCTCTGCCAATCACCACGCTGAAGCAGATATCCAGTTCACTTAGTTTAATGGATGACTGGAAGTAGGGTAAAACTGAAAAGAGAATATGATACAATAAACATGAATTTAAGTATACAGAAGGAGGAATTTAACATATATTGCTAGCATACAATGGGCACATATGAAATAACAGTGCATACATGGATGTGAAATAAACTGACATCTCAAACTGTATACTGGATCACTTCAAATTATATGTAGTGATTTTTACTTTTTCCATCAAAGGACGCGCAGTAAAATAGGATTGGTACTCACGTCACCGCCAACGTAGTGATTTTGGACCACACGTCTCTTAAGGTGTGGTTATGAGTACATCAGATGACCACTTCCCCCCCTTTTCCTAGTTCAGGGCACCAGTCAAGGTGTTTTACCTTGGCAGTATGAGAACACTCTCAACAGGGGCTTTCATTCATTTAGAATTAACGTAAAGTGGTCAGCTGATTTATTTGAAAGATTGGCGATATTGCTAACTTGTAGAACCTCTTCTGTATTATCAGCACAAGGAAGACACAAGTGTAATAAAATAAATTTTATTAACAAAAAGATAAACAAGAATAACTAACACAACTACTAAATGAATACCATGAATAATAAAGGAATAAAGTGCATAAGATACGTAGAATACAAGTGATTAAGCTGAGTGTGGCTATGGAAGAGTTACGTTATCTTATGGAAAGATAAACTGTTTCTCTGAAAATAATAAGGTGGAGAACCTTATTATGCACCAAAAAAAAAAAAAAAAAACCCCAAAGATTATTTGTTATTAACTAACATCAGCTATATTACATATAATGGGAATTAGGAAATTATATACTGATAATATACAACAATGCCAAGGTCTCTGGAAAAGGTTTGGTTAAGTGATATTTACGTTTCACATGGTTGAGTCCGATGACGGTGACGTCTTCCACTGGTTGTACTAGGTGACAATGCAGTGGGGAGAGTAGCCAGAATCTGTTTCAACAGTCTTGAACACGAAGCTCTGCAGGATTCTGATCTCCTGGAGCACCAAAGGGTCCTAAAATCTGGAACACGCAGATGAAGGTACCTTGGATTGAAGGTTTGCTCTCCTGAGCTTAACCTTGTTGCAGATGTCGTTACTGTCTCGCTGGACGGAAACTCTGAATGTAGTGTTTGTTAATGTCTTTTTCCTCAAAAGCTGGAGGCTTAGAACATGGTTGTCTCTGTTGCTGCCTCACAAGCTATAGACTCAGATCATGGGATCTGTTGTTGTCTCTCTGGATGGACCAGAGGCTCAGAACAGTGTTGTATCTGTTAATGTCTATCCCCGTACAGGACAGACTCAGAACGGTGTATCTGTTGTGTCTCAGCTTCGCAAGCCGGGACTCAGAACAAGGAGTGTCTGTTGAAAGGGTACCTTTATCCCTTTCCGATGAGGAGGAGATTGCAATTTGGCGCTTCTCCATTTGTGTGCTGTGATTGGCTGCTGGCATCAGAGGATGGCTGTGGAACTCATTTGCATAAAGCACAAAGTTGGAAGTCTTTACAGTGTCTTTAAAGTTTACCAATGCATTTCTCACTTTCCAAACCACCACCAGAATACCTTTGGCAATATTCTAAACCAATAGAGACTAAACATGATGGAAAAAGATTAAACTGTCATGCATTCATTCAATTGTACATTAACAGCTGAATTTGTTTCAGATGTTGGACTACAAATAGCTGTCACTGAGAATACTTATTTCTGTGAAGTTTGCATCAGTTCTAAGGTTTTCAAACATAGTTTTGAATGGATTTGGATGGATCTTTGCGATCTCTCTTTGTTTCACCCATTGCTGCTAAGGTCCCAAGGGATTTTTATGGCGGTCTGTGGCCAACCTTTGGAAGTAGTCTCCAGATGGGTGAAGGGCTGAAACTGCTTGTGGACCAATAAGAAGTCCTGTCCTTCCCTTGGTACAAGCTTGGTACAAGAGGTCTTCTTCTTGCCCTCTAAGAGGTGTCTGGATGTTGTCCTTACATCTTTATCTGATGGCGTTGGACAGTTTGTTTGTGTTAGTCCACCAAGATCCAATCAAAACGTAGCAAACCTTTATCCACTGTTATGGACAGAGAGGGGCCCGGCCATAAACTGGGCCTTGGAATGTGCTGTTCACTACAAAGTACAAAGTGGTTAAAAATAAGTAATTGCAACATAGACAAAACGTGTGTGATAGTTAATGCATAGTAAATGCACAATACACATCAGTATATGGATCTGAATTAAATCTTGCGCTAAACACAAAATACAATCAAATATAGTTGAATCACATCTTAACATAAATTTAAATACCAACAATAACTCCCAGAAGACCAGAAATGTAGCAGATGGTTTAAGATACAACACAATAAAAGACTCCCATGCAGCAGACTGAAACAGAGATTGTAAATTATAGGGAGAGGAAAGGTTCTGTATCTCTTACCATTGGAGAAAGTGTAACAGCTAACTTAATCACATGTGCCACCTCTCAGCCTATCGTGTAATGGCAGTGACATCAGTGCCCGCTGTTCAAAACTTAACTGCATATCGCCTATGCGTACCTCCCGTACCGCCAGAGCCGGAGCATTAGCATTAGCCATTACACTTTTTTGGCTAAAGGTTGCAGGCTTGCCTTCAAGTGGCTTTGACTTTAATCCAACATCAAATATGACAACACACTCCCCATCTGGTATTGCAAGATACCAAACCTACTATTAATAACAAAGGAAGAAATTCTCTGTCTGTCTCTGAATTAGTCTGAGGGAATGAGCATCACTATTTCAGCTATAGGTCTGATGAACAATTTTGACCCTTCCTTGTCCACAACCTTGATCTCCAGCTTTTGAATGCTTTCATCTTTGCTCTAGTGATACGCCCCACCGGTTATGTTTGGACTGGCTGTCTCTCATGAGAACTATTCTGCCCTTTGTGACATCTTGCCTTTTTGATTGCCACTTCTTTCTAGGTTGCAGCGTGGAGAGATATTGCTTCTGCCACCTGTCCCAGAAGGTAGATGCTATATTTTGGACCTGTTTCCACTGTTTTTTGTTGAGGTTGGCACAGTCAAACTCACCAGGTGAACTAGGACAAGGACCAGACTTGTGAGTGACCATATATACTTGTGGCACCAAAGGTCTGGAATTTATAACAGCCATCACCTCTGCCATGAATGGTGTGAGAACCTCATGAGTGATTCTGGATGGTCCCAGCTGAGGCATCATTGAGCCCAAGATCTTCCGAGTTATTCCAATCACCCGTTCCCACATCCTGCCCATGTGGGAGGCATGGGGAGGGCTGAAAATCCAAGAACATCCTTGTTCCACAAGAAGCCTTTTCACTTCAGCTTCATCCAGGTTGGAGGGGATGTTCAGTTCTCTGCATGCTCCTACAAAATTCATTCCCCAGTCCGAGTGTATCTGCTTTACTGAACCACGAATGGCAATAAAGTGTTTCAAGGCGTTTATGAATCAAGATGTTTCCATATTCTCTATTATCTCAATATGGACAGCTCTGATGGTCAAACAGGTGAATGGCGCCTTCAGTGAAATGTCTCCCTTGATGTTGAGATTGCTTATGATAATGTCTTACTATCAAGGTTGCAATGTGATGTCATTGTGGAATAATGATGGGATTGCTCTCGTTGAATCCAACATTCGTTTGAGACACTTCCCGAACTCTCATAAGTCCATTCTCATCTATGAGAGGATTTAGTGTAAAGAGAGCACTGTTCTTCGAGATATTCCTGATATCATCGATGCATCGGAACTCCTTTGTGAAAGCTTCTTGTTGCACAGCATGACTGATGCTGATGATTTTAGCTTTACTCAATTCACTCACACTATATGGATTAGAACAGTGATGCCATCCTTTACAATTTCCTGCATCATTGGCTGGTTCTCTTTTATAAGTCTGTATGATGTGCATTAGACATGCCATGGCCCAGAGAAGTATTTTCCAGTTGGAGAAATGTTTTAAACATTCTGAGCCCAGCTGACTGTGTTTCGTTTTGGTAATGAATGTTGCTACCTCAGGACGGACTTCTACATCTGCTGTTGGATCAACAACGTCAAACGAGCCTGAGGTGAGGTATGTCTGATTCGGGCAGGACAACAATGGTGGACCAGTAAGCTATGTCGTATCTTTCAGACAGGCTGCAGGTACAGATCTTGTGGCGTGGTCTCCTGGATTCTGGTCACTTGGCACTTAATGCCATTGGTTTGGGTGTGTGCTGCTTCTTATTCTTAGAACGTGATTGTTCACAAAAACATGGAATCTTTGTTTCTCATTATGGATGTATCCAAGGACAACTTTGCTGTCTGAAAAGAAGTTTACACTGTTAAACTCGATATCTCAGACATTATAAGTTAAGCCATCTGCATGGACAACACTGCACTACAGAGCTCGAGGCGTGGGATGTTAAGCTCTGGATGGGGGGGCTAGCTTGGCTTTACCCAAGACGAAGCTTGTCTTGCAGCTCCAATCAGGACTCAAACTTCTGAGATAAGCTACAGTGGCAATAGCTAAAACAGAGGCATCTGCAAAGATGCAAAGCTCTCTTTGAGAAGCTTCTGAAAGGGAATCTTTAGTATAATGCCTAGAGACCTGGAGATGTTGAAGCTCTTGAAGGGAGTCTTTCCATTGTTGCAAAGGTCCTGACTTCTCAAGAGGCAAAAGCGCATCCCAGTCGCGTGACTCGGTCATGACAAACTCTGCCTCAGCCTCAGCCTCTTTCGTTGTTTGTCTAAGGCCATAAAGCGCTACGGCAGGAGAAGGACTGTTACCAAAGATATAAACTCAGAAACAATGAAACATCTGTTGTATATTCACAGTGATAGCTACCGCTTCCTTTCTAAAGCACAAGAGCACACCCAGGAGTCTGTTGTTGAGATCTGGGCCTTTCAATAGTCCGTCATTTAGCGAGTGGTAGCCCCACCAGTTAAGCAGCAAGATGAGCATTGGTATTTGCCTCTATTTACTTTATGATGTCTTTTCCCAACAGCATGATTGGAGCTTCCAGATCAGTTTCTGGGATCTGTCCTGCAATACCCTTCAGATGTGGATGGTGAAGAGCAACTTGCGGGGTGGGTATCTCGGAGCGATCATCTGGAATGTTGTCACACTCTATTAAGGTAGGTAGAGAATGAATGACTTGACCATCAATGAAGGCCACTTGAAACCCATGTGCTCTCATCCCACTCCTTTGGGAAACCCCAGCACAGGACTTAGCACAGGTAGTAGGAAGAACGGTCACAATCTACGTCAAAAACATTGGAGAATTTTGATCTCACCAATGATCGGTAACTTTGATCATCAATGGCGTAAACTCTAATAGCTTTCTCCTGCTGGCCACTTGGAAACAGTAAGACGAGACAAATCATGGAGCAAGTTTTGCCACCCAATTTGCTACCACATACGTCTGTGCATTTAATAGAAACATCGCCCTCAGAAGAATCTTTCTTTTCCCCGCCATATTCTTTAGTGGTAGTGTGAGCTTTAGCAGACCTATCGACAGTTTTGGGGTGCAAGACAGAATGGTGGGTTTCACTGCCACCTTCGGTACATTTCCTTCTCTGCGTATTTAACTTTATCTTTGGCTTCTTCGGCTTTAGCCAGGGCTAAAGCAAGAGCAGGGCTAACACTTGACGTCTTTGAGCGTTTAGAGGATGTTGACTGATTACATACCAACAATAACCCCCAGAAGACCAGAAATGTAGCAGATTGTTTAAGATAGAACCACAATAAAGGACAGCTATCTCCAGCAGACTGAATCTGTCTAACACTGATGATGTAATGACAGAGACAAATCAGACACAATTATTTGTTATTTAGTTACTTAGTTTATTGCCCCGAAGTATGTGGCTACGTGGAAAAGCAGAGACAAAAAAGAGACCCATAGAAAACCCTCAAAACAGACTTTCCTGCATTAATTTATAGATTAACTGATGTATAAATGAACATGCATCCCAGGACATTGGTTTTATGATTATGACTGTTTTGTGCAGCGTCTTGTGTATGGTATTCTTTTATAATGCATATATTTTACATTAACCAATGGCTAACGTAAACTGACCTATACCAAGTTTGGTGTCTATGAGTTTGTATTTTGAAGATTTAAATGATTGTGTATATGATATATTGATACCTGTGCAACATTTCAGTATTACAAGAATCTTTAATAGTTTCTTCTTTAACAACTCAGCTAGTTAAATATGCAGATAACCTGGTAGAAAGGCAAAGGCTCGTAAAACCCTCTCATAGAGAAATTTACCTCTCGGAAATTCCTCTTTCCTCATTGGTCAGGTCCACCCTGGGAGGTGGGACTTCTCCTGGACCTTAAAAGCCAGCACACAATGCTCCTCCCTCTCTCTTGCCTACTCTGACGAAACTGCAGCTGTGGGGTGCTGCTTGTGGGCCTGCAAGGCCTGTAGGCCTAAGCCTGCACCCCGGCCATGTGCTCACCTAGAAGAGAGAAAGAACTCTTTCCTACTAAAGGTCAAACTAACCACGCAAGTTTGTCATCGTTCCTTCATTCAACGCAGAAAACATCGATTGCAACCTCAGCACCATCGGAACAAATTATTAGGCCTTTCTACTGCAACAGTGTATCCAGACGCTCTTCAAAAAGCCAAGGCCTAATGTTGTGAATTTCATTTGTTAACAAAGGAGCTTTGTAATGAATACTGATGATTCTTTCCTGGTTTTTGACTCTTCTCCATAGCTCCTTCTGTTTCCCACTTTCGGTCTCACTCTATCATTCCTCATTTTATCCATGTACGTGTGACTTGGGTGTATGTATGTGTTTGTTAGTTTAGTTATGTGTTCGTGATTTAATTAATAAAACTTGTGCACAATACATATTTGGTTCTGACTCTCTGCCCTCTTAAATGATTTATAGCTTGCTTCCAGCTGTAAGTGCTGTAAATGCTAAGAAATAATTATTTTTCTATGGCCATGAAAAATACCCTTCTCTTAGAATTAATAAATAATCAATACTGAGTGTTCACAGAATGAACTGATTGATTTATTGTAATTTTAATGTAGCTACATCAAGTTAATCTGATTAACTGATTCAAATATTCATAATTAATCATAATTAATAATCATTATAATTTTATTGTAATTTTAATGTAGCTACATCAAGTTAATCTGATTAACTGATTCAAATATTCATAATTAATCATAATTAATAATCATTATAAGTTATGAACAATTATTAATATTTCCCCTTTGTACTGATTCGCAACAATGACTTCATCATCGAGTCGCCGCTGTTCCTAAAGGAGCGCATCTTTAATCCATCATCACATATGAAAACACACACGCTCACCTACATTGTGTTGTTTTCTGCCGCCTTCAATAAACTTACTATTTGTTTGTCCCTCATCCTGTGTTTCTGTTTAAGCCATATCATGACAATTGAACTAAACAACCATTTAAAATCATGTAATATGAAAAAAAGGATTGGATATGCTTTGAGTGACAAAATCATCTCATTCTCCAAAACACACCTGTGAGCATGTGAATATATTAAAAAGAAATCACAGAACTCACGTTGTTTATGCCTTTATTTGTGCTTGAGTGTTGGGCACATTTGCGTAATTTATTTTCCAATTCATGAACTCCTGTCTCTTTTTAAATGAAATGACTCAGTCAGGGTTGAGCCAGGACATGTGAAATATAGACTTAAATCGGTAAAGCCTCCAGACTTCCCAAACCACCGGCAACACACCCAGACTGAAGACGAGGTGGAATGTCATTCATATGGTCCTGATTTCTCTCCCCACTATCATCAGAAGAGGACAGGAGGGAATGATGCTCAGCTGCATAAAACATGCCAGTGGCAGAAACCCATTTGGTTACTTGCTTACGTACGAGCTCACCACAAACTTGGGCCATGCACTGGTTAAAGATTTTCTGATTCTTTCCCTTCCACTGACCATGTGCAAAAGTACAGATAAATATTGTAGATGTAAGAGTGGATCAGCACTGACGAAACACGTGCAAACATTACCAGAAACATGATGTACACACACACTCACACACACAGTCATGGTCATAAACCCACTCAACAGACAGCCACACTGTAAATTATGATTTGTCAGGTAACCTAAAAAGTGTTTCATGTGGTAACTTTGTTTATTCTAAAATGTTATTTATTATGACTAAATCAAACTGCATAAATTAAAGGTGCAATAGTAGTTAGGTGCTAATTTAAAAAGTCTTACACAAATAGTGTTTTTGTGAAGTAATCTGAATTGTGTAAACTTACATGAGATAAAGACTGTACTAATTTCTATAAGCATTCTCAGTTTATAAATAGTGTTTTAATTATATTTTAAATAATTACTTATTAATTATATTATATATATTTAATTATATATGTATTTCACCATGTTGAAATGACGTGGTCTTTCGCTAAACATCAGGCTGGAGCCTCTGTAGATACGCTAGTAGTGTCGTGTAGCTTGGTGATGCAAAGAGCAAAAATTAGACAAAGATACACACTTATTATCATGCTTTATGAGACAACAGGAGAATCAGTACCAGCTGAAGCTGAAATGAGCTGAAGACAGAAAGACTAAAAAAAATTAAAAAATAAAAACAGAGCATAAACATTGATACAAAATCAATAGCCAAAATCAAAGTTTAGATGCTCAATTTGATTATTTTTTCTGTATGGCAGTATGGTAAAGGAAGTAATTATTTTGTAGACCACTCTATAAAACCTCAGTATTAGTGTAATTTACATAAAACACAGAAAAGATTGTGCTGATCCACATCTATAGTTGTCAAGTCAAGTCACCTTTATTTATATAGTGCTTTTTACAATGCAGATTGTGTCAAAGCAGCTTTACAGTGATAAGTGGCAAATCATTTTAATAACAGCTCCGGAATAAAATGGTATCATTGTCCAGCTGAAATAAATTCAGTATTGATTCATTCCGTTGTAAAAATCAATAGTTATTCATTTAGTTCATTTATCTATATATCGGCTCTGGAGAAAACATTGATGTCATCGTCCAGCTCAGTTCCGTTCGCATACAATGGTGTCAATGCAGGCAGATCAAAACATTGTTGATATATCAAGTGTCCCCAACTAAGCAAGCCAAAGGCGAAGGTGACAGCGACAAGGAACCCAAACTCCAACAGGTGACAATAATGGAAAAAAAAAACCTTGGGAAAAACCAGGTTCAGTCGGGGGGCGAAACAGTGCATGATTATGATGATTATGATGATTATTGTTAACTAATGAACCTTATTGTAAAGTGTTACCCTTCCAATTTTATTACCATTTTTTTGCCAATTACACAGGAAGTTTTTGATTTTGTTCTCTTGTACACATGGAATGGAAACACTGCTTTATTTGCAGATGTTTTATGCAATGTTCTAATTTTGCTCAGAAGTTAAATTAGCAAATTTAATGAGTTACTCATGAGAACGCTGATAATTACTACATTTGAAACCACGGTCACACTAGACTTAGAGCATGCAAAATTTCTATGGACACTGCAACAGTTGTGATATGATGTCATGTCACACACAAAGACTTCAAATATACTAAGATGGTGCACTCCCATTACTTATGAATAGGACAAACTGCAACATGCAATATGGCAGAGTATGTCCTACTTTCTAAATAAAAGAGCCAGTTGCTGATTGGTAAACTCATTTTGTCACTGCAGTTGCAGTTAGAAGCTCTGGTTCCCATAGAAACCTGAGACTTGTGCTTAGGACTGCACGTGCACATTGGTTTCCATCATAGATTATTCGCATGCACAACTTAATGGTGTGTTCCATTTGTCCTCAGAAGTGGGAATGTCCTAGTTCCCAGTAGGAACTTTTAACTGGAAAGCACCCTCAAGTTGCGAATGGGAAACTTGGGGGAAGCGCAACAACCTAAACTTCAGAATCCAATATGGCTGCTCAGCGCATCAACCATAGTGAAACAGTAGCAAAGCTGTACTAAATGTATTTACTTAATATTAATGTAATTTTGTATTAAATGTTTTAATCACTCAGTTTATTTTACTTTAGATATCTTCTGGAGACTTATAATAGAATAATTCAAACAATAAACTGGCGAAACAACAAGGAGAAACATACCACATCGCACTAGACATTAAACAAAGCTAGACAAAGAACAGACAGAAACTGAGGGCTTATATACATAGGAAACAGAGGAGCAAACGAGACTATTTAATAAGACACACCTGAACTAAGGACTCTGATTAAATCTGTAACCTAGGAGACAAACAGGTGGAAAACAAGGATGACTGAACTAATTAACAACCTAGAAGATTATTAAAGAAAACTCAGACATAAACAGAACAGAAAGAGCTCAGGGGACCAGGGCAGAGCCAACAGCTCAGGGGACCAGGGCGGCACAGGCAGCTCAGGAGGACCATGGTGGCGTAGGCAGCTCTGGGGACCATGACAGCGCGGGCAGCTCTGGGGACCATATAGGATTGGCCTCTGTGCCTTGACCTTTGGCCTGGCCATGATGACTGTAGACGTATAGCCAAGATTTTGAAAAAAAAAAACAAACAAAAAAAACCTCTTCTCCCAAGAGTTTTTTTTCTTAATTTTTAATTATTATTTTTTTGTCCTCTCCAGCCCAAGAGGACATCGGGCTGGGCTCTGGAACTGGAACAAGCTCTGGGCTGAGCTCTGCAGCTGAAGTGGGCTCATGGGCTGAAGAGAACTCTGAAGTGGGCTCATAGACTGGAGCTGATACTGGAGTAGACTCTGGACCGTGCTCAAGGGCTCTGGACCATGCTCAGACTGTGTGGGGACTGTTTGTGGATGCAAAATTTTAGGATCTGATTTTTGGATACGTTAAAAATATTGAACTTGAGGGACTACACTATATGTGACACTCCGACTGGCTATTATGTATTCCAATCAAATCAGTGTCTGTGAGTTAAGAATTAATGCTGTTTTGTTTAACTTTATCAGAAAGTTAATAAAGTTGATAAGTAGTAGTGTCACAAGACACTGAAGAACAGATCGTTCTCAAGGATTTATTACAGTGAATAGCATAGAGTGTCATCAGGCACTTGAATGATTTAACTTGAGTACAACAGTCTTTCTGTAATTCAGGATAGAGTAGGACTGACAAAGATGAAGATGAAGACAGATCGAAGACGATGATGATGATAAAGAGCCATTAGCGGGAGTCAACTGAGTGTTGCACTTGTGTGAGAGATGAGACCAGACAGCTTATTGAAGGTGAGTATGGGCTTTTATCCTGTTCAATCAGCCACAAGTGTAAGGAATCAATATTCATGCAAATTAGAACATAGAGGTGGAGTAGTATTGTCTGATGCTTATGGGACTGATCTACCTTTGAATCGTGAATGGCCCAATGTATCGGGGACTCAGCTTGTGGCAGGGTTGCCGGATGCGTATGTCCCTGGTGGAGAGCCAGACCTTCTGACCAGGGAGGTAGGTGGGTGTTACTGCTCTGTGCAACAAGCCTGGCTCTTGTGCCATCTAACTGCCCTCTGCAGATGGATGTGTACTGAGTCCAAGACCCTCTCGCTTTCCTGGAACCAGTGGTTGACAGCTGCCACTTCTTCCTCTCCATCTGCCCATTCGATTGAGGATAGTAGACAGATGTTAAACTCACAGACACACATAGGAAGCGGAAGAAAGCCTTCCAAACTCAAGACAAACTGAGGTCCACGGTCTGAAAGATCTCTTCAGGTAAACTATAGTTGCGGAACACCTGATTTAATAGGGCTTCCGCAGTCCTTTTAATGGAATAAGGTGACAGGCTTTAGAGAAATGGTCTATGACCACAAGGATACAGGTGAATGAATCAGAGGTGGGCAGATCTGAGAAGAAGTTCACTCCTATGTGTGACCAGGGTCGGCGAGTAATGGGCAGCAGATGAAGTTTCCCTTCAGGAAGATGGCGTGGTACCTTGGAGATGGTGCAGGTGGAACATCCTTGAATGAAGCGGTTTACTTCCTGAGACATGCCAGGCCACCAATAACGTTTGCGGAGCAGCAAGAGGTTTTGTTGGCTGCCTGGACGTCCAGTCCCTAAGGAAGAGTGTCCAAGAGAGTCCATGAGGGACAGTCACAGAGACAATGGAACATAGGTTCATCTCTCAGGACCTCCCGGCGGAGCAGGTTCGGTGTGAGTAACTTCTGCGATTTGGTCATTTAGGGCCCATTTGATGGGACTGACAATGGCAGTTGGAGGGAGAATGGGCTCTGGTAGACAGTTGGTCAGGGGCATGGATTTGGGAAAGTGCATTAGCCTTTTGATTCTTTGTTTTAGGACAATAAGTTACTGTGAAGTTAAATTGGGTGAAGAATAGAGCCCATCTGGCCTGACAAGGATTCAAGCTTTTGGCTTCTCTGAGGTATTGAAGGTTACGGTGGTTTGTGACAATGTGGAGCCAATGGTCTGCCTCATTCCTGGAGTAAATCAGGATGTCGCCAAATTTAAATGATCAACGATGCAGGTACTCCTGGAACACCGCATTCATGAAGGCCTGGAATACAGAGGGTGAATTGACTAGTCCATGCGGCATGACCTGATATTCAGGTATATATAGTGCCCCGATGGTGTGATGAAGGCAGTCTTCCATTCATCTGCCCTCCATATCCGGATGAGGTTGTACACACTGTGCAGGTCCAACTTGGTGAAAATGAAAGCACCTCTCAGCATCTTGAGCGAGATACACGGCTGCAAGCCTCCGTCCTTCTTGGGCACAAAGAAAAAGCTGGAAGCAGCAGGTGATGTCTTCACAAGGAAGGGCGGATGTAATCCTGGCAAAGAGCCTCTTCTACATACTCCTCCATGGCCTTTTGTTCAGGAATGGATAATGGGTGCACTCTTCCCTTAGGCAGGGTGACGCCAGGCAGCAACTCAATAGCATGGTCCCATGGCATGTGAGGTGTTAAATGGGTAGCCAGTTGCTTACTGAAAATATCTTGGAATGCCCCATACTCCTCAGGGATTTCAACTTGGTGCTGTCCTTTGGGTCTCTCGATGGTGGTTGCTTTGAGGAAATGGTTTAACAGTTGAAATGGGTCGAGAGGGAAGTTGTAAGCAGGTATCAAATCAGTTGTCATTCCAGGAGAGAATGTCACCAGAGGTCAAGGAGATATGATGGTTATGACGTTTTAGCCAGGGGCATCCCAGGATGATGTCAGATGTTGATCCATCCAGCACCAACCAGGAGATCTTTTCATAATGAATGGCACCAATGTGAAGAGTAAGAGATGGAGTGCAGTGAGTAATGATACCTCGTCCGAGTGGTTTCCTCAGGATAGAGTGAACATTCATCTTCTGGCAAGGGATTTGCAGGATGCCGAAACGGTTGATGAAGTTTCTGGAGATGAAGTTTCCCATGGAGCCCGATGAGGACCTTGGCTAAAACAAAGTGTTAAGCAGACATCACTGACACAGAAATATGCAATAGGGAGGTAACTTTAGGTTGTATGGTCACACTACTCACTGCTGGACAAGATGGTTTAATGGGGGCATTCAAACGTTAGTTGTCTGTCTGCTTCACAGTAGTGAAGTTGGATGCGTCGTTGTCTCTCTGCAGGAGATAGATGAAAACAGTCGATTTGCATAGGTTCGATGGCTGGTGCTGGAGGATGTTGTGCTGGTGTTGAGACTGCAGGTAGGAGGGCAGGTAGTTCCAGATCACATGCCATGCAGTTAAGCGCTGGGCCACACAAATAGATTGTTGGATGAGATTTTTCAGGCCAAAGCTGTTGTCTAAATGGTGAGATGTTAACGTAGCGATGGTGATAAACCCTGTTGGCTATGATAAGTGCAGGTTTATTCCATCCGCTTGCGGTGGTGAGGGTCCGAAATTTATCAGCATACTCAGACACAGAGTATGTTCCCTGCTTAACACAAAATAACTGATCATACACAGAGAGTGAGGTGGCAATTTAATCAAATACCTCTTTGAAGCGTGTAAGAAATGCATCCAAAGTCTGAGTGACTGGTCCAGCCTGCTCCCTGATAGTTTTGGTCCACTGGAGCGCACGGTCAGAGAGCAGAGAAATGATGATGCAATTTTAGCTCTATCCGTGGTGAAACCTGTGGTTGCATCTCAAATAACAGTAGAAAGCCGCTGCAGTTCTCCGCCGTGCCAAAGAAGGTCGCTGGTAAGGCCATGAGACCGGCAGGCAGATCATGTGAGGGAGCGGTGACCAGAGGAAGAAGTGGTCTGGTGAACTAGGTCGGCAAACGGGTCAGTTTGCGAGGCTGAAGAAGATCCATTTCACAGTAGCGGTCTGGTCTTTTCATAAGACGCTGAAGCAGAGACAACAGATGATTGTTTAAATGGATTTATTAAAGAGAATAGAGGAAACCACACAGGTAAATATCACAGAGTGTCAGCAGGCATCCTAAGTGTATATGACTTTCTTCTTTCTGATGAACATAAATGCAGAAATATTAATACACATCCTGACGCATCCGAGCTTTATAATGTCAGTGATAGGGTTCAGTGAGTATGAGCTGAAGAAAATGCTTCCATCCACATCCATCCATCATATATATGTGCTCCACATGGCTCCAGAGGGTTAATAAAGACCTTTTGAAGCAAAAAGCTGTGTAAAAAAAAAATCCATATTTAACAAGTTATGAAGTAAAATATCTCGCTTCTGCACGTGTCACCTTCTGTATTCAACGTACGTAGAAAGTGTAAAAACTCTTGCAGTTCACAAAATTTACGCTACGTCCTACGCCTTCCCTATTCAACTTACGTAAAAAGTGTAACTGATATAACGCCAGTTTACACTTTCTTTGTAACTTCAATACGGAAGGCGGTTCGTGCAGAAGCGAGATATTTTACTTCATAACTTGTTATATATGGATATTTTTTTACACAAACGCATAGTTTTGCTTCAGAAGGCCTTTATTAACCCTACAGAGCCTTGTGGAGCACAATGACTGCCATTTAAAGCTCAGATGCATCAGGATATTTATTAATATTTAATATTTCTGTGATTATGTTCATCAGAAAGAAGAAAGTCATATACACCTAGGATGGCTTAAGGGTGAGTGAGGCCCTGTCCACACAGAGACGAGTTTAGCTGTATACGCAAAAATTTCGTATTGTATCGTACAGGCGTTTCGTCCAGACGGATCCGGCATTTTCAGAAGGTGAAACCACTATTTTTTTAAACTGGGTCCCAGTGTGGATAAATCTGAAAACTACGCCCTTGCATTTTAATGTGTACAGCCAATCCGTATATTTTGTGAAACGATAATGTCATCACCCCACGTGTCGACCCTAGTCAGACACCGCTAACAGCACAAAACAGCAACAACAATAGTGCTTGTGTTCATGCTGCAGAAGCTACTGAGCCTATTACCTTTATTAAAATAAAGCTTTATTTCTAAGCTTTACTAAAGTTTGTATACAGCACGTAAGCTTTATGCGCATGCTCCAAGTCTTATTCTCCATTTTTAGTGTATCCCTGTGACAGAATTACAGCACCACATACTGATCTGATACATCGTTTTGAGTCGCAGATATTTCTTGAGACGAGGAAATAAAAAAGATTGGATAGGGAAAGCTCTGGCTTCGTGTGGATGTAGCCTAAAGCTTGGGCTAATTTTCATTTCAAAGTGAACTAATCCTTTAACTCAAGTACAGGTCCTGGTTAATCAGCCACAGGTGTAGGGAATCAGTATTTAGGCGAATTGGAATGGAGAAGTGGAATAGTAGGGTCTGACACTGAAGGTCAAAAGACTGGTCCCAGCATAGTAGTAAGGATTACACGGCTTACGTGGGGCATTGGGTAGGTTACGATGTTGTGGGTGCACTTGTTAACCGGCACATGGGGGCTTGCCGACATCTGCATCGCTAGAACCTCGTAACATGGTTCAGCTGTTGTGGTGTTTTCCAAGGGGGACCCCTAGTGTCAGTCCATCGACAGAACGTCAAAATGACTGACAGATAGGGAATGTCTTGGCTACTGTTGTAACTTTCGAGACATTGTGTCCCCCCTGCCTGCTGAATGAATGGGACATGCTCTCGGCTCCTCAGCACAGACTTGAATTAGTGGAGCAAGCCACCTCCTTTTATGTCAGGGAGTGGCATGCAAATTCTGCATGCCAAATCTCACTGGCCTTTTATGCATCTCCGCTGGTCCTGCCCAGCTCAAAGTCACCTTTGTTGATGATGGTCACACTCAGCCTCCCTCTCTTACCTCCTCTACATAACCCAGCCAGTCCTTCTGCCCCACCTCCTCTGGCTCCCTTCAGTCCCTTGGCTCCTCCTCTATTGGCTTCGCCCTGCAAATCAGATCTGCCTTGGGTCTTCTGGTCTCCAGCTCTACCTTGGCAAGGGAATCCCCTGGCCCTGTTTCCAGCCACCGAGCCCTTCATTCCACCTTGGCCTATTGGCCAGTCAGTTGCAACTTGGCTCCCTCATCCCTCCAGCTCCGTATTGGTCAGTCGTTGCTCTGCCTTCACCACGGACTTCCAGGCTTTCAGCTGTGCTTCGTCTCTCCACCCCTTCGGCTCTGTCAGGCTCCGCCTTCCCTCTGGGTCTTCAGTCCCATGGGCTCTGCCTGAGGCTGCACCTCAAATGCTTGTTGCTGTGGCTCCATCTCTCTGTCTCCTCAGGTCTGCCTGGGTTCCTCCCACCATCGGTTCTGCCGTGGGCCTTGTCCTGGCAGCATTTTGGGTCACCTGTATGCTCCCACCATCACCTCCTCCCTGGCTCCTTCCTACATCATCACTGTCGTGATCCCTCTATCTGCCAGCTCCTCCAAGTTTCTGCCTGTCTCCAACTTCTTGTCCTCCTCCAGAGCCCCCTCCTCTGTTGGACTTTATTTAGTTAGCACAAGGACACATCTTCTGGCAGGGGGAGGGGGGTGTTATGTCAGAAGTATTGTAGGAGCCATTTTTGAGTTTAGGTTAATCTAAATTATTTTGTTATTGGAGCATGGGTATGTTTTGTTAGATTAGGGTCCTTTATTTTGTAGGGACTTTTATTTTGACAGTCGGCGAGAATGTTTGAAGATAAAGATGGCCGCCTCTCACCTTTCTCAAACAAAGGAACATAGGAAGCTGTTGGAACGTATTAAGCATACAGTTCTTTACATCGCTATTTGAATCGCTAAAGAATCTCTATTGAATTAATTGAATCGCTGTTGAACACTATTTGGACATTATTTTTGATATTAAGTTGTGCCTTCTTTAACCACCACCCTTTTCAACCACTTACCAATTGTTTGTTGGATTACTGGAGTCCATGCTTTGTCTGCTACGACCAACCTACTTACCTGTCTGCTGCCTGTCTTGCTCTGCTCACCTGCCCTGTTCATCCATCGGCTGGAACCCATCTCATCCACCTCAAAAAAGGTACAATTTAAGTTTCTATGAGTTGGATAGCTTGTCAAAGAAGCTAAGCAATACGTCCCAGCTAAGAGTGGTCCGCCATTACAAGTATGTTTGGTTCATTGTGTTTTGGTTTGGTTCTGTTCCCTTTGCTTGTTTGCTTCCATGGTTCCTGATTAGTACATACCTGTTTCTGTTCCAGTTAATTAGTTGATTCTGTGTATAAATAGCCCTCATTTTCTGTTCATCCCTGTCAGTGATAAGTTGGTTGCATTTATCTCGTTCTCCTGTGTTTATTCAGTGCTCCTATTTTTCTTTTTATGTTATTTGTGAAGTTAAATAAATGACCGATATATTAGATCCTGCCTCTCAACTCTCGTTTCTGCAACCACCTGTGACAAATACAGTGTTGATTGTTAGTTCATTTTAACTAATGTTAATGTGTACAGTTTTATAGAAGTACGACCATGTCCTCACTTGTGACCTTTTCTCCTCTTTAATTTAACTAGGGCAGAATGAATTTCGTGACTAAGTGCATGTTGCATGTCAGGTTTGATGTTATCTCTTTAAATGTCAGACCAGAATTTGGAAACCTGTGTATGATAAGATGCAGCATCTCTGTAAACAGCGAGGCACACTTATAAGTTTCACTCTTATTACCTTACTGTTGTGGAAGATTTGGCCTCCTCCTGAGCAGCAGTAAGGTGGTGACAGTATGAACTGTGTGTAAAGTAACACATTTGAAACACCACATAAAATGCATTGCACAACTATTACACAGGAAAAAAAACATATGATACATACTGTGCTCAGTAGATGCTGACTTGTAGTGGTTTTCTGTATTTGTTTTACAAAAAAAAGAGAACATTTTTAGCATTACATGTGTACCAAAGCTTCAGAATTCACAAATGTACAAGTATTCATCAGAGAAGCAGACTGAAAATGAAACACTTTCCAACAACAAGATTATTGCCAGTGAACGTTACAGACATAATGAGTATTGATGTGGAGTTTTGCTCAGAAAGCTGCTCTCCTCAGTGTTCATATGCTCAGAGAGCAGCTTGATGACTGTAAAACTGTCATCCGTCTCAGAAAACCATGTTTTTCAGTCTAAGTGGCAGATTATTTCAATATGCCCTAAACAATGGAATAATTCTTTGCTTTAGTGAAAGAAAATAATACTTATCCTCTTTCCCCAATGCCTTAAGGGTTTACAGTAGTTGTGACCCATAACCATGTGTTAGAGCCACCCTTTAAATTAGAATCTTGATGTTTAAGTTTTTACTTCACTTTCATAGAGTAGGATGATCTGCGAAAAAATCAATAAAAACTATGCTTGTATTTGCAAAATCAAGGTTTAAATTTGCTTTTGTTTATAGAAACTTGGCTGTAAAATAAAATATTCATTTTGGTAAACTGTTCTTGAACAGGGGAAAAACTGGAAAAACAACTTCCCCTAACATTTTTCCTCATCATAGCGGTTTAACTCGCAAATGATGAGCATTCAGCTGGACCACATATAAATATTTCCCTTTTACAAAACACAGACGTGTTTGTGTATACGTAGGGATAAGCATATATTCTGCAAACTCTGGAAAAATCTGTTAGAAAAATCCTTGGTAAAATCTTTTAATGAACGTGCCATCAAAACAATCTTGCACTGGACCAATTTGCTTGCAAACATTGCAAAAGGAGAATGCAAGTCTCAGAGAGGAAGTTGAGAATATGTCTCTGTGGTTAGCTGGAGTAATATCGATTTGGTATCATTATGATGTATGCTATACAAAGTGGCGAACAGAAGCATCTGTTTGCCATTACAAAAGCTGGATAATGAACTCCGTAACAGGAGCTATACTCGTGCGAAATTCAAACATGCAAACACTGTCCAACTCACACAATTTGCACAACTTGCAGTGTTGTAACACTTAATGCCAGTGTAAATGTAAATATTCTCGTCTATGAAAATGGAACTTATGAGTTAAACAAGCAGGAAGGAATGGAAATTAGGTTTGGGTTTGATTGTAATGAAGCCATGATGTCATGGGAGTGTTATTGTTTTGGAGAAATTACGACTTGTTTTGAGTCTTTCGGTCAAACTACACCGCAAGACATAATACTTCATTCAATTTGGATGAGGGTCTTCCTGATAGCTGATCGGTTTCCCTTCAATGAGACATGTTTTGTCTTCATTTCACTGGTCTGACATACTAATATTAGTGTTGAGTTAAAAATCTAATGGAGAAACCATCTTGTGCGTGTAGTAGCTCCTGATCAAATTTAACATGGTGCTTTGAGTAGTGCATGAGACACATGTAACTGGTAGGATATTGGTTCCCATATAATTGGTCAATTATTGGGTTTAATGGTAATTATATACAAACATTTGACCACAAAATTCTGTGACCGGCCAAACAGAATCCAATTTGAGAGAGTCGTATGTATAATTTGACACATTATGTAAGTTATTTGTACAGTAGGTTTGCCAGGGGAAGATACTTGTATAAAATTTTATACCGTTTTAAGGGGGAATATTATGAATGAAGCCAACTTGACAACAACAGTTCCTATAGCAAAAAAGGTGGCGAATATGCGTGACCAACTTGAATGCGAGTGAAATCTACATGGGGAACTTTTTTGCTTTCACGTTGTCAAAACTCCAGACTGTGCAGATTTCTAAAGAAATTAATGTGTTTGGCAAGCAACAGCAAATATGACTGCACCTTTATGCCGCTTTTACACTACATTATTTTAGACTCACCGACAGTTAATGGAGATTGCAACAAAGGCCAGCAAAATCAGATGCAAATGTGGTGAATTTTCAAAGATGCAAGCTAAATATGAATGTGCGTTCACATTAGCGAAATTCTGCATGCAAAAATGTCCATATTGTCAGTAGTGTGGCATGAAAACTTGAAATTTGTGTGGGGAAATCTTTTGTCCTAACAAGAAATTCCCAATTGCATTCCTATTGAAATGACTGGATTTCACCTGCAAAAATTCCCTAAATGCTAATGAGGCTATGATTAAATATTGAGAATTTGGCAATAAATAAATATTGAGATTAAATATTGAGTTATCTAGGCAATTTGAAAAATTACCCAATAGCAAAACCTAGTGTCCAACCAGCAGTAATATTGGTTTAAACATGGATATCATACCGGTGTGAAAATATACTTTTGTATTGCTATATTGCATGATGTAGATCAGACATAGACATAGACAGACTGCATCAAAGTTCCCGGAGTACCGAAAAAACATGTTATTTTTGTGCTACTCACAGATCCAAAAGGGATTACAAAAATGATCATGAACACATTTCAAACACTCCCCTTTAAAAAGGGAAAACAGATGGAAGAAACATACCCTTCACATTGTTTTATAGCGAAAGAAAACATATATCTTAAAAACATTTTCAGTAAGCAGCATGAAACATGTTCATGTGCATCTGCGGTTATCGCAAACACAACTTTATAAACGGCTAATCAGCATTTTCTCACTTGACATCAAATAAAGGAAGCATGGCCAAAGCACTTCAAAGCATGCCAAGTTTCCTCAGGGATTTTACACACGCAGACCACAGCACAGCCCTTGAAATCCTAGAGCAAACACTACAGGATGCTCGGAACGGTAAGGTCATGGGAATGTTCTTAATTCCACCTATCAAACCTCCACCCACATGCACTAATGCTCACACACACTCACGCTTGAACAGGACTGTGCTGAAGGAGGAATTCATTTAGCCATGTGTCTTTCAACCCAGCCGTCATTCTTTCCACTGTGGGAGTGATTGGCTTGCTTTACTCTCAGGTTAACTGGATGCTCTTCTGCCTATAATTCAAAATGAGTGATAGACAGCTGTAATTCAGATGTTATGGAACTGTTTACAGACATGTTACACTGTCATTAAGCAGACGTCTAAATACCAGACAGCTCTTCATCACGACAGATGAATAATGTGAATGAATAATGAATGTTTTATGAATTAAAGTAAAACATCTGTTGCGTGTAATGAATGTCCCTCTCCTCCCAGCAGCTTGTTTGTTATGGAACGTCAGGGCAGGAATTAGTCTATGTGACCACTGAGTGTGGACATAATTATATAATTTCCCATGGGAATAGCGTGTTGTTTTACAAGACTGATGCATATTAAAACAGGATTTCCATCACCTAATAAACATAGTTCAAAACACTTATTATTGTTTCACTGTTGATAAACAACATTTGTACACCATTCAAACTTAGTCTGGAAAAAAACATGAAAAATGTCTAAAAGAACATGATAACTGCTCTGAGTGACAATGGTCATTTCTGAAATAATTCATCATGATGTCAATAAATTAAATGATTGGTTCACCTATTTTGTAGTGTTAAGTAAATTCTCATTGAAGTGGCTTGATATATATATATATATATATATATATATATATATATATATATATATATATACATTTTTTGAAGTTTTTCCTCAATGATTTGCTCAACTCTTTTCAAATAATAGCCAATACAGTGTTGCAGGAATGAGTCCTAAAACCCAAAAATAATTAGTATTTGTGTACTTCCCGTTACATCGTCCTGAAGTCAATGGGTATTTTGAATAGGTTTTTGGTTAAAGGATTAGTTGGTCCCACTTTATATTAGGTGGCCTTAAGTACTATGTAATCATTTGATACAATGCACTTAATGTGTACATACCTGTTTTTACACTGTACTTATATTTTTAAAACACCTGCATGTAATTACATCTGTAATTAATTTCTGTAATTACATTTATAATTACACTGTTGATTTATCCCTTACACCATACCACCAAACCTGCCCCTAACCTTACCTGTATCCCACCTCAATAGCAGCAAAAGTATTTTGCAATACAATATGAACACAATAAGTACACTGTACTTATTTTTGATGAAAGTACATAGTAGTTAAGGCCACCTAATATAAAGTGGGACCGATTAGTTCACTTTCAAATGAAAATTACCCCAAGCTTTACTCACCCTCAAGCCATCTTAGGTGTATATGACTCTATTCTTTCTGATGAACACAACAGGAGATATATTAATAAATATCCTGATGCATCCAAGCTTTAATGGCAGTGAGTTGGATCAACGAGTATGAGCTGAAGAAAGTGCTTCCATCCACAACCATCCATCATAAACGTACTCTACATGGCTCCGGGGGGTTAATAAAGTCCTTCTGAAGTGAAGTGATATGTTTGTGTAAAACAATATCCATATTTAACAAGTTATGAAATAAAATATCTAGCTTCCGCCAGACTGCCTTCCATATTCAACTTACGAAGAAAGTGTAAACTGGCATTGCATCAGTTAAGCTTTGAGTTGAATAGGGATGTCATAGGACATAGCATAAGCTTTTTGAACTGTGAGAGTTTTACACTTTCTTTGCTTCACTTCAGAAGGCCTTTATTAACCCCCCGGAGCCATGTGAAGTACATTTATGATGGATGGAAGCAATTTCTTCAGCTCATACACATTGGTATCGCTCACTGCCATTATAAAGCTCGGATACGTCAGGATATTTATTAATCAGAAAGAAAAAAGCCATGTACACCTAGGATGGCATGAGGGTGAGTAAAGCTTGGGGCAATTTTCATTTGAAGGTGAACTAATCCTTTAAATGGCAGAAATAAGTTCTGTGGTTTTCATGTTTTATTCTACAATAAAAAAATAAACAACAACAACAACAACAACTCAGTAAAATGTGTCTTGAAAAAACATTTTATATATATATATATATATATATATATATATATATATATATATATATATATATATATATATATATATATATATATATATATATATATATATATATATACACATATACACATATACACATATACACATATACACATACAGCTCTGGAAAAAGTTAAGAGACCACTCTAAGTTCAGAAATCAATGTTAAGTGGTCTCTTAATTTTTTCCAGAGCTGTATATATATATATATATATATATATATATATATATATATATATATATATATATATATATATATATATATATATATATATATATATATATATATATATATATATATAATTTCTTTTGTCATTCTTTCTTAGTTGACATTCCTTACTGGCTCATTATGTGGCTGTTTACAGCCAGGGTCTTAATCTCCTCAGGTGTGAATCACAGCATTATTCATGAAGATTCACGCCTCCCCACATATAGCCTTCATAAACAAAAAGTGTCTTAGAAATTTAAAGTCAATACATTGTTTTATGTGCCCAAGTAGGCAGGATGATTTTTACATCACTGTGGAGCAAAAACTCTAGACTAAAATATACAGTTCCCAAAAGTTGTGAAAAAATGTTTAGTATGTGTTGAAACTTATTTCAGTGACTTACTTTTTTAAAAAAAAAAAAAAAACATGCATATATGTAATTCTCTCAAAAATACAAACATGTACATACTTGTTGCTCACATATTACTGTAGCCTAGTTTGTGCTGAATACAGTGTAATGAGACTTTTGTCATTAATATGTTTATAAGCAACTGAATAAAAGCACAAATGTCAGGGCATGTCAAAACTACTACAGGACTCCAAATCAGCCTCAGACCGCAGAGGGTTAAACTTCATCCCTCTGAGTAGGCAAACACCTACAAACTATTAAACTAAAAACTTTCCAACTTGTACATTTTAAATAAAGATTGAAAGAGTTATCGGAAGGTTTGCGGTGGTGACATTAAAATCATGTGACACTGGTGTAGTTCAATTGTAGCCAAACTTTAGCTTTTTACCTTCAAAATTCCTAAAAGATGTGTTCACTGGTGAAGATTATCTTGATAAACAAAACATGCAAGAATCATAAACATTTGTTGGTCAAAGAGCATATTTTCTGAAATAATCAAACTCAATAGAAAAATCCTATTTTTGTAGAAAGAGAAAAGTGTGATGCTAACAGTTTTGGCCAACACAAATGTCATCCCTACAACAGTCTATAGCCGATAGGCAAAGTTGGACTTGACAGCTTTAGTTGCAATACAAATATTAAGCCTATTGATTTAGATTCAGCAGCACAATATCAGAGGAAAGCTGGCTGAATCATGCATATAATCTGCTCTGTGCTATTCTGAAACTGTAGCACACTGTTGTTCACTGCTGTGGGTTGTGAATGAGTGAGTGAACAAGTGACTTCAGATGCAGCTTTAATTAGAGGCTGGTGGTATTTACAATATAGGGAGAAGAGGACATGCTTGTTCGATATAATTTAATTGGACAAATTTCTTCAGTGCATTGTGAGTCATATTTTCTTCTGAGAATATAAAGACAGTACGTTTTAAGTACATTTTAAATATGCATATCTCTTTAAATATGTAGAATTACACCAGCATACAGATGACCTGAAGCTAATAAGCATAGGAACAAAAACTTTAGCAACAAAACTTCAAAAAAGAACAGCATTCACATTCTGCCTAACATCTTTTGTGTTTCACTGAAGAAAGAAGATAATATGGAGTCATTACAAGATGAGGGTTAGTAAATGATGACAACATTTTCTTGTTTGGAAGAAGTACTCCAGACGAATTTAGAGAGGTAACCACAGAAGCTATCTCACTGCAGCAGACACTTTGGAATCAACATCACTTGATCTTGGTTTGTTATGTCCCAGTTTGGTTTGCTATGTCCTCATATCACATTAAAAACATCTGACAGGAGACTTTCAGAGACCCCAGAAGCATAATGAAGCTCTCTATTCTCAAAACAATTTTCCAGTGGGCACTCTAGAAACAAGTCACTTAAGTTTCAGGCATATGAGAAGTCTTAGTCCTAACTATGTAAGAGTAAACAGGAGTATATGCATTTAAACAGGAGTTGGGTTATATCACACCGGTGGTCCCGTCTCCCAGTCCTTTATGATTCAGCAAATCACAGTGTGGAGGGCACAAGGCTAAACACTGGTCAGGTTTTGGTGCCTGCTGCAGAAGTCCAAGTGAGTCTCTCATATTAGTTCAGTTGGCGGCTCCTCTGATGGTTTGGGTATGGTTAACTAAACTCTCTAATTGATTTCAACAATGTCTTCTTGTCCAGACATCACTAATTTCATATGGCACCATGCATCAGACACTATGGAGGCGGCTCGATTTATTTGAAAAGACACAAACCTCCCTGCTAGAGAGACCATTGTAAATCGGCATGAATTGTGATGAGGGTCCAGGCTAGTTTGGTACTGGTCTAGTTGGTTGACTGGCATGGTCTTTCTGGTAAATGGTTGACTATGATAATCATTCTAAATGTAAGTGGTAAGGCTAAAATGTAACTTTTATGTTTAAACCTAAAAATAATGACTGTTTTCAGACAGGTCTTCTGAACACTTCCTTCTGTCTACAATTAACTGTTCGCAAAGACCCGCTCCCTTTAGTTACTGTTGGCATGCCGATGTCTCGCCACACATAATGTTCTCACACATTCAAAAATACATTGTGGAGCAAAGAGGACACTGACAATGCATCGACAGGCAAGACAGAGCAGGTTACTTTTGATATGAAACAAAGTCTCAGATTTCAATTTTGTAATTTTTAAAGAAATGTAAACAATAAATACTGTTTTGTGGCTCTTTAATGTGTCATGACAGATCGCTGTAGTGTCTCAGTTCAAGCGGCTCGTGAACCGATCATCTCTTCCTCTAGTTCATTTATAGCATCAAATAAACATGAATGAACATCATAAGGAATGTTGTTTCAAAGACATCAGTACACACCATTTTTCAAGTTCAAGTCCACCTACGTTAATCTGCTAACTCCCCTGATAGCTTTGTCGGACAAAATGGCAGATTTGGTGTTATGAGTGGTTAGATCACCTGTCAATCAAACTCCTGGCGAAGGGTCAATTGGCTGGGCAAGCAGATAGCCCTGTTCTAAACTCATTTCATTGGTTCAGTGATTTATATATATATATATAAAATATACAGTACTGTGCAAAAGTCTTAGGCACGTCAGTATTTTCACCCCCCAAAAAAGGTTTTAAGCCAGTTATTTATATCTTTTGCTGTAGTGTGTCAATAGGAAATATCTGTTCACATTTCCAAACATTCATTTTGCCATTAATTGTAATAATCCAGGGAGATTTTTGAATACACAAGGAGTCTGACAACAGCCGGTGCTCCACACAGTGATCTGATCTCACCATCATCGAATCCGTCTGTGATTACATGAAGAAACAGATGAAAACGGGTGAAAATACTGACGTGCCTAAGACTTTTGCACAGTACTGTATATAAAATTGTTTTCAAGTTATTCAAGCAAGTTATTCCATCTGACGAATCTGAACATACCTTATTGACCTTAATGAGTAGGCTGCATCCGAAATTGCATACTTCCCTACTATATAGTAGGCAAAAAACTGTAGCCTATGTGACAAAAGTAGTCCCTGCAAACAAGCCTGCACTAGCCCTTTATGAGCCCACTTAGGGCTAGTGTAAGGGCCCCCAGTGGGCTGCCAGTGTAGGGCCCCTGAGAATTTTCTCATTGGCAAAACGTTGGCTCCTTAGCGCTGGCCCTGCACGGGCAGTCCTCACTGGGCCCACACATAAATCTGGCAGCACAGGGTGCCACACGCTTACCATTAATGAAAATAACGGTTAATGATCATTAAAAAAATAAAAAGTAAATGACTGGCAGGAGCATCTGCCACTGGAAGGGCCTGAAAACCATCACCAGTTACAAGACCCCATCCCCCTGCACTGTGGAGAACCAAAATTTGGCCAACGAGCTCAATACATTTTACTGCAGTTTTGAAAAGCCTGGTCTCACACCCCACACCCACTCTGACAGGCTCACCACACAGCCATCAACACCCTCCTCCCTCCTGCTTCTCAACCTGCACTTCAGATCAGTGAGAGGGATGTATGCACAGTCTTCAGGAAACAGAAGATAAAGAAAGCCAAAGGCCCAGACGGTGTTTCACTAGCCTGTCTCAAAGCCTGTGCTGTCCAGCTGTCATCCATCTTCACATTGATCTTCAACAGATCACTGGAGTTGTGTGAAGTCCCCTCTTGCTTCAAACGCTCCACCATCGTCCCTGTACTCAAGAAACCAAAAATCACAGGACTTAAATGACTACAGACCTGTTGCTTTGACGTCTGCGGTCATGAAGTAATTTGAGAGACTAGTGCTGGCCTACCTGAAGGACATCACTGGACTCCTGCTGGACCCCCTGCAGTTTGCTTATCGAGCAAACAGGTCTGTGGATGATGCAGTCAATATGGCACTGCATTATATCCTACAACATCTGGATGAACCAGGAACTTATGCAAGGATCCTGTTTGTGGATTTCAGTTCGGCTTTCAACACCATAATCCCAGATACCCTCCTGAATAAACTGACCCAGCTCTCTGTACCCACCTCCATCTGTCAGTGGATCACCAGCTTCCTGACAGGCAGGCAGCAGCTAGTGAGGCTGGGAAAACTCACATCCAGGACCCATCACCATCTGGAGCTCCTCAGGGTTGTGTGCTCTCCCCACTGCTCTTCTCCTTCTACACCAACGACTGCACCTCTAAAGACCCCTCTGTCAAGCTCCTGAAGTTCGCAGACGAAACCACAGTCATCTGCCTCATCCGGGACAGAGACGAGTCTGCTTACAGACTGGAGGTTGAACAGCTGGCTGTCTGGTGCAGTCTTAACAACCTGGAGCTCAACACGCTCAAGACAGTGGAGGAAGTTCAACCAGTGGAGGAAGTTCAACCTGCCACAGGTGCTGCTGACACAGATTTACTCAGCGGTTATTGAGTCAGTTCTGTGCACTTCTATAACTGTTTGGTTTGGGTCAGCCAGCAAATCAGATATAAGAAGACTGCAACGGATTGTTAGGACAGCTGAAAGGATAATTGGTGTGCACCTACCCAACCTTCAGGACTTGTACAACGCCAGAGTGAAGAAACGGGCAGGTAACATCGTCACAGACCCCTCTCACCCTGGACACAACCTGTTTGCCTTCTGCCCTCAGTCAGACGTTACAGATCTCTGTGCACTAGAACATCTAGGCACAAGAACAGTTTTTTCTCCAACGCTATCTCCAGCTTAAACAGCTAACATAGCAATTACCTAGTATTCACTTTTAGTACTTGAGAGTGTAAAAACCTGTTGTGTATATAATATAATATAATATAATATAATATATATATATATATATATATATTCATCCTGCTGTATATACAATACTAATCTGAACCACAACAAATTCCTTGTGTGTTTGTGCACACCTGGCGAATAAAGCTCATTCTGATTCTGATTAAATAATTCCTAAATAATACTCTGTAAAATGTAAATCTCTTTGAATCTGACCACTACATGATGGTTGAATCATCAATAAGTAATCAACTTCAACTAACCAGAGTTTCTCTTGTAACTATTGGTAAAACAAATGTGCTTCAGAAACACACAGTTACAGCAGCCAGAGAAACATTAAAGTTAAGAAGTCAAGGGTCAAGAGCCCAACTAAAGCAAACGCTCACCTCCATAACGGTGACTTTAATTTAAAATGTACTATTTTTGATAAAACATCAACATCTAAAGGTTTTGTATGAAAGAAATACTCAAACTGGATTGTAATAAGTAAAGATGCTGAGATCTGTTAGCATTTAATGTTCTGCTGCTGGTCATATGACAGTGATTTTAGCTTATTAAATAAGGAGATTTTACTTTACTGCCAAGTCAATAGACCGTTTTATCATCCAACTGTTTTGTTATTGTATTCATTTTTATAATTTTACATACATTTGTATGTCATTTTAGAAAACAGAAATTGCTGTATAAAAATACAGCCAAACAGAGCATGGAAAAAGAAAGAGGGCTGCTTACACGAAACCTGCAAAGGTACAAAAGTTGCTCTGGGCCCGAACGGGCTGGCCCACACTGGGCCATCATGGGCTTAATGTGGGCAGTTCCCTAGTGTGGGCTGCTCACAGAGAGCCCGCAGTGAGCCCAAAGCTGTGGGCCTCGCCTGGGCAAGCCCGCATGGGCCTGTTTAGGTTTGGCGTGGGCTGGCCCTAGCCCACTGTGCCCGCAAAAAACCAGCATGGGCCCCGCAGGGGCATGTCCGAATTCACAGTACTCATAAAAGAGTAGGCAAAAAGTACCCACATGACCTACTACTTCCGACGAGATTTTGAAGTATGCATATGATGGACATTTTACTATCCCATGAGGCCATGAGAGTGGATTAGAGAATGGCAGTGAAGTGACGAAACTGACGCTGGTAAATCACATGATAATGACAGCATGGGGAATATAGTACGTCCAGATTACATTCATACAACACACACTCATACTATATAGAGTGTAATTACTTATCCAAAATAAGTACCTACACAAGAGAGAGTATGCAATTTTCGGATGCAGCCATAGTCATAAAGATCTATGGGGTCCTTCTGTGATATCATTTTCTGTTTTATGGTTTCTTGTCACATGACATAATAAATAATGTTAGTTACTGTCCCATCACACTGACTTTGATTTTAACTTTTGACAACGTTTCTCAAATATTAATATTACTTTGAAAACTGCTTATTAAATAAATAAATAAATACAATTTTATAAATTTAAATAGACTTCAGCTTTAAAATGAGACTTTACCATCTTGGTTACACCACTTAGATATTTGAATTTAATCCTCACAAAATATAAAAATGATTTTTTTAATTTAGGGATTGAAAACATGTTTGAAAAGATGTATTTTATTAATTATTTGAAGGTGTTTTTAAAAACTTAATAGATCAGAGCAAAAAAACTTTGCGTCACTGAACATTATACAGAAACCACTGGTATGCTTTAAAGGTAACCTGATACGTGTAATCAGGTCTTGCTTGGTACTGCCTAAAAACTGTTTATTTTAATGCTGTTTCCACATTTAAATACACAAAAGTTCTCCTTGACAACAGCTGATAGTTGATTTTCATTTTCTACCACCTTACAAACAAAACCATGATTAATTTCTAAACATCAGAATACACTGCATTGGATACTATATCTGTTTATATACCACCAAAGTCTCCACCCAATTAATGTCATTCTTGCCGGTGTAGTGTACTGTTCAGCTAGATCAGATCTACACGGTCTCCATATGAAAATAAAACATTAGACTTGCCAGTTTGACCCCTAGCGAGTGCTTGCGTGGGTGTGCCGAATGACGCATAAAAGAGGTCGATTTGTTTAGATTTGACTGATTTTGGGCACCTATCTCCCTGAAACGAGTTCACATCCTTCTAGGACAAAAGCACCTTTTTATTTCAAGTTTATTCAACCTTTACTTTATGTATTTTAAGATAAGATTTGCAGACAGTATAGTTCATTTTTGTTGCACTGCTGAAAGATATATATGGCCATTATTGTGCTATACTTTAGGGTTATATTAAATTAATGGTGGCTGTTCAGTGGAAAAATATTGTTTTCTTTGTACAGTAGAGTTGGACCATTTCGGTCTTTAGAGACTTTCTCTGGTAGAATACCACAATTGCTTGAAATTGGGTTTTACGCAATAGCTAGCAATACTCAGACTCAGTGTTGTGAAAGAGGCCTGACTGTCTGCTGGTCAAAGGCCTCCCCTTGGCTCCTGAACTGATTACACTATGAATAAACTGGGATACTGTTGGGATTTTAGATGCATCATTGAGGATTTTACTGAGACAGAAGACCACAGCATGGTCAGGGCTTTGTCCTGTGCAACTTCTAAATTAAGTCACTGAGTTTATTTGGTGGAATGTTTTCGGAAAACCGTAGAGACCTCTGTTTTTGGGTTCAAGTTAGTATGTGTATTATTTTCATCTCAGCTACAACAATCGTAACAACCTACGTGTTTTGGAGCAATATTTATTTATGATAATCTACACACATATTCTAAAGTCATATAGAGAACAGTGTGTTCCAGAAAGAAAAAGTTCACTACTGTCCAAAAGTTTGGGATAAGATTTTTTTAATTTAATTTTTTAAAGAAATTTGTTCAGCAAGGACAAATGAAATCAAAAATAATAGAAAGCACGTTTACAATGTTACACAAGATTTACTTTCTATTCATCAACGAATCCTGAAAAAAATGTATCTTGGTTTCCACAAAAATATTAAGCAGCACGACTGTTTTCAACTTTGACAATAATGTTTCTTGAGCAGCAAATCAGCATATTAGAATGATTTCTAAAGGATCATGTGACACTGAAGACTGGAGTAATGATGCTAAAAATTCAGCTTTGCATCACAGGAATAAATTAGCCTACATTTAAAAATGTATCCAAATAGAAAACAGTAATTTTACATTGTAATAATATTTTACAATATTAATGTTTTTACTGTATATTTGAATAAATAAATGCATTTGTGAGCATGAGAGACTTTTTCATAAACATTAAAAAAAATCTTACTGACCTCAAACTTTTGAACGGTAGGCTACTGAATCATACAGAACATGTGGTTCTAAAAAACCTTAGAAAGCACCTCTAATACAGAAAAGAAGAAACTGGTCTAGTTTTGGCACAAAATTATTACACTGACTGAAAAATGAATATATCGCATGCATTTTTAATCACAAAGTGGTGTGCATTTGTTAAAACCGAATTGCTTAAATGAATGCAGAAATGTCCTCAACAAATGAATAATCATGGCTCATTCCTTTTGAATGAATTTTCCCTGACATTCTTCCATGACCTGGATGTTATTTTCCCAAACAAAACAAATATTCTCCAACACATCATCCACCAAAATCACAGACGGCCACTGAAAGCACTACTCTTCTATTGTTGCTTCATCTTCAGCTTTGTTGTGGCCTTTAATTAAGTGGCAAGCAGTTTGTTCTGCCCCCAACAGAGTTGCCACAGAACAGCGTGTTGGTGGTTTTCAGCATGGGGTGCCTCTCCATGGGTGGGAGGAGTGAATGTCGCCTCAAATCTACTGGCAGAGGAGGTCAGACAAGTTCGAGTGACATGCAGGCCTGGGGCAGAGGAAGTTCATCGGGGCATGGCGTGGCTCAGATCTTGTGTTACCCGTGAGAAGCCAGAGAGAGTCGGAGGAGGATGTTTTTTCCAGAGTGGGCTGTCAGAACGCCAATCTGTGGGTATTAGCAGAGAGTTTGTAAGCAAGCAGAGCAATTGCTTTTGCTATAGTTTTGGGTTTTGTGCCAGTGCCAGACCAGAGAAAGCAAATATTTTGCTAGTCTTGCAGCTGTGCAGGTTCCATGTAGAGTGACTTAAGGTTGGAAAAGGGCCAAGCCTCAGCGGGGAAACGGTCAAGATAAAAAACGCTCCAGCAAAACAATATTGGCCATAATTAGAGTGTTAAATCACATGGGCTGTGAGGACTATGAGTGGCGTCAGCGCCCTGGTCTATCTCTCTCTTAAGGTCCCGTCAGGACAGAAGAACATCATCGTAGTGGAGTACAGAGGACTCATCGCTACTCAGTCTTTCCTCAAGCTGTTTCATGACAGTTAGGCCAACATGGTGACAGATTTCCGACCAGTATGCTGTATTTCGGCTTCACACCCTCATGACGGCTTAAACATTTGGAATATAATCTGTCATATCATCACTGTTGATGCTGCTTCCTAGAGTTTTCATCGTCAACTACTTTGGCAGTTGTATTGCTTAGAGGTTGTTCTTTCATAGTTCAGGAGACTTAATGCAGTTCTAAGTCATGTCTTATTTAAGTATGATATTTTGTCTCAGATGTCTTTTCTAAAATGTCTTAATAAACACAGTCAAAACAACTTGAAATACAGTACAGTAAGAGAGCTATACAGCTTGGTTTTATAAGGTGTTTGGGCACTGACGTACAACCATCAAAGGCTGGTTTACACTTTTTTTCCAGCAGGAAGTAAAGTATATTTAGATAAATTACTTTTGGAGGAAAAAAAGATCTAAACCATGAAAATGAAAGCCTCTAGACTGATTTTTATGTGAATAACTTTTTGTTGTGAAAATGAAAAGGATGTGACATTTATTCAATGACAGTGTTCAATAACACATGAAACTACATTGTGATGCAATGTTTAGGATAATGCAGAAAGAACCATTCTGCACTATAATGCCAATGTGTCATGCAAAGAAAAAGGATTAATTCAAACTATAGTCTCACATAGTCAGATCCAAATAGTCTATAAGATATGTCCCATTTCAAAGGCTGCATCCTTCGAAAGCTGCATTCATAGTGGCACAACGAAAGCTGTCCCAATTCCAAAGGTCCTTCGAATGCGACCTGCTTCGTTTCCCGGGCCGTGAAGGATAGAGCAGGTGAATCCTTTGTAGCCTGGCGTATCCACTGTGATCCATTGACAATTTTTTTTAATAGAAAATGCTGGATTACACATTTAAATGTAAGTAGGACTTCCTAGACCTGTGACTTCTCATGATTTTGATGACTCCAGCCTGTGTGTGTTTTTCTGGCAAGACTCAACGTGAAGATGAAAGCACGCCTGCCCGGAGACGGAGCTCGAGTGACATTCATTGAGTAAGTGGACAGGGTACTCCTTCAGTGTGGATCCCCCTTCACCACTGGCGAGAGCAAGAAGGATTATTAAGAGCAAGATCCCACAGTCCATGCATGCATGCTGCACCCGCAGGCATGCGCCCAGCGGAGCACAATATCAAGGCCACCAGTGCCGGAGCCTGCCAAGACAACACTGCTGAAGCCCAGCAAGGATTTTTTTTTTGCCAGAGCCCACCACAGACCCAGCAGCCAGGAGAGCCAAGTCTGAACAGGTGCATGAGTCAGCCCTCATTTCCTTCACGGAGCTAACCCATGAGGCCACAGTTGTCCCGGAGCCCAAGCCTGTCAATAAGTCTGACCAGGTATGTGAGCCAATCCCTTTTATCCGTTCCCCACAAACCCTAATGAGCGATTTGAGGAATGCAAAAAGGTTAGTTCCAGTTCTGTTTAGTCGTCTAGCACCAAGTCTGTTTCATCATCCAGCACCAAGCCTGTTTTATCATCCTGTACCAAATCTGTGTTTATGATGCTCCCACCCATCGTCCCAACTCCCACCTCCTCTGCCTGTCCCATATCGGCCAAGGAGACCATTTCTGAACTCTCTGCCTGTCATGCCTTGGCCAAGGAGGTAGTTTTTGAACTCTCTGCCTGTCCTGATAGGCCAAGGAGGCCATCACATAACCCTTTGCCTGTGTTACATAGTTCTTTAGCCCTGTCTCCTCTGGCTCCATTCAGCCCTTCAATTCCACCTAGCAGCTTGGATACACCTTCCTGTTCGCCTGCTTCACCCTGGTGTGTCGACACCTTAGCTCCACCTCAAACCTCCAAGCCCATCAATCCACTTCGGCCTGTTGACCAGTTGGCTTCTCACTCCCTCAGCTACATCATCATTATGACTCCTCTGGGCTCCCTCATCCCTCCGACTCTGCCTTGGTCAGTCGTCACTCTGCCTATACGCTACGGACTTCTGTGCCGTCGGCTTTGCCTCATCCCTCCACCCCTCCAGCTCAGTCAGGCTCCTTCTTCCCTCTGGCTCCGCCTCAGTCCTCCTTCGCATCAGCTCTGCCTCAGTCCTCCAGCACCCTGGCTCCACCTTGGACGCTTGTCACTGTGGCTCCATCTTGGCCTTCTGGTCCTTCGGTGTTGCCTAGTCTCCACCTCTATCAGCTCCGCCTCAGGCAGTCATCTCCCTGGTTCCACCTGGCATCTCCACCAAGGCTCTTCCCTCCTTTGACTCAGTTGTGGGCCCGCATCCTGTTGCTCCTGCTGGGGGTTACTTCCTGGCTCCTACCTCCTCTGTGGTTGTCGATTCTGCCAGCTCCGTGTCCTACTGAGTCAAGCCCCCACCCACCCTGCTCTGTTGGACTTTAACCACAAGCAGTTTTATATATATAATTTGTGTCCTTTTAACAAATAACTATTAGACAAGACAAATTTCCAGTGTTTGGCACAACAGCATGCCATCTATATAAAATGTCAACCTTGTTACCATGAATTAATTTAGTAAACCATTGATAATTGAAAAATGGATATTTGTAGAAATGTCAACATTAAAATAATTCTCTTTCATTATAGTATCATGACCTTGAGCACAATGCATATAATGTCAAGTTAGACCATAAAACTGTCAACCCTGCTACCTTCTAGGCTGGTTAAAGCTGTTTGTTTAGGGAGTATTCCTGCTTCAGATGAATTACTTTTGGGGGGAAAATGGAGCTAAACCACAAACAGTTCCATATATGATTTTGCATCTCTATAATAAATCACTTCAGCAAAATAGCAGGCTGTCTATTCATTGTCAACTACATAGTGCTTTGTATTACAAACTTATCTACCATCACTCATATAAAATGAATCACTCTTTGGCATGATTTCCCAATGTTTAATCATACCGTATTGGAGGAACTATTTCAAAGGCTCCTAATTCTCTGTGGAACTGTAGTGTATGTCAATATTTTTGTGCTGTAACTAGTTTATTTATTTGTTTGTGCCTGCGCGTGTGAGACCGAGTGAGGACTGTCGGCGCTGTCAGCCAGCAGCCAAGGCGTGCCTCAATAGCCTGTCTCGTGGAGCCCATTTTCCCCAGGAAGCACTGACTCAGTTGTGGTTGACTGTGGAGATCTCTACATGTTACAGCCCTGCGAGTGGCATGTTTTCCTAGTTCACTCTGAGGTCCTCTTCTGTCCCAAAGTATCCTCCTCTTCCCCTTCTAACAGACGAGATGGCTAATATTTCAGTCAGCACACAAGCAAATGTTTCACCCTGTATGTACAGTCTTAATGGAAAACTGACATGGTCCCTAGCGATAAAATCTTTTGCAGGCGCAGTCGCTTCAGGCCTGTGCGATCTCGCCTGTTTTATTTTTCTATACAGCTAGGCTGCATTTCATGACTCATTCTCTCAGACAAGACCTTGGAATAATAAAAGTGTGAAAGGGCAACTCACATGAGTCTTGAACTGAAACCTCACAATGCTTGGAAAATGGTCAAAGAGAAAAACAAAAGGGGTAATTTCATAGAGAATCAATATATTTGTCTTTTCGACACCAATGGATAATGGACCCCAGATCTGCTGGGTGTATGCTGTGGTTTATTGCTGTCTGTAGATTTTATTATTTTTCCCCCAGAATTCTTGGGTGATATGGGTAATGCTGTGACCTAATTCTGATGGGGAACCACCCACAGGAAATCCCCCAGAATGCTGCTGAGGTAATCAGGGTCTTGCAGACCTACCAGTAGTTCTGATTTGTGGGTCATCAGAGTTGTGCGATATGACATTGATCCGTTTTAGTTTCATTGACCCAGAACAACACCTCTCGGAAATGTTTCTTTGTATCGTGTGTCAGAAACAACACAGTTTCCTTTGAGTTTGGGTTACCTTGGGAACCGCTCTTTCCACAACTACCTCTCCACCCCACACACAGGAAAACACACTCACAAAAAAAGTGCTCATCAAAAGACAGGGAAGCTGTCACAGGAAACGAACACATTTACATGAGAATCTGTTCCTGTGCAGGACCACGACTGATCGTGGCTCAACAAAAACACAAGGTAGCTATGTTATTGCTATAATCACACAGAATTTACCACATTATTTTGTTTTTAAGCAGGGTAAAGATCTTTTGAAGATCAAGAAAAAGGTGCCATGGGATGTAAAAGCAGATGTTCAGCTAAATGTTGGCCACATTTGAACCTGAACTCCATGAAATAGTCATGTGTCCTTCATATAGGCTACATATATGTAAATTGACTCTAACAATGAATAACATTAAGCTGCCGACTTTTACTGTGTGTTAGTTTAGGCACTTTTCAAAACGCATCACCACATTTTTTTCTTTCTTTTTCTTCATGTGGACATTTTTTGAATCCGATTCCACTCTTGTTTTCAACTTCTCCTTGCTACTGTACAGTATGTAAGCAAATATGTGCACAAAATACATAGAAGATAGCATTTTGTTGTTGTGAAATTCAAATGTAAAACTATCAACCTTGTTACCATCAACCCTGTTGCATTTCTGATTACATCACATCTTTTATTAATAAATAAACACATTGTGAAATATATCAATTAATTCTAAAACATTAAAATTGAAGATAATAATAATAATAAAAAAAAAGATGACAACAACACAGTTTTTTAAAGATAGAGTTTTTGCCTTTATTGAGATACAGAAAATGTACAGAAAATGACAGGAGAAAACTGACAAACTCGCCTGACGCACAACTGCGGTACATGTTGGAGCCCATGCCGGTTCCCATGACACAAACACAATTTATTAACAATTAAACACATTATTTATCTTATATATCATTTAAAATCTTAATGTTTAAAGCAGGACCCATTTCATAAAATGTTCCTTCCATTACCTCATGATTAAATCTGCTGAATAGAGTGCAACAGTGCCTGTTCACTTTTTCTGTGGCCTTCTCATGGACTGTATAACTACAAAATCATAAGTAATGTAGTTTTTCACCAGGAATTTCACTGTTAAACATGATTATTTTAAAGGTGCCGTAGAACGTCTTTTTAAAAGATGTAATATAAGTCTAAGGTGTCCCCTGAATGTGTCTGTGAAGTTTCAGCTCAAAATACCCCATAGATTTTTTTTTATTCATTTTTTTAATTGCCTATTTTGAGGCATCATTAAATATGCACCGATTCAGGCTGCGCGGCCCCTTTAAATCTCGTGTTCCCTTCCCCCGGAGCTCGTGCTTGCCTTAACCAGCATAAACAAAGTTCACACAGCTAATATAACCCTCAAAATGGATCTTTACAAAGTGTTCGTCATGCAACATGTCTAATCGCGTAAGTATGGTATTTATTTGGATGTTTACATTTGATTCTGAATTAGTTTGAGGCTATGCTCCGTGGCTAAAGCTAACAATACACACTGTTGGAGAGATTTATAAAGAATGAAGTTGTGTTTATGAATTATACAGACTGCAAGTGGTTAAAAAATGAAAATAACGACAGTCTTGTCTCTATGAATATAATAATAAACGATGGTAACTTTAACCACATTTAACAGTACATTAGCAACATGCTAACGAAACATTTAGAAAGGCAATTTACAAATATCACTAAAAATATCATGTTATCATGGATCATGTCAGTTATTATTGCTCCATCTGCCATTTTTCGCTATTGTTCTTGCTTGCTTACCTAGTCTGATGATTCAGCTGTGCACAGATCCAGACGTTAATACTGGCTGCCCTTGTCTAATGCCTTGAACATTGGGGGCGTACATATTAATGATCCCGACTGTTAGGTAACAGTCAGTGTTATGTTGAGATTCGCCTGTTCTTCGGAGGTCTTTCAAACAAATGAGATTTATATGAGAAGTTGTTTGAGACTCACTGTATGTCATTTCCATGTACTGAACTCTTGTTATTTGACTATGCCAAGATAAATTCAACTTTTAATTCTAGGGCACCTTTAAAAATACATTGAAATAATGTGGGCTGATGGCTTCAACAAAAGAATATTCCATTGATTAACAGCCTTGTAGTTCACAGTGGGTTTGTCTTTAAAGGTTTATAAGTAAATCAGTTTCTCTATGTTGCGACTGTTGTGCACTATTTCACATAAACAGAGGCAGCCTTTTTAAATTCATGTAGAGATCTAGCAGGAGCCTATACAGCAATCAGGAAGCTAATGATCTGTATGATGGTTTTTCACTGTCCATCCCTATTGTGGATGAGTTCAGAATTCCTTTAGTCCTATACCTCATTATAAATTAGCCTTTGGATTTTGTGAATGCACATCATTTACATCATTTAGTCTGTGAACTGTACTCATGGGATCCATAAACGTTCCCACAGCAGACTCAAATCTTGATTTATTGTTTTGATTTCTTTTCTCTGTGGCTTAGTGTCAATCCATTTTATGTCAGAACAAAAATAACTGCACAAACTAAAAAAGAAGTTTTTGTTTCAGTTCAAAGGACACTAGAATGTTTTGTTTATGCCCAGCGCCTTCAATAATTAAATGGACAGTTCACACAAAAAAACATTATTTACTCACAAAACAACATTTGGGTGTGTAAATAACAGCCGAATTTTCAGCTATCATTCAGCACCACACACCACACACAAGTGTTTATTTACACATTTAGCAGGTCATATGCTTGCTGGTAATCACCATTACACTCTTTCACGATGTCTTCCAGCATACCTCTGTCATAGTATGGAAACCTATTCTGAAGTTTCATCAGGTTCCACACAAGGTCAGAATCTACAAGAAAAACACAAACAAACTGTAAATGTACAGTAGTTTAGCTAATATTCATAGCACTAAAGCAGAATCACTCTAGGTTGGCATTTCCATGCAAACCAGGCTAAGAACAAGTGCGAGGCTGCCAAACAATTATGAGCAACATGGTCACTTGTTCCTAGAGACTTCAGATCCTGAGTCTCACAGGCACACATCTCTCCAATAATATGCAGCTACGCAGTGCAAGATTGACCTCCCTGCTGGTTCATCTGGTTCATGGAGCAGGACAGACAGGGTGGGAGAACTCGTCTCCACCGCAGTGCTTCTGCCAGCCTGTTCCGCAAACAACGGCATCTTGATCCCACACTAAACCACACACTAATGGACAAAACTAGCACTATGGCAGACAAATGTCCCATACACACAGATCCCAGGAATGCCGGATATATAGGAAGGCCGTGATTGGACACAAAGGCCCCACATAATGCAACAGAAAATTGTGAAAGGATGGTAGAAAACTAATTGAAACCGACAGAATAAGTGGCGTTCAATGCCGTTGGCAGACGCTCAGATGAATGCATACATTTTAACGCTATAGGCTTTTACTCGAACTAATGCCTTGCTTTACCAGTTGAGCTACAGGAACTTAATTGAAGGTAAAGTGTGCATTTTTTATCCGAGTTTAATATGAAGAGTCAACTTTAAGTAATCTATTCGTAGGTTGATTTATGGGTGGAGTTGTTCGGAAAATGGAAGTCATTATTTTTCCAGTTCAATTCAGTGATGTTAGATGTGCAGAAATAATACACTTCACCTTTAAGTACACTGCTAAAATTACTAGGATATTAAGTCATGCTGTCTGAAGAAAAAGGAAGCTTAAAATAAGAAATATCTGCCAATGGGGTAAGACAAAGGCTACGTTCACACGGCAGCAGAATAAGCTTGTCACACACACATTCACACTGTCAGTTTTTGGGATTGACAACTGAATTTACTTACAGGTTTGAGTCATGAAATGTCCCGTTCAAACAGCAACGGGAATCAAGCCTGTATTCGCTTACCAGTAACCATAGCGACAGTGACCGAAGGAATATCAAAGATGGTGACGTCCATAAAGCTGAAAAGTCTTATCACTTTTCAAGTTCATCCATCAAATCTTCATTAACTGACAGCAGCTTTTATATATGGTGGAGAGCGGGGCATTGTAGATCTCAAAACTGATGGGAGCAGCACCGGTGGACAGCAGTGACCGGATCTAAAACCTTTTGATGATACACAGCTCATCTCTCCGTCGCTGTAAGTTACTGAAAGTAAAACCACACACAAAAATCCCCAACACGCGGTAGACACAGGTTTGTGCTTCGCAGAGCAGTTCTCTCTCGCTGTATGACGTGACAGAGCTGTCCAGTTCCGATCACACTACGCAGGTTTTCTGATTGATTTTACAGGTGTGAACATACCGTATTAAGAAGTCAAATACAGGATGTTTACATTTGTCATAAAACAAGACTTAATATCTTAGGTCATTTAGCATCTCATGTAAACGTATCTTGATTTAAGAATGTTTAGATATTTCCTACTGGAAAATAAGACAAATACTGAGAAAGAACATTTTGCAGTAAATATACAGCTTGAATTTGGTGTAGCTGGATTCAGTGGTGTGGTTAAACAGAGAACGCTTAGTAACTCATCCTTCAGCCTGAGAACTGTGCTCATGGAAGCATCATTAGCCAGGGCAGGTCCTATCTCTACCGTGAGTAAGCCGAACCGCAGCCAGACGAGAGGTCATTCTGAGACTCTCTTGGTTCGGAGACAAACACATCTAATGTTTCTGGTAATCAGAGACAGAGGTGTGAGTTTGAGAATCAGAAGACCTGGCTGACCCCAAACCTCAGCTGAGGATACAACCTTTGGTCCTTGCCGTGATTCAGACGTAAGTGATGCTGAACACACAAACATAATGTATCATTAGGCATCTGAGAAGATATACAGACGGTTTAAATGTGAATGGCACAATAGTCCCACGCCGTCACATGGGCTCTGCAGATGGGAAAGCTGGCCATTACAGTCACACCTCTTGGCAAAAAAAGGTGAAGAACTCCACATATGGAGCTAGATTCAGGCTCAATAGTCGGACCGTACGTCATTTCCAAAACCCACTTAGGAGGCTGAAACATTATGTGTGAATCATACAAGTTCCATGCCTGTTTGTCAGAATAGAATAAACAATAGTTTTTCATACACTGTCATTCTCAGATTTGAAGCAGATTTAGTGTGAGATTGTATTTATAATTTTTGGTTTTCAAATGATCAATCCATCTAAGAAGAAATGTAAACTCTCATTATTTACTGCTATTTGTTTCTCAATGGAACACAGAAGAAATTTAGCAAAATCTTCACACAGCTCTTTTTCAATACTAAAAAAAAAATAAAAAAATATTCACCATAAAAGCACCATCAATGTTAGTTACTATAAAGGCCTATTCACACCAACATAAATGTTTGGCACAAAAATTCTGTCAGATTTTTGCATGCGATTCATTCTTTGACAGTAAATTGCACTTTTGTAAAAGTGGAATAACTTGGTTATCAAAAGCACAAATCCTATTGGCTGGCCAGGTTTCAATGGAAAAGAGATTATACCCCTGTCCAAAAAATGGTTCACATTGACGGCATGCAAATGTTTATGTCGGTCTGAACAGATGCATTAATAGTCATTTATTTAAAGGGGTCATTAACTGCATTATTTTATAATGTTTCCTGGGATGCACTTATAATGTTAGTATGATTTTTACATCAAAAATTGTTATAATTTAATAAAAGGCATTTTTCCTATTTGAACACTCTGTTTTAAGGGGCGTGTCTGCTGTGACACTTCAATGTAAACATGTGGAACTCTCTTGAAAACTTTTAGCACGTTTTTACTACTTACAGTTCTCAAGGTTTACTAATCATGAAAATTGTTGATTATAACATTGTATTTAGATTGTGGCACTACATTTAGATAGGTTGCAGTGATGAGCATGTAGCTGATCAGAGATATGTTGAGTGCATGAATGCAGAAATCGATTGTAACTTGATTGTAACTGCAAACTGATGAATGTTTTCACTATATCTAACAGAGCGAACACAATGTAAATAAGAGATTCGTTGATTCTAGTGGGAGTTTTGGCGAGAGTCCAGGGGCTTCATTTATAAAATGTTGCGCAGAAACCATCCTAAATTTGATCTTACGATCATTTCTCAGATGTGCGTACATGTTATTCATAGAATGAATGTACACACAGAAAATGAGCGTACGCCTCTCTTTAAAGGAATAGTTCACCCAAAAATGAAAATTATGTCATTAATGACTCACCCTCATGTCGTTCCAAACCCGTAAGACCTCCGTTCATCTTCGGAACACAGTTTAAGATATTTTAGATTTAGTCCGAGAGCTTTCTGTCCCTCCATTGAAAATGTATGTACGGTATACTGTCCATGTCCAGAAAGGTAATAAAAACATCATTGAATTGATTCCACTGAATTGATTCCATTGAATCCTTTCATCTGTCGGCGTTGGTAATGCACTTTTACGTCGCCGTGGTTGTTTTTGGCGATTAGGACATGCGCGTCATGCACACTTACGTACCATTTTTAAAAATATAGCAATACCAAAATACAAACAATGTAGAATAGCTTGAATACACTCCGGAGCAGAAGGGGGCGGTAATGCACCAATAAGCTGGATGCCATGCTATGGATTGACAACAGACCCGGAAGAGAATACAATGCTGAATAAAGTCGTAGTTTTTGTTATTTTTGGACCAAAATGTATTTTCGATGCTTCAAAATGTCGTGGATGTCCTAATCTCCAAAAACAACCACGGCGATGTAAAAGTGCATTACCAATGCCGACAGATGAAAGGATTCAATGGAATCAATTCAATGGAAAGGATTCCGGAAGAGAAGACAATGCTGAATAAAGTCGTAGTTTTTGTTATTTTTGGACCAAAATGTATTTTCGATGCTTCAAAAAATTCTAACTAACTCACTGATGTCACATGGACTACTTTGATGATGTTTTCATTACCTTTCTGGACATGGACAGTATACCGTACATACATTCTCAATGGAGGGACAGAAAGCTCTCGGACTAAATCTAAAATATCTTAAACTGTGTTCCGAAGATGAACTGAAGTCTTACGGGTTTGGAACGACATGAGGGTGAGTCATTAATGACATAATTTTTGGGTGAACTAACCCTTTAATCCTTTAATTTAGAATAGCGAGCTGCAAGAATAGCTTAGATTTCCAAAAACCTGCAGTAATCTGACAAGGAAAAGTGCGTACCACGCGTTTTCCACGTCAAAGACTATTTTATAAATCAAATCCGTGCTTACGCATGCTTTATGAATGAGGCCCCAGAACACTCTGGCTGTTTGATTGACAGCTCCAGTGATTGTAAAGGGAGCATTTTTTGATCGCTTTCTATATATAATTTAATTACAGTTTAAATAAAAGATTTTTTTAAACCTACTAAGAGAAAAAATGTGAAGTTGACCGTTTAGTCACTGGTTTGATTTACTGACAATAAACGATTTTAAGACAAAGAACATCTGACTGTACATGAATCATTATATATCATAAATCACTGGTCACTAGTGATTAGACATGTACACATAATCTGTACATATCAAACGAAAAAAAAAAAAAATGACAGATCGTTTCGCAAGATAAGACCCTTGTTCCTCATCTGTTACCGTTTAAAGCTCTTCGAAGCTGAAGAAAGAAAGACATGAATATCTTGGATGACATGGGTGTGAGTAAATTATCAGGAAAATTTTATTTGAAAGTGGACTAATCCTTAAAGGACGCATCCTTTTTGGAGCTTGACAGACATGCTGTATGAACTGTCTTTTTATGGAAAAGAGCTGCATGAAGAGTCGCTTTTTTTCTGTTCTGCAGAAAAATAACACACATGAGGGTGTGTAAATACTGACTGATTTTCAGTTTTAGATGAACTATTTCTTTAACCCACACTAGAGCAGTCTAAGTCTGAAGACAGCATGGCACATTTCCAAGTAATGACAATGCTGCCAGACTGGATCTCGAAGAGCTAACCAGGTTTTTGCAGCAGTTGAAGGCATAAATTAGTCTGTTGTCAGACAGGCATGCCAATGATTCAAGCTTCTCCAAGGCCAGAGGAGTTTACTTTACAGTAGGCTTCAATTTGAACCTCAAAACAATCTGGAGGAAAAACACATCAACCATGCAGCTGGGTGATAAAATTTGCTAGTTACTGGCACATACTGTAATTGACATTAAAGGGATAGTTTACCCAAAAATGAAAATTCTGTTCATCATTTTCTCACCCTCAAGTTGCTCCAAACCTCTGTTCTGCTGTACACAAAGGAAGAATGTTTATAACCAAACAGATCTTGCCCCCCATTGACTACCATAGTAGAAAAAAAAATACTATGGTAGTAAATGGGGGGTGAGATCTGCTTGCTTATAAACATTCTTCCAAATATCTTCCTTTGTGTACAGCAGAACAGAGGTTTGGAGCAACTTGAGGGTGAGAAAATGATGAACAAAATTTTCATTTTTGGGTAAACTATCCCTTTAATCTCTCATAACTCAAGTAGTTTGTATATACAGGGACATCTAAAAGTATCACGTGTCAAGAATGCTGGGGCATTTTTTTTTATTTACACAATATGCTATGCTGTCCAGCAACGGAGGTGAGAGATCTGTTTAATATCACACACACGTGGAAGCTTTGAGAGTCGAGAGTTCGAAATGGAGACGTTTCCAGAAGTGCTGTGAAATGAAACAGACCTAAACACACACAGTGCCATGGCGGATGCATATAAATCTTGTTTAAGACTCACCATCCTCCTCTGCACTGTCTGTATGGACCTGTGATGGGTTGGGTGCTGTGGATAAGGCTGTATCCTGTGGTTTGTCATCATCATCCAGCCAGACATTACTGCTTTCAGGGGTTTGGGTCACGGGTTCAGACACCCTACCTGAATTTCTCGCCTCCAGACGGTCTAGGAAGGCCGAGTTCACCCTGAAGAGAGCAAAACATCATCAGAACATTTCACAACGTGTTCCGAGCAATGGAATACTCCTACTTCATTAGAACAGTGGGGCTTTAACAGAGACCATGTTGAAATCACAAATGAATCTGTAAGTAAAAGAAACATTTTATGATTTTGGAAAATTTTAAATTAGAACTGTTATGGATATTCTAGGTTTCTACCATTGTGAAAAAGAAGTGTGCTTAATTGTACTGAATGAGCACTGGTAGTGTACTTCAAATATTCAAAATATAAAATTAAGGAAATAAAAGCCACTTAAGTGAACTTTAAATGAAAATGTTTCTTAAAATTAGGTTTTACTTTAAAGTACATTTTACATAATGTTTTAATATTTTGTTGTGCTTTAAAGTACACTTATTCTGATGTGTTGACTAATATGCTAAAGCAGACGTAAAGTACTTAATTATAATTTTAACTGTAGCATGTCATTCGATATACTAAAAGCAACTTGCCCTGACTTGTCTTAAAATATGTCAGTGTCATTGTTTTATCTTGAGACAGGTCTCATCTTTTAGTCTGAGACTAGATTAAAGTTCACCCAAAAATGAAAATTTTGTCATTAATTACTCAACCGTAAGACCTTCATTCATCTTCGGAACACAAATTGAGATATTTTTGATAAAATCCGATGGCTCAGTGAGGCCTCCATTGCCAGCAAGATAATAAACACTTTCAGATGCCCAGAAAGCTACTAAAGACATATTTAAAACAGTTCTTGTGACCACAGTGGTTTAACTTTAATGTTATGAAGCGATGAGAATACTTTTTGTGTGCCAAAAAAACAAAATAATGACTTTATTCAACAATATCTAGTGATGGGCGATTTCAAAACACTGCTTCATGAAGCTTTGAAGCGTTACGAATGTTTTGTTTCGAATCAGTGGTTCAGAGCATGTATAAAACTGCCATAGTCACATGATTTCAGTAAATGAGGCTTCGTTACATCATAATTGTTTCGAAATTTCAATGGTTCACCACTGGGGGGCGTGACTTTGGCAGTTTGATACATGCTCCGAAATACTGATTCGAAACAAAAGATCGGTAAAGCTTCGAAGCTTCATGAAGCAGTGTGCTGAAATCGCCCATCACTAGATATTGTTGAATAAAGTCTTTTTTTTTTTTTTTGGCAAGATGAACAAAGGTCTTATGGGTGTGGAACGACATGAGGCTGAGTAATTAATGACAGAATTATAATTTTTGGGTGAACTAACCCTTTAAGCCTTGTCTGTGAAACTGGGGAATAAAGATGTACTTAACTCCTACTTAAGTGGGTCAAAAGGACACTGTTGTTAATCTAATTGCATTTAATATAAATTTAAACTATAAAACACAATTAACATGCAATTAAGTCCTTGAAAACATTACATCCAGTTCACAATTCTGTTTTGATTTCATTTTCAGTCATTGCTATGCTCTGTTTTGCTTGAGTTCCCGGTCATTGTTAGTTTCCCTGGTTGTTAAGTAATTCCTTCACCTGTTCAGACTTCCATTGATTACTCTCCCTGTTTATTTAAACCTTGAGGTTTTTTTTTTTTTTTTGTACTGTGTCGTCAATGTTTAACGTGGTTGTGTTATTTAGCTTATTCCTGTAATCTTTTACAAAAGAGTTTTTCCAAGTTGTTTTGTTTCTTGGATTCTCATGTCGTGCGCTTCATTACAGCTATACATGATAATTATTTCCGTAATTTGTTAAAGTATGATAAAATGTATTTATTTGTCCCCAATTGTGTATTCAAGTTGTGCTTCATACTTTATACAGGTTTCAAAATGTATTTTGAAACCTGTATGAATTCTCCCATGAAACACATAAGTAGCTATTTATATAAAGATGCTCTCTGAATCATCTAAAATCATGCTGGAGAACCTGATCATCAGGTTTTACTCAAACAATACAGTTCATGCAGTCATTGTGGAGTCATTAAAGCAACCAAAATACTAAATGATATGATATTTTTCCAATTCAACTTTCATTCATTCAAATCGCAACGTTGACAATATAATTTGTAATAAAAAAATGGCATCAAATTATAAAAATGCATAATATAAGCATTTTCACTAGTGGTCTCAGAGTCCTTTATTAATTCTGACAGTCATGGTTTTTTAAGCGGTTTGTCATGATTAGGCGCCCATACCGCCGATGGTCAGCTTCAGCCCGTCTCTTCCTGTCCTCCTCCTGTTGTTTTTGTTTTTCCTCCAGAATGTCTGTCTGGAAATACAGTAGTAAGTTAATGAAAATTTCATCTCTAACAGAAATGTCTCCTCTACTTATGTAAAGGGATTCAAGATCTGTGGCTGTAATAATTTAATTGCACATTTGCATGAATAAACAACAATATCAACATGATAGGTCAGACTGACCTATTGTCCTTGATGCATATCAGTTAAGTTAAGTTTGTGTTTGACCGACATAGAGGCATTCAAAGCCACAGAAATACCACTATACAGCCAGCTGGAAAACACCTACACTACTTCATCCATGAATACCTCCTATAACCTAGAACATGGTAATCAATAGCATATGCTAGGCAGAGTTAGTTCTTTTTCTTGGCAAAGCCCAGCTGTGGTGTTCCTGAAGCAAAAGTGGAGGTGATGCTCGTATGTTCAGGCCATCTGTTTCACTTCCTTTATTCTATACCTTTCTCCTCTGCTCCTCTTTCATCTTAAGCAGGGCTGCGTTCTCCTCCTCTCTTCTGGAATCCCTGTACTCATGACATTTACCCTGTGAAGAAACAGTGGCCACGCAATGAAAACTAGGAATGTGCAAAAATATTTATTTTTTTTAAAAATTGACTATGCTGAGTTTCCTGAACGCCCTGAATAATTAGGCTCGTTTCATGTTGAACTTACTTACTTGCTACTTAGATGCTGTTCACATAGGATGAGTTTTTGTGTTCAATAACTTATTTGTTCCACGCTATCTTAAAAATGCAATGCTTATGGCAGGTGCTCAAAAACTTTGATGCAATGGCTAAATATGCCCATTTGGATGTTTGTGGACCACTCACAGTGGCCATATTATGCATATTGCACACAATAATTGCAAGCACTGACAAAAACTGACAGTTCCAATCTGATTAGTTGACTTTACGCTTTTACGCGTCAATGGACATTGGACTTGACAAAATTTGACATCAAAGTTTAGTTTAATTACTCACCTTCATGTCCTTCCACACCCGTAAGACTTTCATTCATCTTCGGAACACAAATTAAGATATTTTTGATGAAATCAGAGAGGTATATTCTCTATAGACAGCAATTTAACTGACACTTTCAAGATCCAGAAAGGTACTAAAGTTTTGTTTTGTTTTGTTTTTGCGCACAAAAATATTCTCTTCACTTTATAAAATTAAGGTTGAACCACTGCAGTCACGTTGACGGTTTTAACAATGTCTTTAGTACCTTTCTGGACCTTGAAAGTGACGGTTAAATTGCTGTTGATGGACGAGTCATATACCTCTCAAATTTCATATCTTAATTTGTGTTCTGAAGATAAATGAAGGTCTTACGGGTATAGAATGACATGAGGGTAAATACTTAATGACAGAATTTTCATTTTTGGGTGAACTAATGCTTTAAGTTCTGAAGTTCTGTGAGATATGTAAGCACTTATATTAGGGATGAGATTTTTCTGTATTTAAGGCATGGAAAGGCATTTTTTTATAAAGCACATTTAAAACAGCCCCTGCCGAATAAAGTGCTGTACAATCTAACAACACAAAAAGATAAATAAAACAATAAAATACATATGTCATTAATGTACTAAAAACATATTTGAATCAGTTCATGTGAGTACAGTGGTTCAATATTAATATTATAAAGTGACGAGAATATTTTTGGTGCGCCAAAAAAACTAAATAAAGACTTATTTAGTGATGGCCGATTTCAAAACACTGCTTCAGGAAGCTTCAGAGTGTTATGATCCTTCTGTGTCGAATCATGATTCGGATCGGGTGTCAAACTGCTGAAATCACGTGACTTTGGCCCTCCGAACCGCTGATTCGACACGCTGATTCATTATGCTCCGAAGCTTCATGAAGCAGTGTTTTGAAATCGGCCATCACTATATAAGTTGTTATTTTGACGCACCAAAAATATTCTCGTCGCTTTACAATATTAATATTGAACCACTGTACTCACATGAACTGATTTAAACATGTTTTTAGTACATTAATGGATCTTGAGAGAGGAAATGTCATTGTTCCCTAGGCAGGCCTCATGGAGCCATCGGATTTCAACAAAAATATCTTAATTTGCGTTCCGAAGATTAACGAAGGTCTTAAGGGTGTGGAACGGCATGAGGGTGAGTAATAAATGACAGAATTTTCATTTTTGGGCAAACTAACCCTTTAATAGTCCATAGATATCATCGTCAGTTCGTACTGCCGATGACAAGAGGATGCAATAAGACCTGTTTTCCTGTTTGCGATGTTCGGCATAAAGCCTATATGTATTAAGAATGATTTAGAAATCTGTTGTCAACAAAAAAGAAGCTTCAAGGTCTTCCTGCAGTTATGTATGTGTACTGTATGTCTGTAAATATACACTGCCCTCCAAAAGTTTGGAAACGCCCTAGAAAAGTGGGGTTTTGGACAATACTGGCATGAATCCTTTTTAATTTGTGATAATTTTGCACTGATAAGGGACAACACAAACTACGAAAACATATTTTATTACATAAACAGTTTATACATAGAAATAGAAGTTCTAATTGGTTCATTGTATTCTAAACTTAACTGGCAATCAATTGTTGAAGCTATTAAGGTGTGCTGACCCAAAAATCTTTTACAAACCTGGGCCAAGTTTAAACCAGTAACCAGGCATCACAGCTGGCAAAGGGGCATGTCTGACTTTGACATGTATATATTGCCAATTTATGTAATCAAAATGAAAGTTATTATTGCTGGTCTTCAATGATAATGGCAAGTTACTTTAATGTATTTGCAAGGATTTATGCTGATGTCGTCCAAAACCACACTTTGCCAGGGGTGTTTCCAAACTTTTGGAGGGCAGTGTACATATATACATACATATGTATATGTACTACATATATATTTTCTGTACAACTGTTCATGACAACTGTTTCAATTAATTATCCCACAGTGGCCTATTATTGTGGTATACTGTATTTCAGATATCTAGGCCGTAAAAAGCAAGTAAAAACAAAACTGCGGTTGGTCATTGTCAATGTCAGTCAGGTGGTCTCTTCCTATCAAAGTAGGCAGTTCTTAGCCAGAATAAGCTGCAATGAGGACCAATGAGACTTTATTCTGCAAGTCAATCATTGTGAACCATCCATGGACAAAACCATACTGGAACCCCAGCCATTGTCCATACAGTGCTACCCCCGAGGGAGAGCCCATCACACATTTCAGCACGAAACTGGGCTCTGAAATGGGTGTTAGCTGTGATGTTACTTTAAGTTTCTCATGGCCCTGTTCAGAAAGATGCTGTAAGGAGGGGCAAGCAGAGAGCCTGGAAGTTGAAGAGATCCATTGTGTGTTTGGTCAGACGGCCTGGGGACAGCAGGCAGGGGCTGCTCTGTTTGGAATGGCTAGAGAGTAAGGGGAATAGGTGGGACGACCTGGGCCTGGCATCCTGGGAAGCCAATACAAAGGATCTTTTGCACAAACAGAGGATATGGTGGAGATTAATCTGTCTTGTGGAAGCATCACTGAAAGCATAACAATTCTCGGTGGCCACAAAACCACATCAAGAACCCGTCTTTCCACAAACACTTTGATCGGCGGGCCTACGACATTTAGGTTGGAGCGTTTCATTACTTGGCCTGGAGGCCATCCAGCCACTTAAGTCAATACAGCAAGAGAAAGCACAATCGAACGGCCTCCTCTCCCGGTAAGCCGAGAGAGCCAGAGCTCTGCACAGAATGCTGTTGCATGCGTTGTGTACCCTGCAGTTCTAATGCACGATCTGTCTATTAGAGGGATTTTCCCCATTAGTCATCCAGAGGGAAGTCCTCGAAAGTCTCAAACAGGGAACAATTTCAGACGGGTTTTGAAAGCCGCACAACAAAACATTCTTTGCTTGACATGAGACGTTGTCGTTTTTTAACAGTGCTGTCAGATGCCAGTTTTAGTGGTTTCTACAACATAAGAGGCAGCCCTCAAACCTCTTATGGTCAGCCCAGCCCCACCAGTCACGGTCAGAAATTAACCAGGGCTCGGCAAATTGCCACTGAATGTGACAGAAATACTCCTGCAGCAAACTCCTCTATTTGATCTGTTACCTAACATTTGATATATTTCATTACATCAAATTCTAGGCCTTTGTAGTGATCCCAGTACTGTTAATACAACACAATGTCTGTCTCAAAGGTGAGCGTTGTGAATGTGCAGTATTTGTCATGCTTTGTGATAAAAAAAAAAAAAAATAAAATTAGCTCTGAAAACAATGAATGTGAAGTAAACACACCCAAAAACCAATAGAGATTTCATTTAAATAAATCAAAAATATTTGCCACAAAAGACAGCAGAAAGCTGTATCTATAACAGATCTAGACAGGTGGAGCTGGGGAGGAAGTGTGAAAATTAAATTTTAACGTCAATGTGCGCTGCTAATAGACCAGCTTGCAGCAGAAAATGTGTGCAACATTTAAATGTTTGATGTAATAATGCCTAATATTTGATTGGTTGAGAGAGATGTACTGAAAAATATTAAGCAGCACAACAGTTTTCATCATGGACAATAATAAGAAATGTTTCTTGAGTAACAAATTATATTTTATTAACGTAGTTCAGGAGGAACAAGTCAAATAAGCTACCCAATCATTACGTCATCTTAATGATTACGTCATCTCAACCAGCTGTCAACAATCTGTAATCAACGTATCTACCCAATCGGCATGAGTTCAGGCCTGTATATAATCACAGTCAAAACTCACCCAAGGATCCTCGACAGTTTCCAGAATCCCTCCACCACCCCGTCTCCTCACACTCTCTGGGTTACTTCATATAATCTAAAAGGGGGGTACTCTGTGTTCGGACTGATTACCGAGCTCGGAGCCCTCTCCCCGGACAGCACGCCAAATACGTTTACCAATTTATTTACCTGACTTATTTGTAAGTGTGAACTCGTGAATCAGCATATTAGAATGATTAATGAAGGATCATGTGACACTGAAGACTGGAGTAATGATGCTGAAAATTCAGCTTAAAATGTTACAATATATTAAAATAGAAAAGTTATTGTAGTTTTTTGATCAAATAAATGTACTCTTAAAGGTGCACTATATAATATTTTCTGTCTGCTAGAGGTCGCTAGAGGCCTATTCAAAACAAAGGCATAGCTTGATGATGCCAACTTTGAGTGTGGAATCTTGGGACATGTGGTCTTCACCTCAACGCCGGTGGGATAGAATTGGTATAGGACTCGGGAAGAAATCATGTTCATGAATGCGATTATTACTGTAGTATGAAGCAGAGCAGGACCGAGTGTTGTGGGAGCTGAACGAGGCCGCTGGAGCGATTGCGCAACATGCCGCGAGCAGCTGAACTTTTATTATGTCACAGTTGCCGGCGCTGCTTCCGCTTTTCCGGTCATGAGTATGAGGTAACGCAGCTCTGTTTATCATATTAGATACATTTGAGAGTGTTGAAAATGATGTTATAATGTTACTCTGCGCGTTCGCTCGGCGGCTGCTGTGAGACACTTGTTGCACACTGCAGTAAGATAGATCGATATTAGAATATCATATTAACTGCTGAATGGCTTGTGTTGATAAATGGCATGCAATTAATTTTAAACATTGTATGATGGACAAAATTCTGTATTACTGTTACTAAAAATAAAGCTGCATCTGATTATGCTATCTTAGCTAATTGACAAAATAGTGTTTTTCTCTGAGGCATGGTGAGGCATGGTAAAGCATGGTACTCGCAAATAAATCAAGAAAATTATATGTAAACAATAAGACTAAACGTGTTGAGCTATATAACAACGATTAGTTGTCTATTAAAACATGTAATATATTAAAGCGTCTTTGGTGTTTCCATGGTTTCTACAAAATAAAACCGGAAACCGAGGGTAACGCGGGTATGCGACTCCTCACACGTCCCGGAGCCATGGTTAAAATTGCAATTTTCTCACGATTTACAAATAGTTGGAAACATCTGGGATATTGTAAGTACTCAAGTGAACAAAATATATAACACTGGTCTAGTGGTTTGGTTTCTGGATATTTTACTGCAAAAATCTTACATATTGCACCTTTAATGATCCTGCAAGCAGACAAAGTGTGTTAAAAAAAGCAAAGCATGATCTATATCTCAGTGTTTGGTTAACACAAGAGCATACTGATGCATACCGAAGCTGTTTAAAATTCAAGTGAAATCATGGTGGTTAGCAGTAATTAACACCTCGAAAGCATCCTGTTAGATTGCTTTTGTCATTGGCTGAGACTCTGGCTCCTTTCCAGGTACTTTCACTCAAACAATACAGGTTATTCCACACCAGTCTTTCTTTTTGTTGAATTCTCACAGACCCATCTCTGCCTTTTGTGTGGCGTGCTCGCTGCGAACTCTGGGAAGTCCCCTGAACTCTGCTTGCCTCACCATTCAGAAGCAGCACTTGCGCATTTCGAACTGAGAAAGCTTTATGATGGACTCAGATGGCCCTCTCCGGCGTGAGGCTAATAAGGAGATAATTGGGGGACCTTTGCAGCAGGCCTACTCTTTGCTACAGTCCAATGTGCCATGTCAATGAAAGCTCTCGAGTGAGGACTGTTTACTTTAAAAACATGTTTCAAAGACAAATCAATTGGTGTGAATTATTCCAGTGCCTCAGGCTCTAACCTCAGCACCACAGTTATGCACAAGAGGCTTGAACACGGGCCTATGGAGCATACAGTTCATTTTTGGCCTCTGTCTTACCCAGGATGATGCTGGTATGATATTGCTTGATGCCATAGAAACGGTACTGCTGGACCTCTCAAATCTTTGAAGAAACTCCTCGGTTTTCCTGCAGGAGGAAAAGACATAATTGTGATTACAGGGATGGTTCGTCCAAAAATTCTGTCGTCATTTACTCATCCTCATGTTGTTCCAAACCCATATAGCTTTCTTTCTTCCAAAAATGAAAAAAAAGTGCACTGAATTCTGAACTATATATTCATTTTTGAGGAAAAGACTGAAATGTAAGTTATTTACCGACTGTTTTGGACTGTTGGATGCTCTCAAATCTGCATATATACTAGGGCTGCAAAATAATATTTGATGTTTAATGTGTTAAAAATAATTCAGTTAATTGAAATATAATTAATTTAGCAGCCATCGTACCAAACGGCATAAACTCAGTTTTAGAGCCTTTCATTTTCAGCAAGTTATGCTGCATTCAGATTCTGATTTCTTCTGGCACTCACTCAAAACAGCTAACGTATGTATTTAACGTAATGTAAATTTGAGTATCATCAGTATCGCAATAATACTCCAGGCTATAAATCCTAATAATCTGCCCAAGTTGAAGCATATATGCTAAATAAATTTGGGCCCACTACTGAACTCTGAGAAACACCCTGTCAAGCTGGCATGGTATCAGATTTATGATTTCCCAGACTAATGCACTGGGCAATCGAATACCATCCCGGAAAGACCAAGCCAGCTGTGCAGCCCATGGCATATGGTGTCAAAGGCAGCACTGATGTCTAACAAGACCAAGATACTTTTTGTAACCAATTGCAATGTGCCAAATTTGAATATACACATATTAAAACTGCATCAATGAGATTTAAAAGCTAAAGCAAAAGGAAACAATTTTTATGAATAACAACTTAAATTTTGGGTTGGTTTTCAAACAAAGCTACTGGATAATTTGAGAAAACTTGGAATATAGTGCAGAATTCATATGGACTGCTGCAGTAATGATGCATTATTGTGATTTTTTTTTTTGGCCAGTTTGGAGCTTAATAGCCTCTGGAATGGAGGCCAGACTGGTAAAAAAATGCTTTCACTGTAGAATCATATGGGTTTGTTGTCATTTGGGTAACTGATGACAAAAGTTTCACTGCCAACAGTGGCTTATATCTGTTTCACTAACTTGTAGAATTCCTTGCATTTGCTTTCAATCATCTCTTGACAAGATCTCTAAACAAAAGGCATATTTTCTACAGAACATGGGCCAAGGGTAAACTTGTGCATTCAGGTTTATTGTTTTTGGATAATGGCCAATAGAGCAGCTTAACATCCTTCTTCCTCCTTTAAACAAATCACACTTTAAATCTGTCATATAGGAATAATGTTAACGTACTTTTGCTTGTCGTGCTGATACCGCTCCTGTCTCTGTTCCTCTTCTTGCGTTGTTCTCATCTTTAGCTTATTGGCCTACAATGCAATAAAGATGTTTGGATGTAAAAGTACTTACAGTGTCCATTCAGCTTAATATGCAAAATGAACCATAAGCAAGCCATTTATAGGTTGATTCTCCAGAAAATTATTCTGACCAGCTGGACATACAGTAAAAAGGTTGGCTTATCCAATGGTGTGAGTTTAGGGCAGAACTATCAGTTCTTACCAACAAATTACAGACAGAGTGTTTGGGAAACATGTTTGAATACAATCAGTATTTTTGCAATTCTATTTGGTGAAGCTAGTGCAGCAGATGTTTCTATATTCTGTGATTCTTCTGTGCTGTCCAAAAAATGCATGAAAACATTTTTTTTTTTTTTTTTTACAGCCATTTAAACACCATGACTTTTTTGCAGTGTAATGGTCATTCAGTATTTGGACAATTGCCTTCAATACCATTCTTACTGCATTTCATTGGCTCTGTATTTGTATTTTCCACAATGACAATAAAGTTAAATCTAATCTAATTAAAAACTTTTTTTCTTTAACTGTTTTTCATTTCCAGCATTCCAGTATTCCAAGCTTATCTACAATCCCGAGATCCCTAAAGTAAACCATTATTACACTACGAGAACTGCCAAGCAGTGACCGGCACATGTTTTAGCGAATGAACTTTGGTGTCTGTGGTTGCTGGAATAATTAGACTCGTCAATCACACAAAGCTCATGCAGCAGCTGAAGTCTAATATCTCCTTTAATTGCAGAGAATATGATAACTTGTATGTTGCCTGCAGTGACATCTGGAGTTATAAAGTCTGAATTACAAAGGCATCATAAAAAACGCTCCAAACATAAGCCAGATGACCAGATGAAGTTTTGCAGATGCATGAGAGTAACAGAATGCCCTACAGAAATGCTGTAAAAAATCAGATGTAAACAATTTGTTGGGCAGTACCTTCTCTCGCTGTATGGCCTTCATCTTCTCAATCTCCTCCTCCTCTGCCTGTCTCTTTTTTCTATCCATTTCCTCTTTCATGAGCTGTGGAGATATTCAAATGTAGTGTGTAAGCATGCAAAACACCACAAGTGTTTAGGAAATTGAATCGGATATTTTAAACGGGTACTTCTAAACCTTTTTTTTCAGCTTTGACTGGCGTGCTTCCATCTGCTGTCTCTGTCTAACTTCTGCCAATGATACTGCACCACCTGTAATAGAATGTTTGCAGCTTTAGAAGTTCTTTCCTTTGGTCTTTTGTGTTTTAGATCAAGACTTCCATATATTTCATCTTCGCATTACCAAGTTGCTCTGGTGGTAGGTGAATGGGACCAGGACGATTCTCTTCCTTCCATTTCCTCAGATCCTCCTCTTCTTTCTGTGCAACTGCAGCGAGAGAAATTTATAAACACAAATGGGATGGTCTGACAGCTGGCTGAAACTCAGGGCTGGCAATTGGAAGTGTGCATGGTGCATTCTAATAAAAGACTATGTTCTACACACACTTTTAAACAAAAATAAAATCTGAAATACACTACTACACAAATTTTGCCCATATGTTTTTTCCCGATTTGCAGTTGCCGAAAGACAATCTGCAGATTTTGTGAATTCAGAGTTGGCCGATCTCTTAGCAATGAGGCGCATGTTTCTGCATGAGTTTTTTTGTTCAGAACAACCTAAAAAGTCTGGTAGTGTGTGAACCTTAGCCAATTAGTGCAGAGGTCTTCAACCCTGCTTCTGGGGACCAACTGTCTAGCAGAGTTCAGCTCCAACCCTAATAAAACACACCTGAACCAGCTAATCACGATCTTCAGGATCACTTGAAAAATCACAGGCAGGTGTGCTGAAGCAGGTTGGAAATATGCTATGTTCACACCATGTCATAATTACTGTAATTTTCGAGATGACCACACGTGACGTTCTACCAAAGACTATAGAAAAAGAAAGATTGTTCACTTCTATTACTTGTGAATGGGAAAAATTGCAACACGCAATATGGTGGAATATGTCCCGCCGTCTAAGTAAAAGAGCCAATCATTGATTGGTAAAGTCATCGTGTCACTGAATTGGCCGTTAGATATGGAGGACCAGGGGTGCCACTTAAAAATGAAAAGAAGAATCAATTAATTAATTTAATAATTCAAACATAAAAATGTATATAAATGATTCACTTTTTATATGGGCAAATTAATAGACATATTTAAAGTTGTTTATTTAATTCTTGTTTTTAAATGTAGTTTAATAAAACAATAAAAACAATACATTTTAAAAATCTTTTTTGAATGTATAAATAAATAGACAAATTTGAAATGGGATATTTAATTCATTTTTTAAAACGTAGATCAATAAAACAATAAGTTCATTAGTAAATCATTTTAAATGCGCATTTAAATCGCTTTTTTTTTAATAGAATTTGGCAAATGCTTTTCTTTCTCTATTTACCAATTGCTTTTCTTTGTCGGTTTGCCAAATGCTTTTCTTTATCCATTTGTCAATCGAGTGGTAAAATGCCATTGGAAAAAAATGTGATATATATATATATATATATATATATATATATATATATATATATATATATATATATATATACACATACACATACACATACACATACCACCCTTATTTTTCATTCTTAATTAAAAATATTATTATGGTATTGTCCATTTGTGATAATTCCAGGTTGCTATGGTTGCGCAGGTTGTTTACACATTTAAATCGTGGCCACGAGAAATTATGTCGTTCCCTCAACATATGACTTTACATCGCGTGGCCACGACATAAGGATGTCGTTACCTCGACAAAATGATCTCGTGGCCATAACTTATTATCACATTCCCACGAATTAATATCTTGTGGCCACGTCATATTATCACGTTCCCACGAGTTTATATGTTGTGGCCACGACAAAACTTAATGAACCGAACATGTCCCCTCCCGGTCACCTTACTAACTGTCCAATGACAGTGAGTGTTACAAGTGAGAGAGGATTGGCTCTTCAAATTAAGGTGAAAGTTGATTGGTTGCTCCCACGTGTGTACTGTCCAATGGCATTTTACCACTCGATTGACAAATGGATAAAGAAAAGCATTTGGCAAACCGACAAAGAAAAGCAATTAGTAAATAGAGAAAGAAAAGCATTTGCCAAATTCTTTTTAAAAAAGCGATTTAAATGCGCATTTAAAATGATTTACTAATGTACTTTTTACTGTTTTATTGATCTACGTTTTAAAAAATGAATTAAATATCCCATTTCAAATTTGTCTATTTATTTATACATTCAAAAAAGATTTTTAAAATGTATTGTTTTATTAAACTACATTTAAAAACAGGAATTAAATAAACAACTTTAAATATGTCTATTAATTTGCCCATATAAAAAGTGATTAATTTATATACATTTTTATGTTTGAATTATTAAATTAATAAATTGATTCTTCTTTTTATTTTTAAGTGGCACTCCTGGTCCTCCATAGTTAGAAGCTCTGGTACCCATAGAAGCCTGAGACTAGCGCTTAGGACTGCACATGCGCATTGGCTCGTCTAGCCTGAAAAGTAAGCTTTTTTTTAAACACTATTTGAACATTTTTGAAACAACATTTATCGCACAGTTTGTCAGATTTTGTTGCTGATTTGAAATATGTTATTTAATTGTGAGTTTACCAAGCAGTTTTTAAGATGTCAGGATTCCCCCATTCAAATAGATAGGACTTGGTCTTGGATGCCCGAAATTGCCTGAGGCGTTGCAAATATGGCTGCCAAGTGAACAGACTTTCCTTGAAAGGGACTTTGGTTCTACTCAGCACTAATATGTATATATATGTATATTGTTTCAAAGCAGCTTTACAGTGATAAGAGGAAAATAATGTAACAAAATTGGTTACACATCCTAATTTAATGGGAAACCATCTGATTTTAAGGTGAAAACATTAACGAGTCAGTGTTTTATATATGAAGTCTCCCTGTACATTCTTACATTGCAAACATCCTGTAAATGATTATTTATTTAAAGCTGGGAATTTTTGCATTTCTATGGCAACAAATTAATCTGCAGCGGTCAGGTACAAATCGGAACAAAAGCTCTCAAAAAAAGAAAGAAAGAAAGAATGAAAAAAAAAACCCCTCCAGTTTAAAGGTAGTAATTTTGAGTTTGACGAGGACATGAACACTTTTTACAAGTTAAAATCTTGTAATTACAGTAATTACGACATGGTGTGAAACGCACCTATAAACTTTGCAGGATAGTGCAGGAGCAGGGTTAGCATATGATGCCCGGTTTTCCCTGTAACCATTTACAAAGTCACCAAGTGTATGATGCCTAGTGTTTTAAAATCTGTTCAAATTTTATTAGTTGTGTAGTGTGTATTCCAGGCTTAAGATAACATTTAACTTCATTAGCAACAACAACAAAAGAAGTTTGTCTTCCTTTGCAGTCACAAACAAACATGCTGAAATTGCACCTGATGGTAACAATTAGAGAAACATCTGGATCACATGAAGATGGAAAATACAACATGTCATGACTTACTCCTCTGCAGTTTGCTCCGTCTTGATTCATTTGGTGGTATCCTGGTGAATCCATCAGCACTGTGTGGGCAATGGCATGCATAGGTTCATTTGGTTTCTGACTCTGTCTCCATCTGTGGTATGAACTTATCAGCTGTCTCATGTGCCAGAAATGTCTCAAAACCAAGGTGGGGCACAAGTCATCTTTTCTTACGTAACGTCAGAATTTTTCACAAACAACTTTGGGGAACTCCCCCTCTATCCCCATCATATCTGAACGTGACACAGTACTCCCGCCCCAAATAATGCAGCTGTCAAAATCCAATTAAAAACACATCTGTATCATAGCTGATCCCCTGACATCACAAATGACCTCAAATGTTCTGCATGATGACATATAAAACAATGATTCATGTGGTATAAATGAAAAGATTAGAATTATGATGATGACGTTAGATAAATCAATAATCAAGTAAATGATCACAACACAAACAGAAATACCGAGAAGAGTACTTCAGGTCAGGCAACAGTTCAGTATTGGTCATTACAAATGATTTAACCGTGTTATACACTGATTAATAGCTCTTGTTAATGCACAACACATTTGCTGCCATTGAGGTATGATGCGGGTAAGGTTAGGGACAGGTTTGGTGGTATGGGTAGGTTAAGGGTTGGTTAAGGAGTCAGAAGTGTACAAGGGTCCATTTGATTACTATAAGGCAACACAGTTTGATCTGTTTATATTACATTGTTTTAATAAGGTATTTTCTTGAAAATTTGATTTGTTTCCTCCTGTTAATGTACGATTCAAAATACAGTGTGTGTTATGTCTTTAGCAAGCATTTAGCTAGTATTTAGCTAAACTTAATTAACCACCCTTTGCACAAACATTGTTACAGCAGCTAAAAGTCTAATGGCCATAAAGATTCTACAACCCGAATTCTGGAAATAAAATGAAAACTAAAAGACTTTCAAATCACATGAGCCAATATTTTATTCACAATAGAACATAGATAACATAACAAATGTTTAAACTGAGAAAGTTTACACTTTTATCCACTAAATGAGCTCATTTCAAATTTGATGCCAATCTTCCAATCTGTGAAAGAGCATGTGAAAAGATGTGGAAAACAGTGTTCCTCAACGTCAAATTGCAAAGGCTTTGCAAATCTCATCATCTACAGTGCATAACATCATCAAAAGATTCAGAGAAACTGGAGAAATCTCTGTGGGTAAGGGACAAGGCCGAAGAGCTTTATTGGATGCACGTGGTCTTCAGGCCCTCAGATGGCACTGCATCACTCATCGGCATGATTGTGTCAATGACATTACTAAATGGGCCCAGGAATACTTCCAGAAACCACTGTCGGTAAACGCAATCCACCGTGCCATCTGCAGATGCCAACTAAAGCTCTATGCAAAAAGGGAGCCATACAATATGTGAACATGGTCCAGCAGCGCAGTCGTGTCCTGTGGGCCAAGGCTCAATTAAAATGGACTGTTTCAAAGTGGAAAAGTGTTCTATGCTCAGATGAGTCCAAATTTGACATTCTTGTCGGAAATCACAGACGCCGTGTCCTACGGGCTAAAGAGGAGGGAGACCTTCCAGCATTCAGTTCAAAAGCCAGCATCTCTGATGGTATGGGGGTGCATAAGTGCATACGGTATGGGCAGTTTGCATGTTTTCGAAGGCACTATGAATGCTGAAAGGTATATAAAGGTTTTAGAGCAACATGCTCCCCTCCAGCTGACGTCTATTTCAGGGAATGCCTTGTTTCCACCGCAGGAATTTTACCCAGGAACTACTCGGTGTGTTTCAACCGCAGGAACCAGGGTCTAAATGAAGTTCCGTGTAAAAAATTCCCCCTCTGAAAGTACTTGCTCGCTAGGTAGTACTTTTTCAAAGTTCTGGAACTTTCGGGGGTGGGACATGCTGAACATGCTGATTGGTTGAGTTCACGCAGCATTTTGATTGGTTGACTCCACGCAGCATTTTATTTCAATCATCGTTTTTTTTAAAGTCTGTTGCGGTGCATGCTGTAAGAGTTGTTTCTATTCAAATCATCAATGGAGTGGGGGGGAGGAATTCCTGGGAAAAAAGTTCCTGGGACAAATTGTTCCAGGTAATTTTGGTGGAAACGTGGCTTATGTTCTATTGTGAATAAAATAGTGGCTCATGTGATTTGAAAGTCTTTTAGTTTTCATTTTATTCAAATTTTAATGTCCCAACATTTCCGGAATTCGGGGTGTAAATGATTAGTAAATGTTTATGATATTGCATATTTACAAATGATGAATAGTTTCAACTTTAGATTGGGTCCTGCAAAAACATGAACAAATTATTAATAATTGATTTGTAGAAATGTGTGAATATGGTGAATTCAGGGCATTTGGGACATTTTTTTTTTTGTCATCGATATGGCTGTTTATAAAGGTACTAATGATTAGTAAATGTTAAAGTGCTACTATTATGGATTTTTGAAAATTACCTTTCATGTAGTGTGTAGCATAGCTCTAAGTGAATGAAAACATCCTGCAAAGTTTTAAAGTTCCCCTATTATGCCTTTTTCAAGGTTCCTAATGTTGTGTTGGGAGTCTCCTACAACAGGTGCATGCAAGGTCAAAAAACACTTTCGTTTTCTCATAATATACATAGGCTCACGGAAAGGAGGGGTTTAGAGAGACAGATTCTCTGAACTGCTTCAAATGAGTCGTTTACAAAAGATTGAAAACTCAGGTGAAATTAAATGTATATTATGAGAAAATGAAAGTGTTTTTTTTGACCTTGCATGCATATAAATCTGTTGTAGGAGACTCCTAAAACAATATTAGGAACCTTGAAAAAGGCATAATAGGGGCACTTTAATATTTGTTAATATGTGTAAATAGAAGTCTACAAAACAAACAACGACCAAAAAAGTCACCTTTACAGTCTGTTGTTATGAGTTAATGAATGTTAACATGTATAGTTTGTGAAGTGCTTAAATTTACTTATTAAGCTATTTTTTTTTACATTTGTAAATGTAAAAAAGGGCATTAGGTAATAGTATATCAACTGAAGTTTATTGACATTTGTTAGCATTCAAAAGTACATTAACAAATAAGCATTTAATCATTGCATAATTTCTGTTAAAATCATTTGTAGATTTTTTAAAAATGCATGAATTTACACTTTACTGACATTTGAAAGCATTTTAATGTACATTAAATAATGATCTATTAATCATTAGGTAATGTTTAATAAGTTCATTAGTAAATATTAAGCATATTATCTCATATTTATGTGAATATATAAGCTAATGATCAGTTAAGCATTATATAATGTTTGTTAATGATTTATTAATGAAAGTTGTTACCTAGATTTTTAGACGTTTTACAATAAATTATTATTTATTGTAGTTCACTCTCTTCCCAGAATGCCCTGGGGAATGAGTAATTATGGTTGCATTGTTTTTATTTGATGTTTGTTTATTATCTTTTTGTCTTGTGATATCATGTCAGTTACAGTATTGCTTCTTTACTCAAAATGACCAGGTAAAACACACGAAGAACATAACATTTAACAATGTGTTCAATGTAAATGAAGGGAATGAACATTTCTCTAGAACTTAAGAAACTATTTCAGATGTAGCTACTCCATTGCAGTAGTGTTTTATACACGCTATAAACAGGTGTTCAATTTTCTAATGATGGCCGACATGACATGACAAAGACATTTATTTACAAACGTGTGTTTTATTATATATACATTGTTGAAATGTACTGTCTACCAGATGGTTGCTGTAGCCTACAGTAGTTATTGTTTTATAATAAAATGTACAATTTATTTTATTGACTTATTGTATTTTTAGTGTTAGGGCCTATAAACTATTTCTGTTTATATAGCTTACTACCGATTTGAATGTATTCGATAATACATTGAAAAATGTTCGTGTGCTAGTATCAGACAAACTTCCCTTTGTGGACAATAAGTATTTCAGTCTCACCTGCCATGTAAATATTCGTACCTGAATTCTGAAAGTTTCGTTTCTCTCGACTGTTTAGACGGAAACGAAACTGAAACCAATGTGGTTGTTGATAATAAACAGAGTAGAAGCTATGCAAATAAATATACGATTTAATCCCCAGAATACCATCAAACACATCGAAATAACGATACATTTTAAAACGTAAATGTGTTTTAAAAGTAGGATGTTTATTTTTTTATAGCCTAGATATATTATTATAATTTTATACATTCATATATCCTATATATATAGCCTATATATTAAAATGCATCAAACGTAAACTTTAAATACATTTCACTTGTCTAACAGGCCTAAACGCTTTAGTTGTACTCACTGTGTTGGCTGATTCTGAGGGTTTTGCGTAACGTTACCAGGTGAGTTCGTCTCACATTCATTTTCATTCGTTTGCTCGCTGTCCGTCATATTGCTCCTTTGATTTATTGTATTTCCTCTATATCCGCCGCTTCTTGCGTTATTACGATTTTGATATGTATATTGATTCATGCTACTATGTTCTGTTCCGTGCCTGTTGACTATTGCATAAACTATAGCAGCTGATCACTGGCAGTGGCAGAGCAGACTGGTGGCAGTATTGGCAAGTCTCTGTGTGGGATTCCCCGCTAAACACCACTATATGCGACATAATGCATGAAACCTTTTTTAAAACCATGATAAATAAATAAAATGCTTAGGGTTGACATTATGGTTTGGAAGTTTATGACATAAATATCTTTTAGAATTGTTTTTAAACCTCTGTTTTGGAATCGCGAGACCTCTTAGCTAAGCAGCATGAAGATTGTCCCTCTGATGTTTCCGTAGTTGTGTTAGTCACCAGCATGGCGAGCTCCAGTGGTGTAGCGATGGACGGGGACATAATGAGACATGCTGAATATACACCAAAATCTAACGTGCAGAGTGAGACAGATATTGACAAACGCCTTGTGAGTAAATGTCGCGCTGGAGAGTCTGGAGAATTTACACTGTTTTACCATGAAATGTCTGAACCACCTGTGTCATAAGAGTTTCATCTGTGCTCATCATAGTATTGACCTTGCTGATCACATCTGAAGCATTTATATAAGACTTTTACTTTTTTCTTATCAAATAATGTTATTTTATTTGATAAATGCTTACTGTAAAATGTAATGAAAATCGCTCAATAACGGTTGATGTAACGTGGGAAATTATTAGCATGAAGGACGTATTACTCAATAACATTCTCAGTTTTTATGCATCAGCTCTTGTGAGTATCTAACAAACATTTTATGGCTTACTAAAAGTTGATTTAATAAATATAGTAATAAAAGAAGGTCCTTAACTAAACATTAAGTTTGTCAAGCCAACCTTTTCAAAATTTTTAAAGGGTTAGTTCACCCAAAAATTAAAATAATGTAATTTATTACTCACCCTCATGCCGTTCCACACCCGTAAGACCTTCGTTCATCTTCGGAGCACAAATTAAGATATTTTTGTTGAAATCCGATGGCTCTGTGAGGCCTTCATAGGGAGCAATGACATTTCCTCTCTCAAGATCCATTAATGTACTAAAAACATATTTAAATCAGTTCACGTGAGTACAGTGGTTCAATATTAATATTATAAAGTGACGAGAATATTTTTGGTGAGCCAAAAAAAAAAACAAAATAACGACTTGTATAGTGATGGCCAATTTCAAAACACTAGGCGTTTCTCAATGTCAAGGAAGGATCCTCGGAAGCCAGAATTTCGAGGATGCTACGTCATCGACATCCGTCGAAGGACTGTTCCAATGTTGAGGATCCTCGGAATTTCAAACAAGGACTGAGTCCTTCGTTCGAAAAATATCCCATATACAGGACAGGATGCATATGTGTAGCCATCCCGCTCTTCGCGCTCTAAAATCTAAAATCTGTTCAAAAAATTAAAAAAAAATGTTGACGTTAGCGGGCAATATGCTTTCAAATGTAAGTATGGAAACATTTGTTATAACTGTAGTAAATATGTCAGATAAATAAAGTTTAACGTTTTAATAACAGTACAAATTACTACCGTATTGATGATATAAATTATACAAATACAAATTACGTTATTGATGGCTAACTGAACCGGACTGTCATTTAACAATTGTTAGCTTGGTTGCCGTCACCAGCATTTCTTTTACCATTTCTCTGACGTAATGACGTAATGACGCAATGACGCAATGACGTGCACTTGCTAGTCTGTTCCATTTACATGTTCTCCGAATGCTAAAGAGGAGCCTCGCCTAGCCTCTGAAGGAAGTGACTTGGAAGGACCAGTCCTGCCAAAGAAGTATCCTTGACATTGAGAAACGCCTACTGCTTCATGAAGCTTCAGGAGCATAATGAATCAGTGTATCGAATCAGTGGTTCGGATCGCGTGTCAAACCGACAAACTGCTGAAATCACGTGACTGATTCAGCTGATTCGACACGCTGATTCATTTGTGCTCCGAAGCTTCCTGAAGCAGTGTTTTGAAATCGGCCATCACTATATAAGTCGTTATTTTGTTTTTTTTGGCGCACCAAAAATATTCTTGTCGCTTTATAATATAAATATTGAAACACTGTACTCGCATGAACTGATTTAAACATGTTTTTAGTACATTAATGGATCAACAAAGTTCTTACGGGTGTGGAATGGCATGAGGGTGAGTAATAAATGACATTATTTTCATTTTTGGGTGAACTAACCCTTTAAATGTTATATACACGGTCACCTAATGGATACAAATTGTTTGTGTGGTCATTGCTAGGGCATTGCTAGGCAATTAGGGTGTTCATTCTGTCCGTCTGCCTGTCTATCTATCTATCTATCTATCTATCTATCTATCTATCTATCTATCTCCATCAGATAGATAGTCAAAGACAGATCAATAGATAAACTATCAGATAGATAGATAGATAAGCTGTCAGATAGATAGATATACAGATACATAGATAGGTATCCATCAGATATGTATGCCGTTAGATAGCTAGATAGATTGTCAGAAGAATGAAGGTTAAAGGGCTTGTACATTTTAGCTGTTTAATGTTTGCAGTTTGAATTTATGAATCATCATGTAATGTCATGATGATTCATGAGTCAGACTCTGAACATTCAGTCTATGGGATTTTGGGAATTTTGGATTGTCAGTTACTCTCTTAGAACAGGTTGATGGTCTGTGGTGAGTTTGGTGGACATAATTTAAAATCTCTGTAGCCAACATAAATATATGACAACACTTAAAATGCTTCTCTACCAATGTTGACCTTTTGTTTCTTGTTAATTATATAGTGATAAAATGTTTGTTTGTGTGTGTTTCAGGGTGGCACTCTGATGGCAGTGGGACTGGGGGTTGCTGCAGCTGGGTTTGCAGGTGAGCACAACCGCTTTGATCCCAGTGTATGCACCCATTTGGAGATTCCCAATCCTGTGTCATTAAACCACATGTTGCATAGTCACATGCAGAAGCTACATGCATTCATATAATATGTGTGGTATGGCCTAGTGGTTAAAGCTCTGGGCTGGGAACCAAAGGTTAACTGGTTCAAACTGATGATTGATTACCATTGTGCTTTTGAGGAAGTGCTTAACCTCAAATTACTCCAGGGGAGACTGGATTGGCTGTATTTTATTGCACGGATTGACTGCAATAAGTATTTTCAAGCTGTTGACAGCATTAGCTACATGACAAATTAGAGGCCACTCACTGGTTTTGCGGTTAAAAATGCAAGACGCAGAGTCTCATTATTTTTACATAAGTGCCGCATTTTTAGAATGCCGCGTCATGCACAAGACGCTGCAAAATAGCGAGACGTGAGCACAACAGTCAACACGTCCATCTAGCGCATTTACATTGAAAAACAATGGAAAACTTGCGCAGTGGAATGGAAAAACACGTGTGAACTGGCCCTTTAAAAAATTGGTTGAGTAAATTATTTAATTGCTTACTCAAAGATAGTGGCTGCCAGAGTCCTGCACAGGTCCTTTTTGTTAAACCCGCACCCGCAGTACTTAACAGAACACCCGACCCGTTAGCACTAATTTCATTCCGTACCTGACCCGACCCGTTTGACATAGAAACCATGACCCGAACCGCACCCGCATTAAATCAACATCAGGTAGAAAAAAATATTTATTTCCTCACGTAACACAAGCAATCAAATCAACATTAGGCATTCTGAGTTGATGCATTTAAGAAAAACAGACATGCAGCCCACCATGATAATAATAAAATAAAAAAGATGAGAATGTGCATCCGTTGTGTAAACAATACAAAACTTTTGCCTACATCATGTGAACAGTCTTCTCATACAAATGTGCATAAATCACCCAAAAGGCTACAGACGCTTAGAGGTCTTGATAAGTTAGAGTCTCGGTAGAAAGGATGTGACAAGATCATTAAATTCGGACATACATTGTTTCCTTCCTACATCTGTATGCTGCCCATGGAGGCAGCCTTTTTGAGCTTTTTGTCACTTGTTTCGATCCTGAACGAATCAGTGTGCTTGAACGAATGAGTTGAGTGAACGATTCAATGACTCACTCACAAAGACATTGAGAAATTTGAGTGTATATCAGGATTCACCAATAACCTTCATACTAAAATGTATTTTAAATTTACAAAAAGAAAAAAAAAAAGAAAAAAAGAGTAACAACTGAAACAGCATATTCCAGCAGCCATATCACCCAGTAGCCCAAGACTGGTTGCCCACTGAAGCTAAGCAGGGTTGAGCCTGGTCAGTACGTGGATGGGAGACCTCCTGGGAAAACTAGGTTGCTGCTGGAAGAGGTGTTAGTGAGGCCAGCAGGGGGTGCTCATCCTGTGGTCTATGTGGGTCCTAACGCCTCCAGTATAGTGATGGGGATATTATACTGTCAAAAAGCAGTCCTTCAGATGAGACGTTTACCCAAGGTCCTGACGCTCTGTGGTCATAAAAATAATCCCAGGATGTCCTTCAGAGAAAGAGTAGGGTTTAACACCGGCATCCTGGCCAGATTTGCCCATTGGCCTCTGTCAATTCATCATGGCCTCCTAATTATTCCCATATATACTGACTAGCTTCATCACTCCATGTCCTCTCCACCAATAAGCTGGTGTGTGGTGGGTGTTCTGGCGCAATATGGCAGTGAAAAAAAAAAAGTAAGAAAAGTTGTGTCATAGCTGCAAGATTTCTCTGTATAAAAATGCAAATACACATATGCACAACTGGTTAATTTGTGTTAATTAGGCAGACATTTTTCATAAGTTCTCCTGTCCATAAATATGAAATTATAAATTTTTTTACAATCCTAATTTATTCAGTGTGTTTAAGCAAATCAGTTGAGCGAATGATTCAATGATTAACTCAAAAAGACAGTCACTTGTTTCAATCATGAATGAATCAATGTGCTTGAATAAATCAGTGAAAACTTTCCACCACTAATACACAGTTTGACCATCCATCTGGAATGCGCAAACACAGACAAGCGGAGTGCTACCAAACAGCGAAAAGTTTCAGTGCCGTCGGACTAAATATCAGCACTCTTGGATCGCCTTGTTGGCGAAGGTTTTGTGTTTGCGTTCTGGCGCAGAGTATGTTTCTAGGCAGGATGTTTGCAAGCTAAAATCCCTCGTGTTGTGGTTCACAGTGGGATAGAGTAGCCATTGTATAATGTAATAAAAGTTTTTTCCTCTTTTGTCCTCTTAAAATATTTAGCTAAACTTTCCTCGTGTATGTTAAAACTGCCCACAGATATTTATGATGTGATTCTAAAGGATTGGAAGCACTCGAGATGATGGCGGCGTTGATGAGGGAGATGGTTAAGCCACTCTTACTGTGAGTGTTTGTTCAAGCCCCCTGATGAAGCTCACCCTGGTTAATGAGGTCAATGTGGCCTCTAGCATTAGAGGTCTCGAAAACGGCAAATAATTAAAGCGACTTTGTCATCAGCATGTTTACGTTTGATTCTTTTCTGGCAGGTGTCTCTCCCTACTGCTGCTTGGTAGTTAATCATTGTTAGTCGCCAAGTCTTCCACCCATAGCTGTGTGAGGTCAGGATAGAATAGCACTTGTGGTTGCTTTGAGGAAGGGGGTTAATTCCCATTTCAGTACATCGAGGGGGCAGCGCTTCTGCCAAAAGCTGAGGCGGTGTGTGGTCTGATTCGCTCAGAGGCAGGGCTTTGGATTACAGCGAAGGGAGCCTCAAACGCTTTTTGCTGAGAAGCAAAATAACGTTTTCCTCTCAAAAATACACTCCTCAGAATTTGATGAAATGAAAATCCAAAAATTTTCCCTTAATGTATTGCTTTAATGATTTTCTGAATTCTTCACCTACTATTTGGTTGCATTAAATGAGCCGCTTAACGGCCTTTCTCAGCTTTTTATTGAATGCTGGATGTTCAGAGGCATTACATGTTAATTTCATTGAGTGCTGTGCACTTGCAGTGTGTTGCTTCACAGTTGAACCACAACCGCTGGCAGTTCACCAGCACCCTGACCAAGTAAATACCAAGGGAAGTTGAAAGGCGTCCTCACCTTTAACACATATTGAATAAGATTAAAATGTGGTTTTGTCCTTGGTTTCACCCTTAAACCAACATTGTTAACCCTGGAAATTAACTCTGTAAATTGTGCACTATCAAGTGGCACACTTTAAACCCATCAACCCTTTTTTTTTTCCCTTATTACATTCGCTTTTAGGTCGATATGCTTTCCATTTATGGAGGCCTCTGGGACAGGTTATCACGGAAGCTGCCAAGAAGTTGCCCACTACGGTAAGTGTCAGAAACAAACCAACAATTTTTTTTTAGCATACATAAGCAAATGATTTTGTTGTGGGATTGCTCTCTAACACCCTGTGAATCAGTATTCCCATTTGAAAAGATCCAGCATAACGTATTCATTTTTTAAACAGATTCTGCTTCTGAAAGTGATGATTTGTGGGAATGAATTTTGGATATTTCCATGTTCATTTCCACAACTTGAGGTGCTTGTTTGCTTGCGTTGTTGTTGGCAAGCTAAACCTCTCGCTGTAGGGCGAAGGACTGATTCATCGCGTCATTCTGGCCTTGGCCATAGTTCGCGCTGTGCGCCTGGTTTTTGATGGGGTCTGTAAACCTGATTTGTCCAGGTTCTTCTTAATCTCTTGGGATGTGTGGTTGGGGCTGGTTCCCAGTGCTTTGACTCAACCTGCACACCTGTGTACGCTCTGAAACTTCTATAATCTCAGTGGCTTTCGCAGAGTCGCGGCTGAGCACTCTTGTAATAGATCATTATTACATTCATTAATCCAATGATTTAATTTTTCTGTGAATCACATAACGGATGAGTGTGATTAAGTGACATGTTGTGGGCTGAGATTGGACTGAACATTCTGGCCTCCCTCGCCCTGTAAACATACATATGTTTTTACTCAGTTGTGAACTCTGCCCGAAATCCTGCAGTATGCACAATATCTGAAGGAGCCACGTATTCTGGTACGGCATCTTTATTAAAGAGATAGTTCAGTAAAAAAATATGAAAATTCTGTTATTGTTTACTCAACATCAATCAGTACACGAGTTCGTGCTGTTATTTTTGCCATAGATCACAAAATTTGACATTTTTGAAGAATCGTTTCAAAGCTCTTGCCTATTCAACCACAGTTTATGTCATCAGAACTGTTAAGGTCCAAAAATTACAAAACAACACACTGACTTTTTTGGTCTGTTCCTCATACAAACCTAATTTAATGCTTAAAAGGGTTAGTTCACCCAAAAATAAAAATTCTGTCATTAATTACTCACTTTCATGTCGTTCCAAACCCGTAAGACCTTCGTTCATCTCCGGAACACAAATTAAGATATTTTTGATGAAATCCGAGAGCTCTCTGACTCCTCAGTAGACAGCAATTTAACCACCACTGTCAATTTCCAGAAAGGTACTAAAGTGGTTCAACCAGAAAAAGTATTCTCGTAGCAGATTAAATGTTAACCCCAGGTAAATTATGAGCAGCGTGAAACGTGAAGTGGGATAACCCAGAATTCCTTTATCCGGGGTTTAGAATGATGCAGGGTTAAATATTTCAAGTGTGAAGAGCCCTAATGCAGTGGTTCCCAACCTTGTTCCTGAAGGCCCCCAAACACTGCATATTTTGTATCTCTCCTTTGTCTGACACACCCATTTCAGGTCTTGGAGTCTCTACTAATGAGCTGATGATCTGAATCAGGTGTGTTTGATAAAGGAGACATGGAAAACATGCAGTGTTGGGGGGCCTCCAGGAATATGGTTGGGAACCCCTGCCCTAATGTTTGAAAGTCCCAAAGTCGAAAATCTATGAAGAAAATGGAAATATAAACATGGTTCTCATGAGGTCTGTACTGTAACAAAATCTCAGCAAAAAACCTTCTTCCAAACACCTGAAGCTCATATAAAACTTGGCCTTCATGATCTTAACACTCGATCTTAGGCTGTTTGATGCGTTCACGCTACGTCATAATTACTGTAATTACTAGATGACAACCTGGAATGTTATATATATAATTCTATGGCAACACAAATGAATCTGTGTAATTTGAGTAATTGACAGAACCATAATATAACAAGTAATGCAAATGTCTTATTAATAAACATATTTTAATTTTGTTGTACATTCAGTGCTATCTACAGTAAACTATTGTATATCTTTTGTATACTTTCAGATTATTGCATTATAATGACATTATCAAAAATATAATGAAATAACTGCATTGTACTACATTTTACCACTTAAGCCGCAGCCATTTTGAGTGTTTGCGGCTAATGTTGCAGCGATCATGCAGAACAAGTCGAGACTCTCAGAAAAAAATCAGAGTTCGCGAATTGGAATCAAGGACGCGAGCGCTTTTCAAGTCAGTGATTATGGTAATTCTGGCGTGAACGCATCTTTAGTTTTGGAATTTGGATAATTATGGGGTCAATCTTCTCAAATCCCTAAATTCTCCACTTTCACATAATAAGGTAAAAGTGCTGATCATGGGGCTTTTAGCTGAGCCAAAGCAACTTGGTTGCCATCTGTATTGATTATGCATGTTATTTTGCACATCAGTCATCTTGTATTGTGCGTTATGGGTTCAGTACAATACTATTTATAGCATTTGAGGCATAATGTTGATTACTACAGAAATAATTCGGCTATTCCATTTAAGGTAAAAAACAGAAATGTGAAGCTTATATTTTTCTTAAAGCACTCAGAGGAGTTATTCATTTAAACCCTGTTTATAATTTGTTCTGTATAGTTGGTGAAATCGTTTTCAGCTGGGACCACTTTGCTGGGTGAATGAACTTCTGATTACAGATTACCGACGTAATGTCTGTGCTTTTACAGATACCACCATCATATCTCATTGTGTGTATCAACCAAATTGAAACATTGGCTATAACTTTACAAGTGATTCTATCATCCTAATTTCATGTCACTAAGGTTTGAAGTATTGTGTGACACTTAAAAAAAAAACTGTGTATGTTAACTGCCTGACCTTGTGTATTTCCCTTCTAACAGTTTAAAAACTGAGGAAGATGTATTTTTTTTCTAGTAATCAACAGATATGCTGTTGATAGGGCTTACCTTTGAATCTGGACTATTGTTTTCAACATTTTCTTTTCTTTCCTAGTCATTTTCTGCATATTACAAAGGTGGATTCGAGCAGAAGATGACCAGACGGGAAGCCAGCCTTATTCTCGGGATCAGGTAATTGTGGGCCGTGGGCTAAACAAAGCCCTAAATCACTGCAATTCCTCTTGCTGAATTCTCTCATTATGAGTTGTCATGGAAGAAAACAAAGGTGTTTTACAGTATATACACACACTGCATCACTAAACTTCCCAGAAGAGCTTGCGGTTAGGTCTGGGGGCAATTCTTTTGGTTTGAAGTCGGTCGTCATCTCCTGTCGTCACAGCTTTGATCCTGTAACATCTAATGGGAAAAATTCTCAGCTGTGTCTCTTTTTAATTTGTGATCTGCTTTTTGGTGGACCACCCTCCTCATCCTAGGAGGGTATATTTCTCTAAAAATTTCCCCTACTTCAACAGAAGTTCACAGGGTCCCACACCAGGTGTGACTCACACCGTGCAAGCATCACATCCTGTGTGGCGTAGCTTGCGTCATTGCCATGTGGCTTTTTCTCTTTGTGTTGTCAGTCAAACTGGACTAATGTTTTCATACACTGTACCAGACTTTATCCAATATTTCTTGGATGTGACCAATGTGAACTCGGTCAACCGCATTCATGCTCATAAAACGGTACTGATTCGGGTTAATAGTTTTTATTATTCTTTTCACATCCGTCTCCAGCTTTACTTTGGTGTCTGTCACTCACAGCTGAAATAACTGAGTCCAGTAATGTTATACTGTTTGCCCTGATATACTTTGATCTCTCTACACCTATGATGAATTCAGCTAATTTGTAAGGTCATTTGTTCTATTTAAAGGGATAGTTCACCTAAAAAATGAACATTTTGAGATTTTTGTTCATCCATATACTACTGTTCAAAAGTTTCAGGTCAGTTTGTTAAAAGGAAATTAATACTTTTGAGTAAGGATGCATTAAATAAATTAAACGTGACAGTAAAGACGTTTAATGTTACAAAAGATTTCTGTTTTAAATCCATGCTCTTTCTGAAAGCAACAAAAATATTAAGCAGCACAACAGTCAAGATGATAGGAAACGTTTCTTGAGCAGCAAATCAGCGTATTAGAATGATTTCTGAAGGATCATGTGATACTGGAGTAATGATGCTGAAAATTCAGCTTTGCATCACAGGAATAAATTATGATTTATTTATTCAATTCAAATATTTGGCAGTATTCTGCTTTGAATCTCATCTTGAATCCATCCATCCATCCATCCATCCATCCATCCATCCATCCATCCATCCATCCATCCATCCATCCATCCATCCATCCATCCATCCATCCATCCATCCATCCATCCATCCATCCATCCATCCATCCATCCATCCATCCATCCATCCATCCATCCATCCATCCATCCATCCATCCATCCATCCATCCATCCATCCATCCATCCATATTATACAATATTATACAATATTACTGTTTTTACTGTATTTTTGATCAAATATATGCAGCTTGTTTCTACTAGATGTACTTACTATAGGGTTAGGGTTTGGTTTAGGATTAGCTGCATTTAATTATGCATAATTTACAGTTATTTCTACACTAACTACATGTAACGTGTAAAGAACACTTTTTTTTTTATCCCAGTCGTGTTCATGTTTTCTTTGATCTTCCTTACGTTCATTGCTATTCTGATTTTAAATGAGTTTGAGCGCTCAGTTTAGTCTCTCGACTGCCACACATATCTGCTGGAGATACTGACTCTTCCGACAAATGCAGTTTTGCCTGACAGATTCGTCATCGCATTCTGGAAGCATCCGCTCCGCACAGTGTTTTAATTAGTTGCTCTGGCCCCTCTCAGACGCCCACTCCTGCATATGATTTGAGACTTGAGAGAAGAGTTGGTAGGACTGAACGTTTTGTTGTGTAAGCATTAATGTATCTTTTAATCATCACTTCTGGCTGTTTAAATATGACTCAGATCAAAACCCTGAAAACTGTAGGCTGGAAAGAAATTAATTCATCTTTCGGTAAGGATACAGTGTGAAGCCAAATAACTAATAACCATAACTCAATGATTCACATAGATTAAAATATTTAATCGATTTAATAAATACAGAAGTTTTATTTTATTTTTGAATAAATGTGCTTGAATATTGTAATTTTAAGTCTCATTAGTATCTAGGACCACTAGAAAAACAAAGGATTTCAATAGATGGAGATAAAAACCATCATGTAATTTTAATTTATTAATTATTTGATGATAATTTTTAAATTGAAAAATACATTGTCGTGTTTAAAACATGTTTTAAAATATAGTACGTTAAATCATTTTAGACGGACATTTTAAATTGAATAAAAAAATTGCCAGTTGCTTTTTTTGGGTCATTTTGTCAAATGCTTTTCGATACCTTATTTGTTTTCAGTTCTGTTGCCTGTTTTGTCCACTAAATTGGGGAATTTCAGGGGATGTACAGATTGAGTATTTCCAGTTGATGTGTGCAGTGATGGAGACAGACCACACATGTTGATGATTAGTGCAAAAAATCAAGTCTGGAGGCCTGTAATTAGATTCATACAGCAGTTCACAATGTGACCACTAGATGGTGGTGTGTTCCTTTTCTAAATGTTCTGTTTTCTTGTTTGCACAGTCCAACCAGTGCTAAGTCAAAGGTACGGGAAGCACACAGAAGGATCATGGTCCTAAATCATCCAGATAAAGGTCAGTAGTTCATGTTGACATGTTGGGATGGTTGCGTTTTCATCAGTAATTCTGACTCTCCACATGCAGCCGTAGCTGTAGGTATTGTCTGAGCAGAGACGGGTGTTGATTACATTATTGATTTGAACGGCATTTGTCATTTGTCATAACACACTTTTTAAAGAGGGCTTACATCTCTGCAATGCTGACTTGCTGTAATTTAAGCCAGAGCCACACAAAGCAGGACACAAATCAGGCGAACCATCACTTCAAACGATCATTTGCCAAGTACCGTAGATTCAAAATGTTTAATGGAAAAATTAAAATACTGTGAAAATATATTGAAAATAATCAAGGCATGTTTTTGCAATCTGTCCTTCACTAAAGGAGGAATTATATTGAATCATTTGCATTCATATTCACCCATAAATCACAATACATTGTGACATATTTTTAATAAAACCTTTAAAAAATGCCATGCAGAGACATTGATGCTGCAAATTAATCATTCATTTTTAATCAATTCAAATCATTCAGCTAATAGTTTTTACTGATTCATGGTAATGAATCAGTCTTCATAACTATATAATGTAATGTAAAATATCATTGTTGCAGCTGGAGTTTACATCAGAGACCGAATTAATACATCTTGATGCTTGAGACGAGCAAGGAATGTAAAACTAATGACAAATTCTTAATGGTTGAATAATAAAGTACTTTAATTTTTTATATTTAGCAGATGTTTTTTAAATTCTGTTTCAAATAAATGCTGTTCTTTTGAACTTCATTAAAGAATCCTGAAAAAAAAAAAAATGTATCATGGTTTCCAAAAAAATAAGCAGCTGTTTTCAACGCTCATGATAATGTTACATGGTAATGTTTTTCTGAGCAGTGAATCAGCATATTAGAAAGATTTCTGAAGGATCATGTGACACTGAAGACTGGAGTAATGATGCTGAAAGTTCAGCTGTGCCATCAAAGGAGCAAATAGCATTTTGAAATATATTACAATAGAAAACAGTTATTTTGAAATTGTAATATTTCACAATATTATTGTTTTTACTGTATTATTGATTACATAACTACTGTCATGGTGAGCACAATATACTATAAAATTATATAAAAATGTAAAAATTGTGTAGTACATCACAAGCGAAATAATTTTCATATCACTTTTTGTATCACACAGTAGTGATAATGCACGGGTACCAATGTATTTAGATCCGATAAGGATTTGTTCACTCTGATCTGTGCGAAACAGGTAATAAATCTCTGTCTAGCGAATTGCTTTTTTGCAGTGGTCTTTTTAAGTGCAGGGTCTCACCTAATAAACACTGAGCAGGAGTCTTTATTTTTCCTTGGTCACTGTACTCGCCCTGTTTTTCTGTTCAAGGTTAATGGCCTCACCTTGCCTTTCTCTGTTTTTTCCTCTTTCAGTTGCGTTTCTCACAGAGCTCAGAGTTGCTGTTTATATATGTTTGTTTGTATGTGTGTGTGTGTGTGTGTGTGTTTGTTTGTGTGTCAGCCCTTGTTTGCTCTTCTAGACCACTAATACTCTCAGTGAAATAAGCGATGGTTTCTGTGATGCTATCTGTAGTGGAGCGATAAGGCCTCTGACTGTAGGGAGGACATCCAGAAGAGAAAGTGTGCCAGATTTGTCCCATCCTCCAGCGTTGCTAAGAAATCCTTTACTACAGTGCTGATAATAATGGTGTGCAAGTGCCCATTTTGTGTGTTATACTAGTGGAGGGGGCTGAAGTATTAAAGACCCCATGAAATGGCTTGATGAATGCAGTTTGCTTTCCTGTGGCATTTATGTGTTTCTTATTGAAACAGGAAGCTGGAATAAGACGTGCTAAGGGGCATTTACACTACACCATTTTCCAACTAAAAACAGAAACTTTTAATGCATTTTGGCCGTTCATTTACACGACAACAGCTTTTTGGGGGCCTGAAAATGCAAACTTTTGAAAATGGGGATCAAAGTGCACGTTTTTGAAAATGATACTGCTGTCGTCTCCGTGTAAACTACAAAAACACAAATTTGTGAAAACGGTGATGTCATGCGCATGCGTATTACCTGTTCAGTCTATAGACGCGTATAGTGTTTCTTTACAAAGTGGCCTGACAGCATAATACAGTGTTTTTAGTCGTTTTTGCAGATCTATGTGAACGGGGATTGTTTTGACAATGTTGTCGTATGTACGCAAAAAACACAATGGATCAGCTTTTTGTTTTTATTACATCATTGTTGTGTAATGTACCTTAACAGACTCACCCTTTTTTAAAAAGGTTAAAGGATTAGTCCACTTTAGGGCTGACCGATATATCGCATGCGATTGTCATGCGCATTTCGTCAGTAAAGCCGGTTCCCTGATTACCGCGAAATCGCCATCACCTGCTTTCAAATGGAGCGGCATTTAATAGACAGAGCCGTAGATCACTGACAAGCCACGCAATATCGCGTTCATTATCGCAGATGAATCGCCTTTGATAATGAACGCAATATTGCGTAGCTTGTCAGTGATCTACGGCTCTGTCTATTAAATGCTGCTCCATTTGAAAGCAGGTGATGGCGATTTCGCGGTAATCAGGGAACCGGCTTTACTGACGAAATGCGCGTGACAATCGCAAATGATATATATCGCCCAGCCCTAGTCCACTTTTAAATACACTTTTCCTGATAAATTTACTCACCCCCATGTCATCCAAGATGTTCATGTCTTTCTTTCATCAGTTGAAAAGAAATGAAGGTTTTTGATGAAAACATTCCAGGATTATTCTCCTTATAGTGGACTTCAATGGGCACCAACATGTTGAAGGTCCAAATTACAGTTTCAGTGTAGCTTCAAAGGGCTTTAAACGATACCAGATGAGGTAATAAGGGTCTTATCTAGTGAAATGATCGGTCATTTAAAAAAAAAATTACAACCGTTTATGCTTTATAAACAAAATATCACCTTGAACGTACTTTCCGTTTCCGCATCCTTCAAAACGCTTACGCTGTATGTCCTACGCCTTCCCTATTCAACTTACGGAAAAAAACAAAACTGGCGCCACGTTCGTTCCGTAAGTAGAATAGGGAAGGCGTAGATCATTCAGCGAAAGCATTTTGAAGAATGCGGAAACGGAAAGTACGTTCAAGGCGATATTTTGTTTATAAAGCATAAACGGTTGTATTTTATCCGAAAATGACCGATCGTTTTGCTAGATAAGACCCTTATTCCTCGTCTGGTGTCATTTAAAGCCCTTTGAAGCTGCACTGAAACTGTAATTTGGACCTTCAACCTGTTGGTAGCCATTGAAATCCACCATATGAAGAAAAATCCTGGAATGTTTTCCTCAAAAACCTTCATTTCTTTTCGACTGACGAAAGAAAGACATGAACATCTTGGATGACATGGGGGTGAGTAAATTTATCAGGAAAAGTGTATTTAAAAGTGGACTAATCCTTTAATAGCTTTGAAGGGTTAGTTCACCCAAAAATGAAATTTCTGTCGTTAATTACTCACCCTCATGTCATCCCAAACCTGTAAGACTTTCGTTCATCTTCAGAACACAAATTAAGATATTTTTGATGAAATCTGAGGGTATCTGAACCACACATAGGCACCAACATCGTTGCACCTTTGAGGTCCAGAAAGGCAGTAAAGACATTGTTAAAATAGTCCATGTGACTGCAGTGGTTCAATCTTAATGTTATGAAGCAACAAGAATACTTTTTTTCCGCAATTACAAGACAAAAATAATGACTTTATTTAACAATTTGACCTGTTGTCATACGCAGTCTTAGTCTTGTCAACATTTTGGAAATTGTTTTTGTATTCATTGAGATATTGTTTAAAATGTTACTTTTCAAAGGGGGTGTACTCATTTACACTGAGCACTGTATATAAAGGTGACTTGATTTGCGAATACACACTGATATAAATTACACAAAGATAGTCAAAGGTCTTCCTTCATACAAAATTAATATTATATTATATTATATTATATTATATTATATTATATTATATTATATTATATTATATTATATTATATTATATTATATTATGGCTGTCAAACGATTAATCACGATTAATCGCATGCAAAATAAAAGTTTGAGTTTGCCTAATATGTGAGTACTGTGTGTAATTATTATGTATATATAAATACAAACACATTCATGTATATTTGAGAAATGTTTACAAGTATATGTATTTATTTATATTTTTATATAATTTATATTATATATAAATAAAAATATTTTGTTCATAAATAATATATTGCTCTTAACTATATACATTAATTTGTTTGTATTTATATATACATAATAATTACACACAGTACTCACACATATATTAGGCAAACTCAAACTTTTATTTTGTATGCGATTAATCGTGATTAATCATTTGACAGCTCTATATTATATTATTATAAATAATTCATTATATAAAATTAAATTTCACAACAATAAAGCAAATCATATGAGCCTATTTTATTATATGATTTCAAGTAAAAATGAAAAATAAATATTAGGCTTACACTGTAAGTGACATGAACAAAACAGAATTAATTCATTAATCACAATTATTTGTATGACAATTAATGGTCAGCACAAAATTCATGATCGTAACAGGCCTGTACATTGCTACATTATTGACAATAGACCTATTTGCTTGGTGAAATTTCACTGGGATCACACCTTTATGCTACGTTCTATTCAAAGTTGGATGTGTGATAGTCCTACTCTCAGTGATTTATATCTCAGACTTCCTGAACACAAAGGTGTTATGTTACTCAACGCTCCTATGAGGAAAGCAACCATTAAATATGTGTAGCAGGTGTTTCATTGTCAACAAAGACGTCTCTGAGAGAGTGGAGTATGCTGTGCGACACTAGAATCTGTTCTGCAGGAGTGCCATTATCAACTGAGGATCATTTATGATGTAATGTAGCAATTTAATGTAGCATTTTATTTACCGTACATCTGACTGGGTGCCGGCATTTGATTCTAACAACATACTTGTACATCCACCTCTCGAAATTTTTCCAAGTTTTTCCAAGCTGACATTTCAAGTGGTGTCGAGTTGCGTTCCGTTCTGTTAATTTCTGATTTTCCAAGTCCATCTGCAGAGCCATACATAACAGCAGTTTCTGACCAGCAGCACCAGGTTATTGCTGAAACTTGTTATTCCCTTCTTCCACTCATCTGTTGTTCTAATTCAATAGACGTTTTCTGTCAAGGTCTTTGTATTATTGGTTTCTGAGGAACTCGGTTGACTGGCGAGTTATCAATATGGGTCTATACATACACGTCTCACCTTGACATCACACACAATTCAAGTCAGGAAAGAGTCTGTAACCCAAATGTGATTGAGCGCTTTTCTATATTTCTGTGTTCATCTTGCGTGTAGCGCTTTTGTGAGTTTAAGCCCCTACGGCAAGGTTTCACAGTGACACGAGGATCGACGTTATTCGCTCCGGTATCCGCTCTTTAGGTCGTAATGAGATGATTAACTTTGAGCGGTCAGGGTAATGGCATGGAATGATTGTTGAATTGGCTTTCATTAGTTTGCTAGCTATGAGCAAATGGGGACATTGAGAAACCGTCATACATGCCTTAACTCATCTAACAGAAACTGTATGAAAGCGGAAGCAAACTAAAAAAGGAAAAGCAATCAAAGAATTGTTTTTCAGGTTATTTTGTTCAGCTTGAAAAGATGCTGACGTGTGACTTGTGTGCTTTGTTCTGGCTGGCTTGTAAAGAGCAAAATTATATCTCATTGAAACCATCTAAATGTTTATGCATTTGTGCTGAAATGGCTTAAAAAGAGGAACCGTCATTTCAACCTTAAAAATCTGTCAAGAATAAAAATCTGGTTACAAAAAAAATAGATTGATGTTGAATTGTTCGCAAAAATGTATATGCACCAATACAATAAATGTATAAAGAAGCAGCATACTTTTATACAAATATATGTTTGTGACGGTACCAACATTTCAGTAGTTTTTACCAATACTAGTAAACTTTTGCAGGTGTCTGTACCAATTTCGGTCCCAGTTTTTTTTTTGTTTTTTTCTCTATCCTCTACTCTTTCCTACATCATATGTCAGGTCAGAGGTCACCCCTCTGCAAGATCTTGTCTCTCTTGTGAACGAACATACAGCCGTTGCTGGAAGCCAGTGGTTATAGTTTATAAAATTTTAAATATGAATCTTTTTCTTACACAAACCCATTGCTTTGCTTTAGAAGGCATTTATTAACCCTCTGGAGTTTTATGATGGATGGATTTGCTTTTTAGAGCGTCAAAAACTATTCAATGCCATTATAAAGCTTGGAAAATGCAAGATATTATTTAAAGGTGCCCTAGATTCAAAATTTGAATTTACCTCGGCATAGTTGAATAACAAGAGTTCAGTACATGGAAAAGACATACATTGAGTTTCAAACTCCATTGCTTTCTCTTTCTTATGTAAATCTCATTTGTTTAAAAGACTTCCGGAAAACACGCGGATCTCAACATAACACCGACTGTTACGTAGCAGTCGGGGTGTACGCCCCCAATATTTGCATATGCCAGCCCATGTTCCCAACATTATGAAAGGCATTAGACAAGGGCAGCCAGTAAAGTCTGGATCTACACAGGTGAATCAATAGACTAGGTAAGCAAGAACAACAGCGAAAATGGCAGATGGAGCAATAATAACTGACATGATCCATGATAACATGATATTTTTAGTGATATTTGTAAATTGTCTTTCTAAATGTTTCGTTAGCATGTTGTTAATGTACTGTTAAATGTGGTTAAAGTTACCATCGTTTCTTACTGAATTCACAGAGACAAGAGCCGTCGCTATTTTCATTTTTAAACACTTGCAGTCTGTATAATTCATAAACACAACTTCATTCTTTATAAATCTCTCCAACGGTGTAGCATTAGCCATTAGCCACGGAGCACAGCCTCATAGAGAATCAAATATAAACCTCAAAATAAATACTTTACTCACATAATTCGAAGCATGCATACAGCATGCATGACGAACATCTTGTAAAGATCCATTTGAGGGTTATATTAGCTGTGTGAACTTTGTAAATGTGCTGTAATATAATCGAGAGCTCGTGTGGCAGGGAGCACGCGAATTAAAGGGGCGGCGCGCTGAAAAAAACAGTGCATAGTTAATGATGCCCCAAAATAGGCAGTTAAAAAAATTAATTAAAAAAAATCTATGGGGTATTTTGAGCTGAAACTTCACAGACACATTCAGGGGACACCTTAGACTTATCTTGTGAAAAAGCATTCTTGGGCACCTTTAATATAACTGTAATTGTGTTCAGCTAAAGGAAGAATGTCATATACACATAGGATGGCCTGAGGGTGAGTAAATTATGGGATAATTTTCATTTTTGGTTGAACTATTCCTTTAAGTACCGACTAGTACCGTTATGTTTGACAACCCAATTTTTAATTAAACATTTTAATGTGAAAAGTTTTGGTGATTTAATTAATTGATTGATTGAAATAGACACTTGAATTTGATCCATAGAAATGAATCAAACTTTTTTAGTGTAACACTGTCAGTTCAAGTCTCTAAAAACTATTGCAAAGTTTTTCTCTTGTGAAATATGTCTGTTGACAATGTCTATAGGAAATGTACTGGGCAAAATGATATTGCCAGAAAATAAAAAGTGTAATTAAGTGCATCACTGCAGGCTGGTGAGCGCTCAGCTCCACTTCCTCTCTGACACACAGACAGATTAGCAGCCTCCTCAGGCCCTGCTCCCTGCTACCTGTTCACTCTCCTGTGTGTTTTCCCATTTGTTATTGTTGCTTATCATGATAGTCTTGTGCAAGTGGGCAGGCAGAGACACTGTGTGTGTGTGTGTGTGTGTGTGTGTGTGTGTGTGTGTGTGTGTGTGTGTGTGTGTGTGAGAGAGCACACAATGGAGGCTTTCAGGATCTTGGAGAAGGGCGGCTTTATGTAAATCCTTTTGAGTCCTTCAGCCAGACCAAGGTCATTGTTGTTGTCAGTGCTGTTCCCTGAATCTCATGAAATCTTGTCACATGGACCCCAATGAAATATAAATAAATAAATAATGAATTCATTGATTAAAAGAAGACTTTTGTAGGATCGAGATTTTTTTTTTTTTTTTTTTTTTTACATTATTTTCATGAAATCTTATATATTTCTGTTGTACAATATATTTTTAACAAACAACCATGACTTAGACATTCTTAAATAAAATATATATATTAAAAAATATTATTTTTGTATTTTATTTATTTTTATTTCTATTTTCAGCAGGGTCCTAAAATGTTTTCATATTATTTAGTACATTTTATTAGTTTTTTTCTTTTTCTTTTACTTTATATTTGGAAATATATATATTTTTTCTTTTTTTTCTACTTTGGGTACATTGGGGTCCATGTGATTTCATTTCTTTATCCTATTTTGTTCTCTCTTCACTATTTTTTCTTACACAGTTTAACCAGTGAGCTTTACAAACATTTAAACCAATGTATTGTTTATATTTTCTCATTTAACCCCTTAAACCCGAAGCGCCGGTACTGGCCCGACAGGGGGCGCTGCAAATTTATCATCACTTTACTTCATATATTCTTGCTTGACCAACACAAAATAGGTGTCATTTTAAAGCTTAGAAACATGCTTTTACATTTTCTGAAATATTGCATTTCATAGCTCCATTTTCATAGCATGAAAAATGACTCTACTTGAAAATGTAAACTGTAAAAGCATCATACATAACAGGTAGTCATATCGTTGAAAAGGTCTCAACTAGCAGAATACACAAAGCCAAAATTTTTGTATGAAAAATCGCTGCTGACACACTTGTAAACAGTATACGCACTTGAGGGTTTTGCACAGTGTTCTGGTTTATAGCTTTGCAAAACATTAGTAAACCATATTATTAGGGCTGTCGCGATAACCGCAATATCGTAATACCACATTTGGCTCCCTATTGAGGAGCCAAATGCAAACGAATGCAAGAACCACAGCAACTGCAATATTTGCATTTTACATTTCGTGCATATGTACTGAATTTTAAATAGTAATGATAACATAATGCGTACTTTGGTGATTAACTGCGTCTGTCCTTCAGGCCGAAACATATATATATTCATGAAAAAAAGGTTGTCATGTCCAAGGAAAGTGAAATCTCAGTCTTAGCATCGACACTTTGCTAGTCAAGCTGAGCCTTCTAAAGTGGCACTCAAAGTTAAAATGATTTCAACAGCTTGTTTCGTTACATCTCTCTTTGAATGAATCAGCATTTTTGAATGTGTAGTTGAATGAATGGTTTAAAGACTCACACAAATACAGTCCCTTGTGGCGTAACAATGTAACTGCACTCGTCTGACAACAGAAAGTGTCTTGTCCAGTCAGATTCGAGGATCAGAACTAGCTGTTATACATATAACAATAGCCCTGCGATCTTATTGTCAGGTTTATGTTCTGTTATGTGGACCCTTATTTTGACATTCTCTTCTGTTCACTTCCTGTTTCAACGCTTTATTAAAGTTTCAGTTTCATTGGTTACTGAATATGTTCAATCGGCCACTGTTTTAAAGCTGAAGCGCGCTTGGATTGGACTGATTGCTCAGATTGACCGCTATTACTTTACTAGTAATCATCGATCATCAACCAGGATCTTAGTTGTTGTTGCTGCTTATTCTATGTAATAATAAGTATTTTTATTTTTTTATTGTGGGATTTACACATGTAAGTAGCTCTTATGTTCAGTAAAACACTTATCACTTATCTGGAGAGGTTTTTTGGACTTTTGATACAAAGGCTACCATTGTTCCAAATGCCATAACTTTTGATTGCTTTGAGATATCAACACCAAATTTGGCCTAGATGCAGTTGACATGATTGTGATCAAGCTCAAACTTGATTTTATGGCTGGTCACATATGCTTTCTAATAGCCATCATGTCAAGCATGAATAATAACAAAATAAATCAATAAATTGCATCACCTTTTCTTGGGTTTCCTCAGTAGTGTTGGTACATAAGAGCCTCCAAACATATTTTCTTCAAATTTTTAAAGGTCTTCTATCAAATGAGACTATGTACTTAATGCTACCTTTTTTTGTGTGCGTGTAGAGTTATAAGCCCTTACTTTTAAGTATGTCACTTAGACATGAAATCATTAAAAATACCTTCTTAACCCCTAAAGGGTTTATTTTGCCAGTCAGTCATTCAGCATTAATTCTCTAGTTCACGGGTGACCCTTCCAGTGACCTTGGATCCATGAATAGTCAATTAGCAATTTAAAGGTGCAGTATGCAGTATTGACAGGCACAGCTAGTGGATGAAATGGGTACAGCAGTCCATATTCAAAATATTGGATAGGGTTATTTCTCCTGCTCCCTCCTCTTCAAACTCGACGCTCACGCTGGTTGCCAGTTTGAGGACACGCAACAGGAGCAAGCGCAATTGTCAATGGAAGGCAACTGGCCTTACACTGTAAAGCCCAGAACACACCAAGCCGACGCCGGCGAACTAGTGGTGACGAAAGCAGACTGCGGGGTTGGCTCACGTCAGCAGCATCTGGATTCAAAGTTGCCCTGACACACCAAATCGACGCTCGACACCTGACGGCCAAGTAGCACGTCCTTTCTGCGCCTGCGTGAGATGAAATGCCTTTCCGTACCAGCAGATGGCAGTAGCTGAACAGCCAATCAGAATGATCAGATGGCCCGACGGACCGATGAGCTCCGACGCCGATTCAGCATGTCAAATCGGCCGAAAACCCCCCCCCCCGACAAGGACCAACTTCAGCCGACGGTGCGGAACACACTGAGAAAACTTAGCCGGCCGACAAACAATAACTGCCTGACGGCCGATCGTCAGCTTGGTGTGTTCCGGGCTTCTGGACATTTTTAGATGGATGCTGAGGGTTTATGTTGGGTAGAATCTGAGATCTCTAATCTAAATTGTTTGCTGGCTTCCATGGCTACAGTACGCTGTGTTTTCCGCCAACTGGCAACCTGGGGTGTCGAAGTACTATTGGCAGTAGGCGGGATCACACACGCCAAAACAAAAACAGACAGTCCGACACGGAATGCACATTTCAATGTAAAATAACTGACTGTTACATTGTTTTGTTGCAAGAATGTGAACTAAATCTCTGCAAACATATGGTATTTTTGTGCTTTAGTACAGTGAAAAAATGCATACAGTATTTTTAAGTTGTCAAAATTGACCAAATGACAAGAATTTATTTTAATATAATCATTGTTATAAAACATTTAACTCATGATGCTGTATTAATCTGTGCCAGAAGGGGAGTATAGAAGAATATTAATTCATTTAAAGTTGCAGTAAGTTATATCTGAGAAACACTGTTGATATTTGAAATCAACCCAATCAAACACACCCCTCCCTTCATTGCTCCGCCCACAAAATGCACAAGCATGCAATACATGTATCTTTTTATGTCTCTGGATATCTCTTTATCATAGCTGAAGCGAAGCAATATAATGCTTCGCAAAAAATAAAGTGAAGATGGTGAACGAGCACAACATTTAAACAAAAACCCACATCAAGGTTGATCAAACATCTCAATTGTTATTTAATCAATTATTTTTAATTGTAGATCATTAATAAGCCAAAATGTGGTAGCACTTAGATTATACACAAGCGATAGTACTGAAGGCCCCGATATACTCACGGAGAAGTTCTTTTTCGTTCTTCGTTTCGTGGTAAAATGAAGTTCGAAATACGTGAACAGCGGTATACTGTTATAGAACATCTGACGCCGCCCACACTGCTGAGAGTGACAGATGAATATGTAAAAATGTGCTGCATGCTTTCGCCTCAAATAAACACGGAACAAAATTGAGAAAACAGCAATCATTAAAAAAAAAAGCATAAGAAAAGCATCTGATCATCATAGCAACATGAATATGTTTGCACGAGCTCTGCATTTCGGCACTCTAGTAGTCCCATCACATTTATTTATATAGCACTAAAATCAAGCAACTTTACCGTATTAAACATGAAAAACAATGACATTGTCTCGTTTCATCAGAAGAACAACTTAATTTTCTACTATAACGCAGATCTCCAGTGTGTTCATGTATTCACTCGGGGACGTCTGATCTCCATGGAGTGAACAGGCCAAATGAATCGGATAAAATTTCACTTGAAAGAAGGCGAAACCTCAGCGCACACCTTCTATTACGTTATCGTCATGGACCAATGGTAGTACGAAGGTGTTTTGCAGCTGGAACAGACTTTTCCTAAGAGTTCGCTTTGGCAAGCCATTTCGAACTCCCAAAACGAACTTCATTTTGGCCTGATTTTGTTCGAAATGATGTCAAATCAGTTCGTTCTTCGATTTCGTTTGAAGTATATCGAGGCCTTAAATGTTTTAGCAACTATTTATTGTTTCAGTTTTAAATAATTTATGTACATACAGTACAGTCCAATAGTTTGGAACCACTAAGATTTTTAATGTTTTTAAAAAGTTTCGTCTGCTCACCAAGACTACATTTATTTAATTAAAAATACAGTAAAAAACAGTAATATTGTGAAATATTATTACAGTTTAAAATAACTGTGTACTATTTAAATATATTTGACAAAGTAATTTATTCCTGTGATGCAAAGCTGAATTTTCAGCATCGTTACTCCAGTCTTCAGTGTCACATGATCCTTCAGAAATCATTCTAATATGCTGATTTGCTGCTCAATAAACATTTATGATTGTTTTCAATGTTGAAAACAGTTGTGTACTTTTTTTTCAGGATTCCTTGATGAATAGAAAGTTCAAAAGAACAGCATTTATCTGAAATACAAAGCTTCTGTAGCATTATACACTACCGTTCAAAAGTTTGGGGTCAGTAAGAATTTTTATTTTTTTGAAAAGAAATTAAAGAAATGAATACTTTTATTCAGCAAGGATGCATTAAATCAATCAAAAGTGGCAGTAAAGACATTTATAATGTTACAAAAGATTAGATTTCAGATAAACACTGTTCTTTTGAACTTTCTATTCATCAAATAATCCTGAAAAAAAATATTGTACACAAATATTTTGTACAATTGTACACATTAAATGTTTCTTGAGCAGCAGATCAGCATATTAGAATGATTTCTGAAGGATCATGTGACACTGAAGACTGGAGTAATGATGCTGAAAATTCAGCTTTGCCATCACAGGAATAAATTACTTTGTCAAATATATTCAAATAGAAAAGTTATTTTAAATTGTAATAATATTTCACAATATTACTGTTTTTTTACTGTATTTTTAATTAAATAAATGTAGCCTTGGTGAGCAGACGAAACTTCTTTTAAAAACATTAAAAATCTTAGTGGTTCCAAACTTTTGGACTGTACTGTGTATATATATAAAACAGTGGAGGCGAATTTTATTTCACAAAACATTAGTTCACAGGAGGTAAATTAACATGCATAAGGGGTTGTGAATGTGCTCATTGCGCAGTGAGGGAGAAATGATTGGTACAGAAGCGAGGGTTTAGCTGTCATCAGGTAAAATCTGCCATGACTTTGTGACTGTGTTCTGGACCTGCAGGGCACCTCACACACGCACTCATGGAATGTGGTTTACTGAAGGAAAGATGCAATGGAAATTTATAGCAGCATGATGGGGCGCAGCAGGCACCAGGTGTGCCTCATCACATGCTGCCAGCAATAGCACATTTTCCCCCCTCTCAGCCACACGCTCCCGTCAGACGCCATGGACGTGGGCTGAAAGTGATTGGAGGCAAAGAGATTTATTTTCTACAAAGCTTGCGGATGTAGAGCTGTAAGGTGGGCTGCAGAAATCAAGATTATGCCTGTGGACTCGGGGTAGCAAATTAATTATGTTGCTCCATTTAGTTTCAAAGTGATTTTAAAGTCAATGTAAAACACTGTTTGTGACCCATTTGATTTCTGTAATGACATTTCTGAGTGAAACGGGATATATTTAATGAGAAAGAAAATGTAAGGTGGTACCAAATTGTATCCATTCCAAATTGACTGGATTGCAAAAGTGGGAGTTATATATACTACTTTTCAAAAATGTGGTCAATGAGATTTTTTTTTTTTTAAGAAATTAATACTTTTATTCAGCAAGGACATGTTAAATTGATCAAAAGTGACAGTGAAGGATAAATGCTGTTCTTTTCAACTTTCTATTCATTCAGCAATCTTGAAAAATATTAGTTAGAACAACTGTTTTCAACATTGATGATAATAAGAAATGTTTATAGTGCTGCAAATCAGCATATTAGAATGATTTCTGAAGGATCATGTGACTGAAGACTGGAGTAATGATGCTGAAAATTCAGCTTTGCATCACAGGAATTACATTTTATAATATATTAAAATAGAAAACTGCTATTGTTGGCTAAATATTGCTGTTTTTACTGTATTTTTGTTCAAATAAATGCAGTCACTGGGGGTGGTACCCTTTCAAAAAATACTACCATGTAATAATATGTACACTTTTAGGGGTAAATAAGGTACAAATGTGTACCGCACCAGTGACAGATTTTGTACCTTTTTTCCTGAGTGTAGAAATGGTACAGAAAGTAACTGGAAAGAGAAGTTACATGGGGAAATGTGCATTTTACATTTTAAAAGAATAAGAGGAGGAAGTGGAGACAAAAAATGGACATGCTGAAATAAAACTGCTGCTTCTCCTGCAGGTGGATCCCCATATTTGGCAGCCAAGATCAATGAAGCAAAAGATCTTCTTGACTCCGGCCCTCGGCGCTGACCCAGCTGCCCGCGCTACCCCAACAGAGAGTTACATCTACTTCAGTGCCGACAACTCACCCATGAGCCTCCACAAGTCATTGTTCTTCTCCATGTTTTTCTGCCATAAATCAGCCGACTCTCAGCATATTGTGCTCCGTTCTATCTGTCAGTGTTCCTTACCACCACTTTAATGCAAGTTGGCAAAGGTTGATCCTTCATGTTAAAGGATCTTCAGACTGTCTGTTTGAAATATCTCACAGTAATCTTTATTATTTATTGAGGTGACTTGTGTAATGTATAACGTCTGCTGAAAAATCTGGTGGATGTATCATTTCCAGTGGCTGAAAAGCCTAAAGTATTTCCCCTAATCCGCAGGGACCAGACCATGTAGGTGTTAAGTTATTTTAGCTTGCTGAATAAACAGTTTTACAAATCTGGAATGACTCATTGTGAGTATTTTTGTGTTTGTTTGTAAGCTAACATTTTCCTGTTGCTGTGCTCGTGCTGATGCATGCGGTACAGATGCCTGTCTGGTCTGCACGTCTGAGTTATCCACGCAGGAATGGAGCGATTGGGATTGGACAGAGGGATGTTCTGTTCACCATGTTTCGGATTGCTGATTTGCTGTTTGTCAGGCCTGGAGATTAATGCCAAGGCCAAGATACCACAACACAAACTGCACAATCCAGTAACACATTACTGCAAAAGAAATAAAAGGCAAGCAACAGGGAAAGAAATTGCTTCTTGGGTGCATTTTATGTTTTATTTCTTTGAGAGAGAGGCTATGTTTAGAACTGTTCAGTATTAGCTTGTATCGCATACTGCCTACTAGGGGTGTGACGAGACCAGTATCTCACGAGACGAGACGAGACTCGAGATTGAGTTCACGAGACGAGACAAGATGGCGAAATACATGACTAGAAAAAATATTCTGCAGGTGTATTTGAAATGTTTTAACTAATCATTTTGTAATGAATGTCATTTCAGTTCTACTTTCTGAGACTGAATTATCATATGCAGTAAAAGACAACAATACTCAAGTACTGTAAAAGGTTTTGCCACTAACTCAACTGACTGACTTCTCTCCTGTATGATTTCAGTCTCTTCAGATCTTACTGTACATGAATTATGAGCTTCTACAGCTTTTGACCTCCTAACTGAACTCCTCTCCACAAACTGATCACAGAAATAAAAACAGTATAAATAAAAATGGTAACACTTTACAATAAGGTCTCATTTATTAACATTAATGTATTAACCAACATCAACTAACAACGAGCAATATATTTGCTACAGTATTTATTAATCTTTGTTTGTTAGTTGATAAAAATAGTCATTCATTGTTAGTTCATGATAGTTCACAGTGCATTAACTAATGTTAACAAATGAAACCTTATTGTTTGTACTAGTAAATAATAAGAAGAGAAAACTGTTATTCATTTTTATGGTAACACTTTACAATAAGTGCAACCATAATCGCACTCTCTCAATATTAAAAGATCAAATAAGACCAATTTTTTCTTAGATACAGAGCTAGGAGATGGTTACAACTACACTGCCCAGCCTAAAATAGCTTTCATATTGAGAGATATCTGTATTCATCAGGGAGCCGCTTTCAAATGCGGGGAATTGAAATCACGTTTGAATGCGCGCGCGCGTTTACTTTCACTTTCAACGGTCGCGCGTAACTCTGTAAATATGGAGCGGCGGCGACCGTTATCCAATTGAATTAAATGTTTTTTTATTTAAATACAAAGCAAAACGACAGTGGAGGCATAATGTAAATGTAGCGGTGGCATATTCTTTCCTAATCATCCTAACACTCTGTCATGGCAACATGACAAGACTACTTTTCGCCTCGACGAGAAATCTCGTCACAGTTTAGTCTCGCGAGATCTCGTGGCACGAGATCTCGTCACACCCCTACTGCCTACTGTATTGTAAAAATAGCTAGTGATATTAAATGTTTCAAATAATATTATGCTTTATTGTCTTATTACCTCGTTACTTCAGATGTGAGAAGCATCCAGTAATAATCTTGGGGAAAAAATCTGCATTTTTAATGAACTTTTATTGTAATGTGTCCTTGTTACACGTTACATGTATTTACAGTAATATACACGGTCAAAAGCTTTTAAAAATGTAAGTATAATCAAATTGGTTGTGCGAGTAATTTCATATCATTTTTATTAAGTTCAACTTATATCAAATTATATTAAGCTGATTTAAAAAATTGAGTTGAATCTTGAAAAATGTATGTTGATATTGGTTAAAGTATTTTGATGGGTTAAAGTAAAGGAAAAAACATGGTGCCATGACTTCTTGATCATATCATTTTTTACTACAGTAATAATAACAGTAAATTGCATGTAATTGCAAACATAATAAGGAATGTTAAAAATCACAGCTGCTATTACTTCCAGATCATCACACTAGAAATTGAATATCATTGCACAATGCATTGTGGGATACTGTATCATGTGCAGTGTGTATACTAAGGAGCCCCTAATGGTGGTGGAAGAAAAATTAGAAACTATATTTCAAAACTTGTTCGCTCGCAAAACTTCTGCTTTCCCCCAAGAAACTTTTCATTTGTTCATGAAACTTTTGCGTTCCGTCGACAAACTTTATTTGCTTGCAAAACATTTGCGTTCTCCTGAGAAACTTTGCATTCGTTCACAAAACTTTTGCGTTCACAAATAAGTTTCTCAGGGGAACACAACAATTGTATGCAAAATAGTATGCCATTCTGAAATTCTGAACATAGCCTTTATAATATGTGTTAGGGATTCACCAGTATCGGTATTGGGCCCGATACTGCACTTGGGTACTCGTTAAAAAGCTCTGATACCAACAACCGATACCACACAGTGTGTACAGAACAGTTACCATCTGTGAGTGAACATAAGCCGAGTCATTGCCAGAAGTGGCCAGATCTCTATTGCCAGAGTTGGGCCAGTTACGGTGAACAGGAATTGGCCCCGGTGCTTTACAGCCGTAACAAATATAAATGTGCCAGAATGAGCTGCGGGCCACAATCGGCCCGATTAACATGTGCCGATGCCGAAACACAGACAACAGAGCAAACAGAGAGCAGAATGGATATATCAAAGACTGATGTCTATGAAGTAAATGTATCGAATTAGTAGAATGTTAAAGGTGCCATTGAACGTTTTTTTACAAGATGTAATATAAGTCTAAGGTGTCCCCTGAATGTGTCTGTGAAGTTTCAGCTCAAAATACCCCATAGATTTTTTTTTATTCATTTTTTTAACTGCCTATTTTGGGGCATAATTAGAAATGCGCCGATTCAGGCTGCGGCCCCTTTAATTGCTCGTGCTCTCCGCCCCCCCCCAGAGCTCTCGACTCTATCATTGCATAAACAAAGTTCACACAGCTAATATAACCCTCAAAATGGATCTTTACAAAGTGTTCGTCATGCATGCTGCATGCATACATCGGATCATGTGAGTATTGCATTTATTTGGATGTTTACATTTGATTCTGAATGAGTTTGATAGTGCTCCGTGGATAACGGCTAATGCTACACAAACATCCGAAGCGCACCCTCAGAAAGCTGCCTCTCAGACAGCGCGCGAATAGCCTATTAAATCAAGATCTCTTTCATGTCTTCTTGTGCTTGGACGGACAAATTCACACAAAATTATGTCAAAATGCCGTAAACAAACGTAAACAGATGAGAAAGAAAACGCACTTGTAACAGTATGTTAAAGTGACAGCAGCCTAATAAACCTACTACTGTCTTTGTCCTAACAACAAATGACAAAGAGAAAATCACTCACTGCTCTTGACTGAGCCCTGCTGGAACAGCTCTAAATATTCACTGTGCTATTAAAATTTGATAGAGCAATAATATGAACGGCACTGTAAACCCGAATAAGTTGGTAAAACTACTGGGATAGCAAAACATTAAACAATACTAAACCACACTTAACATTAATCTTGTACAAAAAACATTATATAACACATAATTTTAGCATTTATTCTCCCTTTCGAGTGTCGTGGCGAAGCATGCTAGGAAATAGAAATCCCAGCCCAGTTTCAGGTAAATTTAAGTTTGTCTAAATTAAAAGACACAAGTTCATAAAACTCAAAACAATGAAACAATTCAGATTACTTAAAATTTGTCAGTTTTGTGAACTCAAAAGAAAAACAAAGTTATAAATACTCATAAAAGTTCATTTGATTGAGCTAATTTGTTTAATTTGAGTTTGCCCTACTCAAACCAAATAATTATTTTGAGCTTTAGGGTTTAAATTGAGTGAAAATAATAGTAGCTATACAATACATTGTAACAGGCATAATTAGGCATGAAAATTACTAAAGGAAATATCTATTTGCTAAGCCAACTAATTTGATTTATACTCTTTTGGTTTCTCTGGCTAATATTTTTACAATTTAAAAATGCTATGAAAATTCAGATATCGGTACTCGGTATCAGCAGGTACTAAAAATAAAAAGTATCGTATCGGACTCGTTCTGGAAAAAGTGGTAGCGGTGCGTGCCTAATATGTGTGGAAGTTTTCCTCTTGCTTTTACGAGAGCCACTAACTGAGTCTGTGCTTCAAAACAGAACATTATCTTGGATCGTTCGTTGTTCCAGATGGACCAACATGAAAATTAAGCCAGACCGTTGCAGAATGAATGCGAGTCGTATGTCATGGAAAGACTCGATCGACCCAGTTCATTTCCCAAATGTTCCATTTGATTATTGCAGCCATGAGATCTCTGTAGGTGAATGCTTGAGTCTACAAATAAAACCCAGTGAGGTGTTTGGCACGCTTATGAAATACTTGCCACTTTGAGTGTTGCCCTGCTCTGGCCTCGCTAGCTTTATTTACTGCCATAGTCTGCGTCTTTTTGCCTGACCCTTCTTAGTGGCTGTTAAAATTGATTAAAAGCTAGCATGCTGTATGCAGGGGCAGACAGCTGGGAAGGCTGTCCCAGACTGTGTGACACTAAACCTGTCCTGACTACATGTATAACAGAGGTAAAAGCCCCATTTCTGGCATTGCATTGCGGTCAGGCTACTCTGTCGTAAGATGGTTTTGCTCGAACACCCTTGTGACTGCAGCTATTTTCGGCCTCTGCTTGCCGTGAAACCAGCATGGAGTTCCTGAGCAAGCCTTTTCTCCACAGGTTTCTTTCTGTCAGAGTGAATTTCCATTAAACAGTGTAAAAAAAACCCGGCCAAACTAATCCACACAGGGTTTCATTACAGATATGTGCAATGCACTGTCCAGATGATGTAAGCGAAAACAAAATACCTCATAAAACTCATATTAACAGCTTGTACATTTGAAATATGTGAAGACCTAGTTTAAAAACGTGTGCCAACTTTCACACTAGACTTGACGCTCTTGATCTTAGTATCATGATCAAGTGTTATAAAATGTCAAAAGTGTTTTTTTCCTGGCATTATCGGCCTGCTTGAATGAGACTTCATGAGATGTTTCATATAACTTTTAAGACAGCCAACCAGCTGCCATCTATATTCTTTGAAGGCTCTTTGATGCTTTGGTTCTGTTCCTGTTATCAGAACTTTTTTTCATTCATCTGCAGAAAAGGATGTCATTTCAGCTGCCTTATGTTTTCAGTTAGGCTATTTGATTCAAGAAGTTGGAAATCATTTAAGTGAGTATTTGGAAGTATTTTTCTCCATAACTTGAAGTAACGTTAGGCCTATATAATCATTCTCAAACAGTTTTAAGCATGTGTTACCAGAAGACCTAGGGGATATCGGTGCTGGCACTGGCAGCAAAAGCCACACAGAAGCACGGTGTACCTGTGAAACAATAAAAGAGACATTAATGTCTTTCTCTTGGCACAAACGTTTACTTCTGATATCGCACCTGACCGCACCTTTATAATAGCCTAAAATAGAAATAGAAAGATTAAAGCTGTTGTTTTGCCACTTTGTCACCATCTCTGTTTGAAACCTGAAATTGCAGTTATTTGCGGAGTTATCTTCTTTAGGCTACGCGAATTGTGCATCGGCACAGCTCCTCAGCGCGGATGTATCTAATGTTTTGAGGTTTATGATTACACCAGTGGCGAGCGGTGACTTTTTTTTTTAACAGGTGGCCTGTTGCACAGAGCCGGTTTCAGTTTCTACTCAGGTAAGTTCAACATTAGTTTGAGTAAACTCTGGTTTTTCGGGCTTATGAAGGTGGATTGGTTTTTAGAGGGTTTTATTGCTATGGTAACTTACGCTTGATCAAAATGCTTGATCGTCACGTGATTGCCTTGTAAGTGCATTTAATTTCATGATATTTTTCATTATAATCAATTAATCTTCAGAAGAGAAGTGAATTTGCTTGGCTCTCTCGCGAGAAGTGGAAGTGAATCAAACATGCGCTAATGTTTTGTGTGATTGGCTGTTTGCCGCAGGCTGTTAGCCTGACTTCGTCATACTCATATTCTAGGCAGAATGTGAGTCTGATACTGCTCCATTGCACTTGAATTATGGGGCGTGTCTTAACCGAACCAGTAAAAAAAACAAACTCTGCACTCAATTGGATAGACCTACAACCAATCAGAGCAACGCAGTAAGTGACGTATGTTGAACTTGTACTTAAACTTTTGCCGAATCCCGTTGGAAGGACGGCAAACACATCTTTCCCATCGACAAATGCCTTGATTGCGGTTCTTTGTTCATCTTTTAAAATTAATGCGCTGTCGATTTCTTTTATTACAGACGTGATAGCGGAATCTAAACATCTTACTTCTCCAGCTGCAGTCATCGTTGGTGAAAACCAATTCAACCCAAGCGCTCTTTGATGACGTGGGTGGTTACGTAACCGCAGATAGCCTGTCCATCATCGATTAAAGCCCGCCCTGGCAATTTGATTGGCTCGGCCTTCTGGGAGCCGAGCATAATTACTCCACAATGGATCGAGTCCAGACCGAACTTCCCGTCCAAAAAATGTTGTGGGCGGGGTTCGGGCTGGCACCCAGGCTAACTTTCAGGTGCACTAAATCTAAACCAGGGTGGATTTATCTGGATTTGTCAACTCTAAATCTACTCTGAAACATCAACTAGCTTCATGCAACAGGCCACCCCTATGTCAAAATTGTGCCCGGTGCAGATATGAACGTTTGACTTGTTTATTATGAGCTAAACTCTCGCGTTCACTCTTAGATACTCAGTTGCTCACTCTCTTGACACAAAGAAACACAGTAAGAAGTATTTCTTTAGACCTTTTATTGAAAGTAGCCTATATTTACCTGTTGAGATAGTGATGGCCGATTTCGAAACACTGCTTCATGAAGCTCCGAAGCTTCATGAATCTTTTGTTTCGAATCAGTGATTCGGAGCATGTATCAAACTGCTAAAGTCACGTGATTTTAGTAAACAAGGCTTCGTTACGTCATCACTGTTTCGAAACAGTTCGAAATTTCAATAGTTCACCGATAGAGGGCGATGATAAAGTGAGCCCATGAATCATGCAGATTCACTGTGAACTATTGAACAAGTGTCTAGGACTTTACCCTATGGTTTTGCCTGATCTCCGATCAGTTTTATACATTTGTAGATGTTCTAATTATACATTAGAATAATTAAAATTAATAATGGTAGTTTTTAATCTCTTATTGGCCTGTTTAGCGTGAGCCATGGAACAAAGAAACAAGCCTTTAAAATTGATAAAAGAACACATATTATACATACACTATATATTTAATCTTATTAGATGATTAGTTAATTCCATTTGATTGATTTTGCTTTCAATAAAACTTTTGCAATACATTTATTAAAGGGTATTTTTAATGCATGTTTGGCCTGAGTTTTGTTGCATTTCCACTGTTCTGACCAGTAGGGGTCACCGTGGAGACGGGTGTCAGATTGTTTCGAAGCCTCGAATCATTACGGCACATTTGCTTCAACTGTTTCAGTGTTTCACGAAGCCTCGATCTGCCCATCACTATGTTGAGACTGTAAAAAATATATGGACGACGCACCTTCACTCTCTTCCATTGTCATAACTAAGGCCGCGTGTTTGGCTTCACTTTTCAGGACTCGTGTTGCACGCTTGGTTGAGACATGCCTTCATAATCATCTCTAAAGGCAGAAACACACCAAGCCGACGTTTGGCCGTTGGGCAGTTTTTGTTCGTCGGCCTACTAAGTTTTCTCAGTGTGTTCCGCACCGTCGGCTGAAGTTGGTCCTCGTCGGCTTTTTTCGGCCGATTCGACATGTTGAGCTCGTTGGTCCATTGGGCCGTCTGATCATTCTGATTGGCTGTTCAGCTACTGCCACCTGCTGGTACGGAAAGGCATTTCATCTTGCGCAGGCGCAGAACGGACTTGCTACTTGGCCGTCGGCTGTCGAGCGTCAGTTTGGTGTGTCAGGCAAACTCTGGACCCAGAATCTGCCGACGTGAACCAACCTCACAGTCTGATTTCGTCGCCATTAGTTCGTCGGCTTGGTGAGTTCCTGCCTTAAGAGCTGTGATTGTATTGTTTGGGTCGGACATGACGCACAAAGGGTCGTTTGCTGTATTTTTGTGATTCCTCTAGGTGGCACTAGTGCAGCACAAAATACATAGACTACGTCACCTTTAAACGGTACAGCACGTTGGCTTACCAAAAAATAAACTCTAAGACAGGTGTCAGTTTAAAAGTATGCCAGAAGTATATTTTATAAATTAAGAATTAATAATAAGTATAACGTAATAATTAGGCCTATTAGTAGCCTATTACAAATAATAATTAATTAAACCCAATATAAATAAATAAAAATATAAGTATTCTTTTAAAAATACGTTGAAATAATGCAAATTGGTGGCATTAACAAACGAAGACCATCGATTCCAAACTCCTAACTGCTTACAATCTGTCTTTAACATTTTAGCCTAGTTTTTGTAAAAATTAATTTCCCTGTGGAGAAAATAAAATAGCCTACTATTAAAATAGTTTCAGTTATGATTTTTTAATTTGATTTAGTCAAGTTAGTTTTGTATCCAATGCGATGTGATTTTCGAAGATCGAGATCTGGCAGCAGCAGCACATTTTTCCTTTTGGGTGAGCGATTTGTGGACAGCTTACTCTGCGCTCTAAAGCCTTCATAGGCCAGCAAACAAATGAGAACGCGCGACAGTGATGATAACATAACAACAGTGTGTAGGCGCCAAAGCTGCTGTAAGATCAGCATACCTGGAACCCTCCGTCACTGGCAGATTTCAAGAAAATTACTGTGGTTTCGCAAATAAATATGTGACGGACAGTTATACGCATTACCAACATTTTATCATGTAAGCTTTATGGTACACCTCAAACAAAGGAATTTATAGTAATTTATAGTGTTTGTATTAATTAGCGAGTCCACGAATGGCTTGGGTATGCAGAGCATTCACAGCTTATATTGACCGTGCACACCACTGTGATACACTAGTAGCGTAGTTTCGTTTGCTGATGCAAAGGACGAAAATTAGAAAATGAAACAAAGTTTTTATTATGCTTTTACCAGTGAAGACAACAAGAGAAGCAGTACGGCCGAAGATAAACTTCTTTTGTCTTGGACAGGTAAGGGAATAGATTATTGTGTAGACCGCGCTCTAAAAGCCACAAGTGTACGTTTAAAGGGTTAGTTCACCTAAAAATGAAAATAATGTCATTTATTACTCACCCTCATGCCGATCCACACCCGTAATGAAGCTTCAGAGCATTATGAATCAGCGTGTCGAATCAGTGGTTCACAGCGCCAAAGTCACGTGATTTTAGCAATTTGGCAGTTTGACACGCGATCCGAATCATGATTCGACACAAAAGATTCATAACGCTCCGAAGCTTACTGAACCAGTGTTTTGAAATCGGCTATCACTATATAAATTGAACCACTGTACTCACATGAACTGATTTAAATATGTTTTTAGTACATTAATGGATCTTGAGAGAGGAAATGTCATTGCTGGCTATGCAGGCCTCACTGAGCCATCGTATTTCAACAAAAATATCTTAATTTGTGCTCCGAAGATGAACAAATTAACTACACATCTCAGTTCTTCAACAGCCATCATTGTTGTAAACTAATTGACCTTTCGCAAAGACCCGCCCCCCTTAGTTACTGTTGCTTTGTCAGACAAGCCGTGGCGCTGTCACGCCACACAGAGTGGAAAATACATCGCGGAGCAAAGAGGAAACTGACAACACATCGACAGACGAGACAGAGCAGGTTACTTATGATATTAAACAAAGTCCCAGCTTTCAAACTGTGTAGTTATTAAAAAAATTCAAACAATAAATTTTGTGGCTCTTTAATGAGTTGTGACCATGACCGTGACAGATTGCTGTAGCGCCTCAGCTCAAGAGGCTCGTGAACCGATCATCTCTTCCTACTAGTCCATTTATAGCATCACATAAACATGAATGAACATGAGAATGAATGTTGTTTCAAACGCGGAAAGACGTCAATATGCACAATTTTTCAAGTTTAACTCCACCGAGGTTAATCTTCTAACTCCTGACTGCTTTGTCAGACAAAATGGCGGATGCGGCGTTCTGATTGGTTAGATCGCTTGTCAATCAAACTCCCCAAGCGCTCTGATGACGTGGCTGATTACGTTTCTGGTGATAATCTGTCAATCATCGCCCTGACAATGTGATTGGTCCGAACAGTTTCTGTTCGGGCATAATTACTCCTCTACGGATCGAGTCCAGACCGAACTCCCCGACCTCAAAATGTTGTGGGCGGGGCTAAGTTCGGCTGGCATCCAGGCTACCCAGAACCTTCAAACTTCAAACCTTTTTGAGGCAGTATTAATTTTGTTGACTCTTGACACCTTCCTTTGCTAGTTTTTGTGATGCACCTGTAAAGTTTAGCATGGCATGTTCCATCACACTGCAGAGGATAAATTGCGCCAAACAGAATGTATTTCCAAGTGTGCTCAGTGGGACGCTTTGCACAGATTGTTTGAATTTCAGAAGAGAAGCAATGTAGATACGATTGACATCTGGAGGAAAGATCTGTTGAGAACTAGTGTCAACTGCTGTCTACCTGAGTGTAATGTACAGTTATTTACAAAACAGCAGTACAGTACTATAATGTGCAATACTCTCAGTTCTAGACAAGCCTCATTAGCTTCATGCAGAGAAGCTGAAATGCTCTCCAGTGGGGACCTTTAATAAGATCACCTTCAGAATGATGATGGATGCCATGTACTAACACCAGCACAAATGTTTTCATTTGATGGTTTTAGAGCATGAAAATGATTTTCATACCGAATGTAATTCACAAATCATTCACACCGCCACCGATGCAGTGAAATGCATGACATTTGGAGGGATGTAAATGACTTTAGTTTTGAATTTCTAATCGTTATAAACAAAGCACATAAAGGCTGACGCTAATTAGAGCTGTCGAGCAGCTTCATTAGCAGAAATCCACACATCTAATGTTGCCGTATTCCCCCTCCCACTAGGTTTATTTATAGACGATGTCAATAAACCTCATTTACAAACCCAGCTTTGTCTCCCAGGCTCCCTTGGAGAGCCCCAGTGCTTCATTTTCTTAGGCTAAAAACATTTCGCTGCTAAATCGCTCATCTTAATGCAAAAATATGCAGCTCATTGGTGATGGGAACGTGTTACTTTTTTGCACTTTCTTCTGTGAAATGAGGAAAACCCTTTCGAGAAAATGACTAGCTGTGCAGGCCATTTAATCTGACTTTGGGCTCCTGCAATGCAGTGCAATATCTCTGTGCCTCAGGCTTGACCAATCAGGGTGAAGAGCTGCTTATGTCATATCACCTGGTTTTCATTAATACGGAGACAATAGACATGCTGATGGCACCCACAGGACAAATACGACATCTCCGTCTCTTCAACGCTGATGTGAGTAGCAGACAGATGGGAACAATAGAGCAAGCTCTGGCTAACTGTTTGGGAGGGATCCAAAATAGGAGGGAAAGACAAGCGTTCAATCTGAGCGTGTAAACAGGCTGTCGTGTGTGTTGGTGCCTCGATGGTCATCCATCACTTTAAAGACGTTCATTGCAGTACAGACTTCATGGATGAAAATCAAAATGGCCTGGGAAGGAAAGCTGGAAAAATATGCATGTGCTTAATGCAGCCACCGCGTGAAACCGCAACAAGAGCGTCTCGTTCATTTTCAGTTGCTGGCGGAGCAGTGAAAACAAAGCAATCCGTCAGATAGGGAAGTGAAGCTGTAATATGGGCTGTTTGGCAGGCCTCATTTCATTGGCCAGCATTATTGCAGCAGCACTATTTTTGTTTGTTGCCTCAGTCAATAAAAATAGCTTGGCCAGACAATGCATGTCTGTCCTATGCAGCTGTCGACATCAACTACAACTCCTTTTATTATTTTTGTGCGAGCACAAAATATATAATCTCTGGAGAATGAGTTTTGTAACCAGTCCAGCAGTCTTGCTTGCTACTGAGAATGTGAAAATATTCACACATTCACTTTTGGGCATTAATGAAGCTTTCAGTTTTTGGTTATGTTTTATTGATTGCCAAATGTTAGTTTTATCAGTAAAGTGAAATAATCATAATTTAAATATTCTTTTTGAACACTCGCTATGAATAGTTAATTATAGTAATTGAGCTGTAATGCATGAAATCGTCCAAAGTTATAATTTCAGAAGATATGCACCTGCCCTCAGACCATATAACTCATACATTAAAATATAAGAAATATTAGATAGATAGATAGATAGATAGATAGATAGATAGATAGATAGATAGATAGATAGATAGATAGATGGGTGGATAGATGGGTGGATAGATAGATAGATGGGTGGATGAATGGACAGATAGATGGACAGAAGGATAGATAGATAGATAGATAGATAGATAGATAGATAGATAGATAGATAGATAGATAGATAGATAGATAGATAGATAGATAGATAGATGGATGGATGGATGGATGGATGGATGGATGGATGGATGGATAGATGGATGATAGATGGATAGATGGGTGGGTGGGTTAATGGGTGGATGGATGGATGGATGGATGGATGGATGGATGGATGGATGGATGGATGGATGGATGGATGGAAAAAGATGGATGGATGGACGGATGGATGGACAGACAGAGATAGATGGGTGGGTGGGTCGGTGGATGGATGGATGGATGGATGGATGGATGGAAAAAGATGGATGGATGGATGGATGGATGGATGGATGGATGGACGGACAGATAGATGGACAGAAGGATAGATAGATAGATAGATAGATAGATAGATAGATAGATGGATGGGCGGATGAATGGACAGATAGATAGATAGATAGATAGATAGATAGATAGATAGATAGATAGATAGATAGATAGATAGATAGATAGATAGATAGATAGATAGACGGGCAGGCAGACGGACGGAGATAGATGGGTGGGTGGGTCGGTGGATGGATGGATGGATGGATGGATGGACGGACAGATAGATGGACAGAAGGATAGATAGATAGATAGATAGATAGATAGATAGATAGATAGATAGATAGATAGATAGATAGATAGATAGATAGATAGATAGATGGATGGGCGGATGAATGGACAGATAGATAGATAGATAGATAGAGATGGAAAGGGATGGATGGATGGATGGATGGATGGATAGATAGATAGATAGATAGATAGATAGATAGATAGATAGATAGATAGATAGATAGATAGATAGATAGATAGATAGATAGACGGGCAGGCGGACGGACGGAGATAGATGGGTGGGTGGGTCGGTGGATGGATGGATGGATGGATGGATGGATGGACGGACAGATAGATGGACAGAAGGATAGATAGATAGATAGATAGATAGATAGATAGATAGATAGATAGATAGATAGATAGATAGATAGATAGATAGATAGATAGATGGATGGGCGGATGAATGGACAGATAGATAGATAGATAGAGATGGAAAGGGATGGATGGATGGATGGATGGATAGATAGATAGATAGATAGATAGATAGATAGATAGATAGATAGATAGATAGATAGATAGATAGATAGATAGATAGATAGATAGATAGATAGATAGATAGATGGGCAGGCGGACGGACGGAGATAGATGGGTGGGTGGGTGGGTCGGTGGATGGATGGATGGATGGATGGATGGACGGACGGATAGATAGATAGATAGATAGATAGATAGATAGATAGATAGATAGATAGATAGATAGATAGATAGATAGATAGATAGATAGATAGATAGATAGATAGATATGGAAAGGGATGGATGGATGGATGGATAGATAGATAGAGATGGAAAGGGATGGATGGATGGATGGATGGATGGATGGATGGATAGATAGATAGATAGATAGATAGATAGATAGATAGATAGATAGATAGATAGATAGATAGAGATGGAAAGGGATAGATAGATAGATAGATAGATAGATAGATAGATAGATAGATAGATAGAAAGGGATGGATGGATGGATGGATGGATGGATGGATGGATTGATTGATTAATGGACGGACAGATGGAAAAGGATGGATGGATGGATGGATGGATAGATAGATAGATAGATAGATAGAGAGATAGAGAGACAGAGATGGATGGAAAAAGATGGATGGATGGACAGATGGAAGGATGGTCAGATGGATGGATGGATGGATGGATTGATTGATTAATGGACGGACAGATGGATGGGATGGATGGATGGACGGGTGGACGGATAGATAGATAGATAGATAGATAGATAGATAGATAGATAGATAGATAGATAGATAGATAGATAGATAGATAGAGATGGAAAGGGATGGATGGATGGATGGACTGAGAGCTCTGCAGTGCAGTATATTCACTCTTCTGAAGCAGCACTCATCATCATATGAATGACACACTGCTTGATAATAAGAGGTTTACATTCAGAGCAAACTTTGAAAACCACTTGAGAGCTCGACTACGTCTAATTCATTTTCCAAGGAAATGTCAGTTTGATCTGATACAGGAAGTCTAAATATACTCCAGGAGGTATTACTGTCTCTTCTCGTTTATTTGTTGTCTGTATGGTTTCCGATTTCCGTGTGCGCACTTGAAAACAACTCCGCTGAATATCGAGCTGTCATCTCTGAGTGGGATTAAAAGGCCTCAGCTTAGAAATTGAAAATTGACCTCTGCTTCTTTTACTAAGATTATTAACATTTCATTGCAGTTAGTCCGTTTCATTCTCTCTACTGAGAAAATGCAGATGTTCTGCTCACTGATCTTTTATGATTAAGTTCAGAACAGTAATAGCTGAAGAAAGCCTGTTCTTAGAACTAATTATAGCACTTAATTGTTCAATTAATGATCTTGACTGGTTGAGGTGTTAATTTATATCACTTGTATCACAGTTTCCCATTGCTGCTTTGAAGTACACTAGTTATGGTATATTGTACATGTTTTTTTGTACTGTATTACGTACATGGAAATGCAAGTCTAGGAGTGCCACTTAAAAAAAATAAAAAATAAAAAAAATAAAAAAAAACGAATAAAAAAATGTAAATAAATATAAATTTTCAAATCAAAATATTTCAAATTGTTTAGTTTACATTTAAAATATTAATGGAACTGTAACATTTTGAACTGCATATTAAAAACAATCACTGGCCAATAGCTTTTGTTAATCCATCTGATTACCGCTTTTTTTTTGCCAGAGCTTTTGCCAAAGATTTTGTCAGTCATGTTATAATGCTATTGGACATGGGAGCAACCCAGAATTTCCAACTAATTTTCAGACATTGCCACTTTTTGCACCAATGCCAATTTGGGTTCCACTAGGGGTTGGATGGACTTTAATGCTTTGCCATGACGCTTGACGTTGATCATGTGATATTAACACTAACAACATGGTCACCTTGCAGAAGACAACAGGCAGACGACCTTCAGACTGTTCTTAGTGTGCTATATCTTTTCTAACTGATCAGACTATCGGAACTCCAAAAAAATCCCATAGATTTACATTTACGCTCTGTTTTCATCAGTTAAAATGGCAAATAAATGCATACACCGAGAGCGCTCCACAAGTTATGTTTGTTTATACCACCTGGATCTGGTATGTTTTTAATAAGTAGATAAGACCATGTGCAGTTTACGTTGTAGAATAAAATGTCCAAGTATCTTTAAGTTTACCGCAACCTTATTTTACTCATAAATTGAAAAACCCCCTTACAAAAAAAAACATAGGATAATCTCAAGGGAACTGGTGGCGTCTTCCCGTTTTTGATGTCATCCCTGCAGTGCTCTATATAGAACATTTCTGCAGTGTACATGAAGTGTTCATTTTTGTAAATCTATCTCACAGTTTTACAACATATCTATTGTTTGTTTGAATTACACTTCGCAAATGCAACTAAAAGGGTTCTCTACAGATGCGGGTGCTTTAGGTCTTGCATCACCATAATCCTTGATCCTTGTGCATTAATTATTCATTACTCTAACAACCTCGAATAATGCCAGTGCTGGGACAAACAACAATGCAAATGGCTTAGATGGTCTCAAATGCACTACTATGTTGCTATCAGCATCTCAGTGGCTGATGTAAATAGCAAATAGATCACATTAAACACACACAGAGCAGCATTCTCCTCCCCTCTCATTCATTATTCACAGCTTGTTATATTCTGGGTGATTAGGGAAGTTCTGCTCCGCATTCATGGCAGATAGTTCAGTTGTTTATCCCAGACATGAATCAAAAAACATGTCAGACACAACACTACCAGGCAGCTTTGACATATTCAAAGACGCTGCCGGGAACGGGGTTGGGCAAAATCCAGAATTTAAGAACTGGCTCCCCTTCAGTTCACGAGGGTGAATTTAAATTGGCCACACCCCAAAAGGTGTTAAAGGGGTGGTTGATTATGATTTCACTTTTTTAACTTTAGTTAGTGTGTAATGTTGCTGTTTCCGCATAAACAACGTCTGCAAAGTTACGACGCTCAAAGTTCAATGCAAAGGGAGATATTTTCTTTTACAGAAAACACTTTTTAAGAACTACACAGCAAAATCACCGGAGTTAAATGAGCTCTTCTTGGAGTAAATATGGTCCCTCTCTAAATAGTGTTAAAGTAACACTTAACCAGAGTTAAAGTTAATGAGATAATTAAGTGATGATTGAGCGTTAGTGATGAGCACCTGCTGTTAACAAGCAGAATCCCTGAAGAAAAGAGAAACACAAGAACTACAACTGACTTCAGCCACAGTCTTAGATGAAATCAACTGAAGATAAAAGACCTATCTCTCAAGATCTCAGTAGAGGAGGATTATCTTTTCTTCAGTGATTCTGCTTGTTAACAGCAGGTGTTCATCACTAATGCTCATTCATCACTTAATTTATCGCTTAATTATCTCATTATCTTTAACTCTGCTTCAGTGTTGCACTATTTAGAGAGGGACCATATGTACTCCGAGCAGAGGTGATTTAGCTGTGTACAACAAATGGCTGGTAGGGACTACATTGAGCTTCTTCCCAGGTTAGTGACATCACTAACCCTAAAATTTACATAAACCCTGCCCCCGAGAACATGTTGGGCTGCTTTAGAGAAGAGGAAGAGTTGTTGTAGTAGAGTGTTGTTACCATGCCATCATTTTACGCCTGACTGCATTAGAAACAAGGGTCATGCTGGATTTGCACAAAAGATTAACATGACGACACATGCTAGTTGATGAGTTGAATCAACTCCACAGCAACTACATAAATTTATCCACTAACCATTTAGAAACTTCCAGCTGCATTCTAATAGCTGTAACTTCTTCCTGAGTCTCTCCATCAGTGTCCGACTCCGGTTTCAACAATGTAAAGCTGAACAAATTACTGACAATCGTCATTTTGGCTGCGTGAGATTCTCCAGCTTTGTTGATGTTGAGCAACCTAAGCTTGTTAAAGCTCCGCCCTCTTCTGAAAAATTTCATTTTTATTTAAAGGGACACACACAAAAACGGTGTGTTTTTGCTCACACCCAAATAGGGGCAAATTTGACGAGCTATAATAAATGATTTGTGGGGTATTTTGAGCTGAAACTTCACAAACACATTCTGGGGACACCAGAGATTTATATTACATCTTGTAAAATGGGAATTATAGGTCTCCTTTAAACTGGTATGACATTTGTGGAATTTCAGTAGTTGAAAACAACGCAATTCTTAAATGTTCTGTTTTCAGTTCAGTACTATGGTAAATGGCACCCAAAGCTGGCTATTAAAAACTTTGATTTCTCCAAGTACTACTGCATTAGATTTTGGATAAAAAGTTTTTTAATTGTTTTTTTTTTTTATTATTATTATTATTTTTTTTTTTAAAAATCATAATTTACATAAGCAGACCATTAACAACAGTGCATCAAGACATGAAGAGCATGTTACGTACATCGGCTACACAACATGGATGGCCTGAAACACAGCAAACTGTCCAAAGAGCGTCAGCTGTGCAACTGTTGTCTATCAGCTCCAGCACTTTGGCCATGTATTAAATCATTTTTCAGAGCAGAAATCATCTTCACACACACACTCTGGCTTTGATGGGCGCAGAGGGCCGCAATCACACATCTGTGTCCCACATTCGACATTCCGTATTTTTAACCGAGAGGCGCGATATTCCTGGATATCTCCCAGCCTTCAGGGACGACACCACTGACAGATAAGTTACGCAATCGGCACAGAAGTCTGGAAGGAGTTTTTTCAAGTAAATACATCTGATGCTGTGCCACATGTAGAGTCTTACTTCCTCTCAAGAGTCTGCAAGAAAGAGCGACAGCCATCTGATCTGAGGCGGAATACAGGGGTGTAGAGCCTGTTGTTTGTCTATGAGGCTCTGGCACTTCTCGCTGAACCTGGATCAGTCCTCCAGAGGCCCAGCAGCCTCAGCGTCAGTGTATGTGGCTCTGCGAATCACGCCGACTTCAGAGCCTCAAACCCGCAGAACTTCCAGCGTTTCTCCAACGTTGCGCCAACGCCACTGAACTCTTGCTTGAACATGTTGGGCAGTCGGACCATTAATCTTTCAAGTTCACTGGCCGAGATCTGAAGAATGAGACATGAGCGAAGCAAAGTGACACTTAGATCCATGTTGAACATTTAGTGCATAAACTGACATAAAATTGCCTATTGTGTCCTCGCCTATGCTTGCTTAGAAATTAATCAAAGGCACTAATGTGTTTGTCAGTATATTTGTCATTTGCTTCCTGCAAACAGTTCTGTCGTACTGTACTGCTCATTTTTTAGACAGAGATTATATAAACATTTTTATTCAGTTTATAATACTGCTTGTTTTCACTACTATTAGTTTAAAGTTAAATGACTATTTAGATTGGGATATTTAGAATGTAAACTAATCAGCTGATTTCATATTAAAAACTCCATGAAATGGCTTGCTGAGTGCAGGTTTCTTTTCTTTCAATTTTGTTAATGGTCAATAGAATTTACTTTACAGACTGGCAAATTTATACTTGCCAGCTTATGCCATGAACAAAAGCAATAAAGACATTTTCAAAAACAAATTCCAGCCACTTCCATCACAACCAATTTACGGTAAGAAAAGTTTCCATAAATGTTGTTCTTTACATTTTTATCTGAAATCTGTTACTCGGTATGATTCACAAAACAACTTACCGCCTAAATATATTATACAATAGAATATTAACATATACAGTTCTGTTATAATAGTATATTATAATAGTAACTTTTTATTATTATTTTGGGACTTTTATTCATAAAGACAGTGAGAGTGCTGACAGGAAGGAATGGGAAGAGGAGTGGGATCAAAAAATGTCACAAACGGGATTCAAATTCAGGTTTGTCTGCACGTAAGTGCCACCATGCAAAATGTCAGAACACATTCAGTGCCCTCAAGACCACATCTGACACATGAAATCTGCATTATGCTGTAGACTGGTCCAGCTCCACCAGGCTACCCGGGTGCAAATAGCTGAATTCAAACAGTCCCTCTAATATTTCATGGGGTATTTAAGGGTCAAAGAGATAACGAACACATGGCTCATTTAACATATTGACTCAAATGAGATTGTTTCTAATCTTTTGTTAATTCTGCATGCACACTCATTGCCATAATGTGTGAATGAATTAAAATTATAGTTCACCCAAAAATGAAAACTGTCAGCATTTACACACCCTCAAGTTGTTTCAAACACACAAGACTTTGATTATTCATCGAAACACAAATTAAGATTTTTTTTTTTTTTTTTAATGAAACCTAAAGAGACACAATCATTTTACATGATGAACAGATTTAATTTAGGCTTTTATTTACATCTAAATAATGATGAAAACACATACATAGAGCACATCACATATGATAAATGGAAGCTCAACTGTGCTTGTTTGATGCATGAGAACCAATGAGGTTTGTTCTAGCGTGTGACACATACACGAGCTTCTGTGTTTACCGTATGTTATGCGCTCTATGCAGCCTGTGTGTGTTTATATGTGAATAAAGCCTAAATTAAATCTGTTCATCATATAAAGCGATTGTGTCTCTTATATCGCTTCACAATACTTGTGTTCAGTGCCTTAAATTAACATTTTTGTGAATTCTAACAATGTATAAACATGAACAAATGTGAGAGGCACTCGGGACAGTTGACAGGCCAGTGTTGCATCGTCACGAAAGTTTAAGCCTTGACAATTTAATTATTCAAGCACAAAAAGACGTGAAAGGGGACTCAGGGGCGCCGCTAAGGGGGGGAAGTTAGGATGATTCCAAGGGCCCACGCACTTTTGGGGCCCCCAGAGATCGGTTTTATTAGTAGTAACAGTCAGTGCTCGAAGTGGGCCGTTATGCAGTACCGGCACTTTTCAGATGTAACTGATACTCTGAGCGCCCACACACCGAAATGTAGAATCAGACTATTAATTAATTGTATACATCGCGCGTTTGGAGCTTTTATAAGCTGTATAAACTGAACGGATCAATTGTCTGTGCAATATGACTGTGACTGAAGCCCATTTGTTTAATTTTGCAGGAGTGGTGCGCGAATCACCATAAGCACGTTCACCAGCGCGCTCCAAATGTGTTAAGATTTGCACGGGCCGTTCCTATGCGACGCTGATGATAAAATGTGCAACCCATTTGGATTCAATTGAGGATATAAAACACTACGGAGAAAGTCGAACATGATCTAAAACAGCCACTAAAATGACTGATGAAAAGAGGGGAAAACATCATGCTGCAAGCTTTTTAAAGCTAACTTTTTTACCTTTATAAATAGTCCTTACGATGGTTAATTGACTTGTAGTGGTGTGTTTGAGGCGTGCACTAACACCCTCTGGCACGTCTACGCCGGAAAACAGCACTTGCAAGTTGAGCTGCATCGACCCGACACAATCTCGCCTCATGTTCGCGAGAGTGACAAAATGCTTTACGGTAATTCAAAAACAATGTATATACTATGACTTTATAAGACAATTTCCAAAATTACCCACCTCCATTGAGATTTCTTGTACTGTATTTGCAAAACTACTACGCTGGTGAGCGTTGTAGTTGTTGTAGTCCAGAGCTGCGCTTGGAGTATTTACGACAGTGTGATTCACTGAAGGAACCTGTAGGGGGAGCTTCGCAAATCTTACTGAGTTCCGCTTTAAACTTCTCATGATGACCACATTTACTAGAATTTATTTATTGTGGCTAGAATTATACTAGAATTTATTTATTTTGACTAGTTGTAGAATTTATAAAAGATATTAAGGGAATAGATTTTTCACTAAAGATTTATATTACAGCTGTGGCATGTTGTAGCTATAGTTTCTAACTGTGTTGCTATTTTTCATAACAACTGCTATAAAAAGAAAGAAAGAAAAAATGGTCTTATCTGTAATTATATCCTTATTGTAACAAATGCTATAGTTAACAATTACAAGAACTATGTTACTTTTAAGGCTGAGTATAAGTTAGAAAGAGCTTTAAAATATGGACCTTCTTGAATTTTTGACTAAACAACTGGTTTTGTTTAATAATGTATGAATATGAATATTTGCTTACTGTACTGTATTTTTCTATTACATTTACATTTGCATAATAAATCATCTGCTAGTGCTAGCTACATCCATTGGATCTCTCTGACTAAATAGTGATACCTAGTGGTCAAAAGCAATAGCAAACGTAATAGGTCATTATTAATAAATTGCAGACAAAGATTTTGGATAGCTAGGTTAACTTGTTTGTTTGGTGCGGAATGCGTGCGGTCCCAACCTCATATTCTTTCAAAGGGCCCAAAATTGCTAGCGGCGCCCCTTAGGGAACTCATTCCATTCAATCGAGCGCTGTGTGGAAAGTTTTGTGCGCACAAATCTGAAGCGTGTGCCCAGAAAGCCGCGTCTCAGACTGCGTGTGAATGCTAAACTGAGCTCTCTTTCACGTTGTCTTGCACTTGAGTGGACAAATTCACACAAAATTATTTAAAAACATAGCGAGTATCCTAATAAGCATAGTTGGTTATGTCTTAACTGGACATAAACAGTTGAGAAAGTAAATGCATGTGTATAGTAGATCCATGCATTCACTCTTAAAGTGACAGCAGCCTAATATTCCTGTTGCCATTTTTAATGTTAATCAAACAACACAAGACAAAGAAAAAATCACTCTGATCATTACTGTTTCAGGAAGCACGGATGGGAGGGGAGGAGGAGGCGGAGGGAGGGTCTAGCTAGCCTCTGTTTTGTTTGACAACACTAAGAACGTCAACAGGAAGTTACTCCACCCAGGATCGCTTAGAGAACCTTTAAGTAACTGGCCATTAGCAGGTATAGCAAAAAAAGTTAGTTTTAGGCCCTGCTTGTGTTACATCGCTCAATTCATTTGGATTTGTTTTACGACAACATTATAACCTTTATGGATCTTCCTTGTTTTGGTTACCTGGAATTTCAATGGAGGGAAAGAAACCTCTTAGGTTTCATTAAAAATATCTTCATTTGTGTTTCGAAGATTAACCAAAGTCATGGGTTTGCAATGGCATGAGGGTAACTGATGACAGTAACTAATTAACATGAATAATCACCTTTGTATCAAGTCTCTGGATGTAAGACCACAGATATTCAATGTTGGCTCCAAATGGGTGGACATGGAGGAAGGTTGAAATGATTCCTGTGTAGAGAGACAGACAACAGAACAGGCTTGTGAATGAACATATGTCATCTCTGACTTGTGGCAAGACAAGAGCCGCAGCCGCGTGGTCATAAATATACCGCCTGAAGCAGAAGCCCCATCCCACCCCCCACTTAAGCTGATTACTTCAGAGAGGTCCTGCAAAGGTAAAGCACTGATGCAGAGGCACAGGATATAGTGCCTTGCCTGAAGGGCCTGAGCCAATATTTATTTCCTTGATTTATATGCCGTAACGCCGGCAATTACGAATGAACCTCATTCAATTCCCTCTGCAAGACCTACTTTCATAGAGCTACGCTTGGGGAGGGAAGGGGAGTCTCAAGATGTCCGTTCCGATTTTATAAAATGCAGAACAGCCGAGCCGGCACCATACGTCTCTGTTCTGCTACAGTGCATCGTGCTTACCGAGATAAACATATCTGTTTTCAAATACTCGTATGAGAAATCTAGCCAAACAAACTCATTTGAATGGCCTAGCAGTGGAAGCGTATACAAAATTATGTTTACAGAGCTAGCTAATTCAATAACTGCATTAGACGTCCTCTTCAGAGCTAACAGTCTAGTACAGGAGCGCCTGGAGACTTAAACAATTTGTGTTCTTCAGTCCGTCCCATCACTTTGTTCTGCTCAAATGAGTTTGGCTTTTCTGCTGTTCTGGCTCAGGGCCTCAGAGCCTGGCTGACGTTCCCTACTCCATCAATGCAGTATATGTGTCCTCTTTGCGAGCAGCGGGTGTTGTGCAGCCATTAGATAGAGCGAAGGATGTGTGGTCTTCTCTGGGCTAGAGCCAATGAAGCGCCTGGCAAAAAGAAGAACAGCTCCCCTGAGCTCCTCTTAAGGATCATCATCCAAAAACATGACAGAGAGGCTGAGGTGTTGCCGCAGTGTCCGACCTCTCTTCCCTCACCTTTACTAGTCATTGTTATCGAAGCACTTCAAACATGGGCCGAACAGCCTTGCGCTCAACTGCTTGGCTGCTCCTGCACCTGCTCGCCCTCCTTTGCTTTTAAGCTAGGACTCAATTCTCCAAGCCCATCTGGTATTCAAGCCCCTCAGCACACGGCTCAAGATGTTTTATAGATCAAAACGGCATGAAGCGGAGTTGGAATAATTACCGAGCAAGAGAGCCTCTTTCTCTGATCTCAAAGGACCCCAAATGACCGCCTCGTTATTCTTCTCTCGATGGTGGTAGAGTGCAGCGGTGCCATTGACTCCCTGTACACATGCATACAAAGGAAAAAAAACACATCAGGATGCAGCGTAACCTCCACAAAGCAGATAAAAGAGTGATGGGATCATGCAAACTGTTGAGTTGGTCGGGTATTCCCGCTAATCTTTACTGAAAATGCACTGCATTCTGCTGCGTTCAGAGAAATCAATGCCTATTGACATAATAAGAGGCTCTTCTTCCAAGATACTGCCCAAGATGGCAGGCTATAAGTCACATAGAGGGTGAAGCTAAATTATAGCAAACGTCCTTGCTTGGTGCCTTTTTGGACACCCTCGGGGACAAACTCTAAATGGAGGCAGCGGTGCATATAGCATGTGTCCAAAGCCATCTATGACCTATGGAAAATTCCAGTTCAGTAACTTTTGAAAGAAAACTTCACAATATGTGCATGTATATCCTTAGAGAGAACACTGCTTTATTTCAGGAAAGTGCATCACTCCTGGGGGATTATAGAGCACTTCCATGCCTTTTTCAGTGCATGGTGGTTGCTGACCAGAGTCAGAAATTAACCAAGCAGAACTACAGTTTCTTTGTTATCAAACTAAATTTTTAAAATGTGGGTTCAGTTGGTTTTCACAAGTAAATATTACTAAATTTTTTATAAAAGTTCCCATCATTGGCCAGAATGTTTTTATTCCAGGGTTTATGTGCCTTTAAAGTGGTGTTAGAAATATCATAATCACAAGTTCACAGCACAAGTGACCGAGTGAAGACATATTTATGAGTGGATAACTCAGAATTCTAGATGACACACAAGTTATGACCTTGGAAGGGACATGTAGATTTGAAACAAGGTGGAAACACTGATGATATATATAACAAATATCATATATCTGTAATCTGTATATTGTGATCAGTGAGCAGAAAGCAAGTCTGTAGCGAATGGTGTAATGTTTATCACTCAAATTTACTTTAGAGTTTACTTCACATTTAGCCATGCACCAGGTATAAATACATGTTTTTGTTTATTAAATATTTTTTATGCATGTTTCGATGTGGAGCAGCTGTGCTGTCCCACACATTTCGCCTCCAAAGATCAGGAGGCGAAATGAGCTCATGGTCATTATCTGTTTTTATATAATATCTGTCTTTTTCTCATTGCTAGGAATCAATTGGGATATCGGTTGGTTCTTTGGTCTGCTCAGTCAGATTGCATTCTCATTATAAGCAGTCTTTTGACTGCTGACAAGATTCATTTTTGGTGTGAATGTGATTGCTTTGTTCATATACTGTATATTAACATGACTTGAACTAAGGGAGGAAGAAAACATACCAGGTTCTGAATCAAACTCTCTGAACGAATGTGGTCTGAAAATGCCCTTGAAGTAACAGAAATGCAGCTGAGTGTATCTAATATGAAGTGTTGTTTTAGGAAAAAGAAAAAAGTAATCTGAACTAACTGGATGTTAAGAAAAGACTCCAAAACTCCAATCAACTGACATAAAATAGAGCACTTTATTACCTAGGGGTTATATCAGCTACATTAGTATTTGATTTCATAGTTTTATAGATTTAATGGATAGGAATATTCAACAGATTTAACCCTCTGGTCTTCTTTGTTTAGGGTTCACACTTGGCTCCTTCGCGGTCTTGAAATGTAACCTTTTTGTATTTCAGGAAAACCAATGGAATATATTTTTGTTCAATAATATTTTTTGATTATTATTTGAAATTTTTAGGGTATTTTATGTTACTATGCAATATTTATATAATTTTTATTAGTTATTTTTCCCCATTGAAAATAATACACAATTTGTTTCTAATATATTTTTTTCAATTAAAACAGTATTCCATGTTAAAATAGAGACAAGGCATTTAAAATCCTTTTTTTTTTTGAAGGTAGATTAGACAAAAAAAAAAAAAAAAACTTATGTAATGCCATGGTGTAACCACTAGATTCCTATATAGTTCTATATAAAGTGGCTTATAAATTCTCTAGTGGTTTTTAGACATAAATATTTATTTTTATTAAGTTGTTGATTTGGATTTATGCTTAACCATTCTCAAAGACTACTTTTTGTCAAGGTTTAGATTTTTTTTTTTTTTTTTTTTTTAAATGTTGATTTGAAGTGTCAGTTTTTGCATGAATTTTACTGCAGTCAAACCTAAACACAGAGGACATTTTGTTACACATATCATCAAAATTCAATACAAATATAACAAAAATGAACAGATATGTTTTGTTACAGCTTAATAAATCTGGGTCTGATCTGATTTCAGCCTCTTATTTCAGTATTTTGGATCAATTTTACCATATTGTTACAGCCACACTGGTTCATTTGTGTATGTATAACAGTGTGATTTGTGTGTGTGTGTCTGTGAGTGTGTTTGAGTGGGTGTGTCTGTTTTGTACTCTTGATATTTTAGAGTGTAACCTCTTCCTGGCTGTTCGTTTTTTACTGCTTTGTGGCTGAATTATTGTTTTTATTTCACACTTTTGCAAAAATTTGTTCTGTGTTACAGTCAAGCTACTTCATATATATGTGTGTGTGGGGAGGGGGATGGGGGTATGTCTATTTTGCACTCTGAGTTTTCGTATTTTTTCGTATTTCCCATTCATCTCCTATGTCGGTCATTTTTGACCGCGAAGGAGCCAAATGTGACAATTTTTTTCGACCCTTTAACATATCCGAATCATGTCCATGATTTTTTTGTGTGTTCAAATAGCTAATGCGACAAAACTCACCTGATTTTTCTGTCAGTTTTGACCGAAGAGGACCAGAGGGTTAACAGTCACCATTGTGAATTACATCAACTGTGAATTTCTTTCGATTCAGTGTTTGACACTGTTTTTCTTTGCTTAGAAATAATGTACAAATCTGTGAAATTCAGTTCCTGAATGTAAATATTGCACCTTAATAAAAAGTTAATTTCTGACACTGCAGCTGACACTCTCGTCAGAACTGGTTCAGTTTGGGAGTATTTATACTATGCAGAAAAGCAGAGGGAGGCCATACACTCACTGAACATACAGATCAGTAGGCTAAAATTAACTCCTGCCAGAGAACTCATGGTGTGAAGAGTAATGAAGGGATGATGCAATTTTCACATGCCTCTTTTGAAGTGTGCAGACTAATCTCACTGGTGAACATAAGAGATGTGATGGACACAGAGTGACTTACCTTTTCATGCCCTTCAGAGTTGTGGTTCGTCAAGTCAACCGATTCCATGGCGTTCAACAGCTGTCAAGAAAGAACAGAAATACTCACTTCCAGACTCAATCCCTTTTTGCAATGCAGCTGTTAAGGAGCTTTGCAGACAGTAGCTATGTTTCCATCCAAAATTGCGAATTTAACTTGTGCGCAAAATTGGAATATCGCATAAAACATTTGCGAATAGAGCACAATTTCCATCTAGTGAGTCGAAAAGAACAAAATAGTCACTTTCTGATAAACTGCTGCTAAATATCACTAAGAAAAATGGAAGTTGCTGCAATAGGAGGAGCCACTTTCCCTGACAGCAACAAAGCGTCGGCCTACAGTACATCCGGCCCACATCTGATCCGCATGTTATCCACATGTACCAAATATGGGCCAGATCTGCGCCACACTATGATGCTGTCTGGGTTATATAATAATTTCCGTATAACCTATAATAAATTACTTCCGCAAAACAAACAAGACACTTCTGGAGGTAATTAAACCGAACCACTTGGACGACAGACTGAGGCATTTCAGAATGACCAAAACAGCATTTCAGATGCTGTGCAATGAGATCAGATCCAGTTACGCCGTCCCATCGTGCAAAGTCTCATGACTTTTTGGATGCGCATCGAGGAATTTATACATTACCATAGTAGTTTATGCATCTACTTATCTTCTCATTGAATAAAAAATTTCTCCGACTCAGTTGAGTGCATACATTTTTTTATGTGCATCTAGGCGTTTCCACCTAGTGTTTTTTTTTTTATGTGATAATCCAAAATGCGCATAAAAATAGGTGGACGGAAATATAGCCTAATGCGACGTCTGGGAAACCTCAGACTGGCCTTGAGTGTGCCAAGTTGATACTACATTTTTAATGGATGCTTGTGAGAAATTGGGTAATGAAACACATTTGTGATTCCATACATTACAGCCAGGGTGTCTCTAGAAGGTCACAGCAGTTTCTTATTTATGAAATATGGAAGCAAGCCCCCTCTGGGTCTAAAAATACTGTACACACGTCTCACATCTGCTCACGGGTTCGGTTAGGAGCGTTAATACAGTATGGGCTCCACAGGACCTCCACGACTATTGATGTTCCTATTATCTCAGTCAAATAACATTCATGCAAACCAATGTCTGCTGTTAGGAAAATAGAGTAAACAAGGCTGGTCATTATTCCCTGCGTCTGGGCAAACCACTATACTGGCACAACTGATAAGGTATCACGTTGTGCTGTTCAGCAACAGAGAGAACATATCATCTGTCCTCACTGACAACCGCTCTATAGACCTTAATCAAAGCAGACACCACATTTCAATTGACATGGATGAAGAATCTGTAGGTGAGAGACATGTTATATAGATATGGTCAAATGCCTTAAGGCCAAAAGTCATGTCTAACTTTCACAACTCTGTCTCTAATTTTTGTAAAGATCCGTTTTCTGTTGTTCCCGTCCAAAACCTATTGAGGCGTCCATGAGAGAATGTTAAGGCAACCCTTGTGATAAAGAAGTAGCTTAACTTTAGAGTGTTTTAGAATTAGATGTACACTTAACTATTAAATGTGCACTTAGTGTACTTCAATTCTTAAATGTATATTTGGAAAAACTGTGCTTGGAGATAATATATTAATGAAATAAGGCATTAAAACATCTACACTTTCATGACTGTTTCTTAACACAAAAAGTGCACTTTGTAATAACGTCAAATTTAACATTTTACTTTAAAGTACTTTTAAAATCATTGTTTTAATAATCTTTTGCTTTAAAGAAGTATATTTATGATGAGGCTAACATACTAAAGCATGTGTAAAGTGCTTGATTATAATTTTAACTGTTGTTATTCAATATTGCATTTAGAGTTAATATATTTTAAATGCATTAAATTGCAATTTCATTGCAAATGTTTAATTACAAAAAATATTTAAATATGTCTTGTAAGTTTAAATACAATAAAATAAAAGTAGTAAAAAGTAGATATATATATATATATATATATATATATATATTTTTTTTTTTTTTTTTTTTTTTTTGCCTTAAAGGATTAGTTCACTTTCAAAAGAAAATTACCCCAAGCTTTCGAAGAAAGTGTAAAACTCTTGCAGTTCAAAACGCTTACACTACGTTCTACGCCTTCCCTATTCAACTTTCGGAAAAAAACGTAACTATTCCATTTTTCCGTAATTTGAATATGGAAGGCGGTCAGGCGGAAGCTAGATATTTTACTTCATAACTTGTTAAATATGGATTTTTTTTTTTTTTTACACAAATGCATCGCTTCGCCTCAGAAGGAATTTAATAACCCCCTGGAGCCATGTGGAATATGTTTATGATGGATGGATATGGATGGAAGCACTTTCTTCAGCTCATACTCGTTGATCCCATTCACTGCCATTATAAAGCTCGGATGCATCAGGATATTTATTAATATTTCTCCAATTGTGTTCATCAGAAAGTAGAATGTCATATACACCTAGGATGGCTTGAGGGTGAGTAAAGATTTTCATTTGAAAGTGAACTAATCCTTTAAATGCATGTCAGTTCATTCAGCAGGATACTTTAACAATATTTCAAAGACAATAGAAGTAATTATGGAATTACATATAAAGATGTACTACTTAAATCCTACGTAAATGGGTCAAAAACATTCAGCTAACTGCATTTAATATACAGTAAATGTAAACTACAATACATCTTCAGTTAATTGCAATTGACACTCAAGAATGTTTTTAAGTAAAAAAAGACCACAATAATTAGTCTTTTTAAAAGTACTATAAAGTGTAAAGTTTACACTTTAAAAAGCTATAAAGAACTTTAAAGTTTTCTACAGTGTACTTCTTTTTCACAAGTGAACCTTGGTTACATTCGTGTAAAATTTCACATGGCGTCTAGGACCAACATTTGTGTGTGGCTGAATCTTTTTTGAGGCCACTGTGTATATTTTCTACACATGCAGGTGTTGGGTTGTATCTATATCATTTTCATAGACTGGACATATATGACAATGCGTGCCTAGTGTAGAAATGAAGAACAACCTGACTCTCCAGCGTAGCCTTGTTCCCCTTCGCCAGCCACAACAAAACATATTCATCTTGAGACGAAAAACTGCCCTGCTCTTTTTAGTGTGTTGCTGTTTACATGTCTCTGTTTTCAGGTGTGTGTGTGCACCCTGTGCTCCTGCTGCCATGTTGAGTTGTTTCTTGCTGCATGCACAGAGGGAGTGAGGACAGTAAGTGACCCCAGGCTGCAGAGCTTCCCGCTGTCACACATGAAGAGGCAGACACTGCCAAAATGCAGTATATCTGAAGCGAACAGTGCTCTTAATGGCTTACATAAGGCTTTGTGCCCCTCTACAAACTAACTCCCGGCCAGAGCTGGGAAGTAACTGAATGCTACACACTAAACTATATGACGGTAAAAAAACCAGTGACAGAATTATGTATTGCATGTGAAGTTTTACAGCCAAGTGAACTAATCAAATAAGCTTGCCTAAAATTTTCCCTATTTATTTCAAATGAAGCAGTGAGATATAGAAGCTTGTTTCCACCACAGAATAAAACATATAAACGGTAATTGTGACTTTTTATCTCACAATTCTGATAATTTTTCTATAAACTCGCAATTCAGATAAATTTGAAAAAAGAAAATTGAAAAGAAAAAAGTCAGAATTGTGATATATAACTTTGCAATTGGAAGAAAAAAGTCAGAATTCCAAGTTTATATCCTACAATTCTTACTTTTTTCTCAGAATTGTGAGATATAATCTCGCAATTCTGACTTTATAACTCGCAATCGCTAGTTTATATCCTGCAACTTAATATAAAGTGTATATCCCGCAATTGCTAGTTTATATCCTGCAAAGGGAAAAAAAGTCAGAATTGTAAAATATAAACTTGCAATTGCAAGAAAAAAATCTGAGTTATGAGATAAAAAGTTGCAATTACCTTTTTTTACGTTTATTCAGTGGCAGAAACAAGCTTCCGTAGTGAGAAGTCCAATTAAGTGAGTTTAGATGGTCAGTCAAAGGCAAAGTAAAAGTTCGAATGTGCGACAAGTCTTCTTTTTTGTAAAGCTATACTAAATAATATTGAAATACAATCTAAAACCATGCTATGCTAGCTGTTAATTTGAACTTAAATAGACACGATTAATTGATAATTAACACGATGCAACTGCTCAATTATGTTGAAATTAGTTGGAACAGCTTGATTTTTTTGAGTAATCATCTTAAAATAAATTGTTTATGCTACAAATGATTAAGTTCCTCTGACTCAGTGAAGTTTGTTGATTGAACATTATTTTTTAAGATTAGATTAGATTCAACTTTATTGTCATTGCACATGTGAGGTACAAGGCAACGAAATGCAGTTAGCATCTAACCAGAAGTGCAATAAGCAGTAAGTACAGAATATACAGTGTTCACAATATTTACAAATGTACAATAAATATATAAATAATTTTCTTATTAAAGACTGATGTAAATGTATTAAAGATTGATGTTTTGGAACCAAAATATTTGTTTTTAGACTGTATTTCTTACTATAAGTTTGTCTCAACAAACTTTCTGCTCAGTTATATATAGTTATTTATGGCTTTTTTCTCATTTTCTTGGTGGTATTTAGTGGAAATAAATGTGGTTTAATGATGCCACCATAATTGGAATCCTCATTGTTTTCTGCCATGTAACTGCCATATTCTGATTGAAAAATAATAAAGTCTTACAAAATAATAAGCTTGTAGTGTAGCTAAGGGGAAATTTAAATTGAGTAGCTACAGCTTCAAAGTCGCTCCCACAACATTGCTCCTCATAATCATTGTTTGGGCCGTCAAATAATACTATTATGTGTATGTAAATTCAGATTATTCAGAAAAATGGCCAAGAAGTCTGTCCAACCTTTTCCCGGAGGCTGAGGACCTCTCCCTCTAGGTAGCGCTGCTCATCTCTGGCCTGCTCCAGCTCCAGTTCTTTCCCTTTCAGCTCTTCCTGGAGCCGAAGCAGTTGCTGTGGAGACAAACAGCATCGTGAGCAACAGAAAGCAGATGGCTGGAACAATAAGCAGCGTGTGGGGCTGCATGGTGCCCTCATAAACAAACACCACATAAACATTATCGAACGGCATACAACGAAGATAATAAAGAGGGGTGCGGTGGGTCAGGGAGGTTGACTGAGTCAGATCTTTATGCCTGTTCAAAAGTTCATGTGGTCAGCTTTTTGTAGCATGTATTGAAAAAAAAAGAAAATTGAATTTTAAAATGTTAATGTTCCCTTGTACCTCTAGTCCAACAATGGCGACGTATCATATATACGATAAAGATATGCAGTACTAACCCACAAATAGTTTGGGCTTGGTAAGTTTTCAATTAAATAATGACAGTCCACTGCACTCTATATAAATCTGAATATCATCTTTCTCTTTCAACAAAAAGGATACACATTTCTTACATTAGTATTGATCTTGTACATAAAAGCTTTTAATGCAACTGTACAATGTAAAATGATAGTGAGCGAGAGAGACAGAGCGAGAACAAGAGCTCACCGGGGCCTGGTTTAATGGCTGCACTATGACAGCCTGCGTCATGAAGAACACTGTGTCCAATCATCATTTAAGCTGATTTGACAGCTAATTAATGGAGGTGTGAGTGTTTGTGTTCCAGATGGAGCGCTGACGTGCGAGCATGCTGAACACTCACGCATAACTGATGCTTTGAGTATGTTTGAATGTGTGAAATGTGTTTCACTATTTAGGAGGATCTTTAATGTCAGCTGTGACGATGTGATCTTTCACCAGCATCAACTGAGATTGAGTGGACTGTGTAAGATGCTAGTTTGCTGATTCTTCGGACACGGGACAAATGTGTCCGACAACTTTACCAGTGATTTTTAAGCCTATATGTATCTACTGTATCATGCAGACCGTCTGACATGTTTTCTTTTAAATTAGCATTTTTTTTTAACCAGGCTACTATGTTTAGGTTCGGTAATTTCACTTTAATAGCAATGAAAAGGTCAGTTATTGAAATGCCTTATTTTCAAAAATGTCACTATAGTCAATTAGTCAATTCATTGATATTGAACAAACTTGACTGTCTTTTTAAAGTCCATGTGTGCTTTTTTTTGCAAAAACTTCTAAGTCCACCTCTTTGGACAACAAAACATCTGTTTCTGTCAGGTTTACAGCAGCAAAAGGAACACTGTTGTGTTTACTTGCTACTCGCTTGCGAAATCCTGTCATTGCCACTGTAATGATGGACAAAACATGATAAAAACTTGCATAAGCACACACAGCAAAATCACAGCTAAAACAAATCTGCTCAGTTCATTTGGTCTCTCTCTAAATAGTGTTAAAATAACACTGAAGCAGAGTAAAAGTTAATGAGATAATTAAGCAATTAATTAAGTGATGATTAAGCATTAGTGATGAACACCTGCTGTTAACAAGCAGAATCACTGAAGAAAAGAGAGTGATTTGTTGTAAAGCACCGTCATTCATCTTGAAATCATATGATTTGATTCATGTCTTCCGTTTCGTTTCTTCTGTGGACTTAGAGGCTTTTGCTGACATATTCTCGTTTTTGACGGAGGTGGTGTTTAGCAACTTTTGCATCTGAACTCTTCATATATATATATATATATATATATATATATATATATATATATATATATATATATATATATACACTACCACTCAAAAGTTTGGGATCGGTAAGATTTTTAATGTTTTTAAAAGAATTTTGTCTGCTCACCAAGGCTTAATTTATTTAATTAAAAATACAGTAAAAACAGTAATATTGTGAAAAATTATTACAATTTAAAATAACTGTTTTCTATTTGAATATATTTTACAAAGTAATTTATTCTCGTGTTGGCAAAGCTGAATTTTCAGCATCATTAATCCAGTCTTCAGTGTCACATGATCCTTCAGAAATCATTCTAATATGTCAATTTGCTGCTCAAGAAACATTTGTTTACAATTGTACAAAATATTTGTGTACAAAGTTTTTTTTTCTTTGATGAATAGAAAGTTCAAAAGAACAGTGTTTATTTGAAATCTAATCTTTTGTAACATTATAAATGTCTTTACTGTCAATTTTGATTGATTTAATGCATCCTTGCTGAATAAAAGTATTCATTTCTTTAATTTCTTTTCAAAAAAATAAAAATAAAAAATCTTACTGACCCCAAACTTTTGAACAGTAGTGTAAAATGTTACAAAAGCTTTGTATTTTAGATAAATGCTGTTCTTTTGAACTTTCTATTCATTAAGGAATCCTGAAAAAAAACAGTTTTTAACATTGATAATAATAATAAATGTTTCTTGAGGAACTAATCATCATATTAGAATGATTTCTGAAGGATCATGTGACACTGAAGACTGGATTAACGATGCTGAAAATTCAGCTTTGCCAACACAAGAATAAATTACATTTTTAAATATTTTCAAATAGAAAACAGTTATTTTAAATTGTAATAATATTTCACAATATTACTGTTTTTACTGTATTTTTAATTAAGTAAATGCACCCTTGGTGAGCAGACGAAACTTCTTTTAAAAACCGTAAAAATCTTACCGATCCCAAACTTTTGAGCGGTAGTGTATATATATTTCTGACTGCTATTTTAATATGTTAAGCTTTACAGGGTTACATAACAGCATAAAGAAAAGGTTTAGAGCAGGATAATGGCTTGCCTGTTCTTTAGTGTGATCTAATTGGTCACTCCATGATTCATGAGTCTAATGACTGGACAATAATATCAAACATGCTAGTCGGCAGGAAGTTGAGTCGCTGAGGCTGTTAACACCCACCCGCTGCGAGACGCATTAGCATGTACCTCTGATTCACCCACTACTATAAAAACATATACTACTGTTCAAAAGTTTAGGGTCAGTACAATTTTTTTTTAAAGAAATTAATAGTTTTAATCAGCAAAGATGTAACATTTATGTTACAGAAAATTTATATTTTAAATAAATAGTTTTTCTTTCTATCAAAGATTTCAAAAATTGTAAATATATTTAACAATATATCTATTTTCACTGTATTTTTGATCAAATAAATGCAGCGCTGGTGAACATAAGTACGATTTTTTGAAAAAAATGTAAAAATCTTTTCGACCCCTAAACTTTTGAATGGCAGTATAGCTTATGATTGAAAATCAGCTGCAAGATGCCAGCCTGAGACTGAACCCTAAATCTGCTGCTGATGTGTGTATTACCTGCTGCATGTTCTGCATGGTCTGCTGCAGGAAGTGTAGCTGCTGTTCTTGCGTGTGGTCCTCCTCGGTACGGTACGCCTTGCCCTGCTCCTTCTTCAGCAGCTCTACCTCGTTCCTGTAGGCATCCAACTGCCAGCGCAGACTGTCATTTTCCTCTCGCAGAGCACATGTCTGCGCAGACAGCACTGCTCTCAGACAGGAAGGAAGAGAGACAGGAAGTGAGCTTGGAAGGAAGTTTTCAATTTACGGCTTCCCTAACCTGTTGCATGGATGGGGTGAATTCACACTTTTGTGCCTGCATTAGTAGACCATCTTGACTCAGCTGGTGAGACCTGGTTGAGCCGGTTAACTGTGTTCCATAACCTAGCTTAAACTAGTCGACCATCTTTACCACCTAAAAGTCGGCATGAAATGGATGTTGCGATAGTCTTTTCTTCCCTATTGTTTTGACGTATATCCAAATGAAACGGCTTCTCGAACAGGAAAAAAATGCAGGATGGGACTTGATTTTGTCTATCGGGAATTGATTGGATCGTTGTGGTTTGCTATTGGTCGATTTCATGTGAGTGACAGGTTGTCCCGCCCTCACGCCAGTAAACGTCATAAGAGAAGAAGAGATTTCGCTGTCAAAAAAAATTGTCAAAAAAAAAAAAAAATTGTCAATTTTGATTTCATGGTGAATAGGGTAAAGATACTTCAGGTTAATAAAAAAATAACTAGATATTATACTTCTAAAGCTGATTGATTACAATAGAAATTTGAAACTTTTTTTGTATTACACGATTTCTGAAAAGCTACGTTTAAATATGCAAATGAGTCGGATAAAATATGCACTAATTTACATACATTTCCAGAACAGAAATCTGTACATTGAATAAAGCCAGGTTCAGCATTCTTGTTTCATTTTGTTGACATATTAGAGTTTTTATGGAGGGGATTTTGGATATTACTCCATAAAAAAGAGAAAAGAAAAATGTTTTTATGAATAACATGTTGTATAAAATCTGGCAAATTACATATGAACAAACCACTCTGTAAAAACCTAGATATATAGAAACCTAGAAATATCGATATGAACAAAACGTTAATGTTTGGTGTAAGTGCTACTGAAATGGAGATTTCTGACTCATTTTGAGAAAACCGCCTCTAAAATATGTATTCTCTTTTAAATCTACAGATGCAAACAGATAAAATTGTTATAAACACTTGCAAGTGTATATTGGATGTGTTCTTTCCCACTAGTCTGAAACAACATGGAAAGCCAAATAGCCCAAATCTCCAAATTGTCCATGAAAAAAAAAAAAACTATGATTTTGCCTGTAGTGGTCTTCAACGACCTTTCTCTTCTAGCATGGGGCAACGTATGATCTGTTGCTTAATCTAGCATGCAGCATATAAGACAAGTTCTAACATCAATCCGTCTGGTTGAATCAGCATATACCTACATGGCAGTCACGGTGGCAGGCTTCAGAGGAAGTGTTATGATTCATAGCTGAAATTGATGGTGAAGTTTGCATAACAACTTGGTCACTGTGCTGAGTCTCTGCTGTGTCAACAGAGATTCTCAACTATTAGATATTCCTTCCTGCCACCGAAAATACTTCTTTTATTAAGCCAGAGCTAGTGTGCTGTGACAGGTCATGAAATATCGCTGAGCTCAGAATCCCCTGACACTTTCTGCTGCCGTTCTCTGCTGAAGCAATATCATTCATAATCAGATTTGCTGTGGGATACACGCAGGAAGGAGAGTGTAATCACTCATGTTGATATCTCAGCACAAATGCTGTTGTACTCAAGGTCATCTGAAGGATGTGATTGCTCTGCTTAAACAAACCTAATAAATATACAAGTGGTCATGGTGGAGCTGATTTGATTAGAGACAACAGGGTGATTGTGTATGACATTAAACCATGTTTTTTTTTTTCTTCATTAAATAAAAGAATGATTGCAGCAAACCAGATGTTTTCGTTTTCAAAGCATTAAAACACATGTACATCAGATGAGAGTGCAGCACTGATCCTATAGGACATTAACACTAATGTTAACAAATAGTTAAAGTGTATTGTAAAGTGTTATTATTTCTGTATATATACTCAAGTCGACTGCTCCACCAAGAAAAGTCCATCTCTGGAGAGTGAATGTAATGTAGCAGGATAGATATATATATATATATCTATATATACAATCTATCTATATATATATATACAAACCCGATTCCAAAAAAGTTGGGACACTGTACAAATTGTGAATAAAAAAGGAATGCAATAATTTACAAATCTCATAAACTTATATTTTATTCACAATAGAATATAGATAACATATCAAATGTTGAAAGTGAGACATTTTGAAATGTCATGCCAAATATTGGCTCATTTTGGATTTCATGAGAGCTACACATTCCAAAAAAGTTGGGACAGGTAGCAATAAGAGGCCGGAAAAGTTAAATGTACATATAAGGAACAGCTGGAGGAGCAATTTGCAACTTATTAGGTCAATTGGCAACATGATTGGGTATAAAAAGAGCCTCTCAGAGTGGCAGTGTCTCTCAGAAGTCAAGATGGGCAGAGGATCACCAATTCCCCCAATGCTGCGGCGAAAAATAGTGGAGCAATATCAGAAAGGAGTTTCTCAGAGAAAAATTGCAAAGAGTTTGAAGTTATCATCATCTACAGTGCATAATATCATCCAAAGATTCAGAGAATATGGAACAATCTCTGTGCGTAAGGGTCAAGGCCGGAAAACCATACTGGATGCTCGTGATCTTTGGGCCCTTAGATGGCACTGCATCACATACAGGAATGCTACTGTAATAAAAATCACAACATGGGCTCAGGAATACTTCCAGAAAACATTGTCGGTGACACAATCCACCTCTATAGGTCAAAAAGAAGCCGTATCTAAACATGATCCTGAAGCTCAGGCATTTTCTCTGGGCCAAGGCTCATTTAAAATGGAAAAGTGGAAAACTGTTCTGTGGTCAGACGAATCAAAATCAAAATCAAAATCAAAAGTTCTTTTTGGAAAACTGGGACACCATGTCATCCGGACTAAAGAGGACAAGGACAACCCAAGTTGTTATCAGTGCATGAGTGCGTGTGGCATGGGCAGCTTACACATCTGGAAAGGCACCATCAATGCTGAAAGGTATATCCAAGTTCTAGAACAACATACGCTCCCATCCAGACGTCGTCTCTTTCAGGGAAGACCTTGCATTTTCCAACATGACAATGCCAGACCACATACTGCATCAATTACAACATCATGGCTGCGTAGAAGAAGGATCCGGGTACTGAAATGGCCAGCCTGCTGTCCAGATCTTTCACCCATAGAAAACATTTGCCGCATCATAAAGAGGAAGATGCAACAAAGAAGACCTAAGACAGTTGAGCAACTAGAAGCCTGTATTAGACAAGAATGGGACAACATTCCTATTCCTAAACTTGAGCAACTTGTCTCCTCAGTCCCCAGACGTTTGCAGACTGTTATAAAAAGAAGAGGTGATGCCACACAGTGGTAAACATGGCCTTGTCCCAACTTTTTTGAGATGTGTTGATGCCATTAAATTTAAAATCAACTTATTTTTCCCTTAAAATGATACTATATATATATATATATATATATATATATATATATATATATATATATATATATATGAATAAATATTGAATATTTCTATTCAACAAGAATGCATTAAATTGATCAAAAACAACAATAAAAAAACATTCATGATGTTATAAAATGAGATTTCTTTATCAAGTATTCCCAAACTTTTGAACAGTAATATTTATTTTTTGTTGGGCAAGTGAAAATGGTTGCAGGTCAAATAAAAATCTATTGGCCTACCAGAAAAAAAATCCATATTGTTGTGCCCTAAAAGGAAATGTAATTATGTGGGCGCTGAACAAAGCTCCTCTTATTCACCAGTTACTTTTATTAATGATTTATTGATCAATTTAATTGCACTGCATTTGGTGTGTAAAACAGCTCTATCAAACATGAAACTACAGTTGAAATCAGTGTATATGAACTAGATGTTAGGCCATCAGGTCTAGGGATGTTTTAGGCACAGTCAGTCCGTGTCGCAGTAGTGAATCATGATTATGATAATGAGCGGCTGATCACAGGCCTACCCGTGTCCTCCATTCTGATCTTTTTGCAGGGGTTTTCCTCCAATTCTTCATCTGACATCTCCATTTCCTCTTCTCTTCGTATCCCCATGATCTCTTCACTGTGAGCATTTCTCAGCTCCTAATGGAGCACAATACAGAAATCAAACAAACACACACACATCCCATTACTGGCTTCTGTCCGAGACCTTGAATGATTAAAGATTACATTTTGCACACATTAACATTTCCTCTGCTCTGAGTAATTCTACAAGGACACACTTTATAGTTTCATTTGCTGTATAAATGGGGCAGTAACATATGAAAATCACACATACCAATCAAATGTTTTTTCTGCAATTCTACTCTAATTTAACCTGGAGACTTCTGATGAAAAACCAGGCAATGATTTGGCAAGTACAGGCTCTGGTGATTGATTCCTTAACTTAAAAATACAACCCAGAGGGAAAACCGAGGCTCTGCCGTCTCAGTGCCGTGCAATAGTGAAAGTTCATTTGTCTAGGTCTGAAAATGGAGCGTAAAAATCACATTACACAAACTTCCAAGCCCACTGATCCTCTGATAGCCATTATAGGGATCAGCACAAAGGACGTTTAATGCCACCACTGTGAAATCTTGCAGATCTGACTCTATAAAAGCAGTGCGTTTGAGCTTTACTTTATCTGTGATTGAATACATTTTATTCTAGCACTGTGTCGCCTGAACTTTTATCTGTTTCTTGAAAGCAGTAGTATCAGAGGAATACAAGTTCTGGATTGTTTCTGATATCATATTTCTCTCCAATGCTCACAATATTATTTTACAAGGTTCCCACACCTTTTGACCAATGAATTTCCAAGACTTTTCCAATAGCATTTAACAGTCATTTGGGAAAACGCAGTAAGGTTTTTAAAATTCCTTTTACAAAGACTGCATTCACAAAAAGCAATTTCTAGCCAACAAAATAGGTTAGACTGAGGCTAGTTGTCACCTTGGGACACTGTCACAAGGCCTATATCTCAGTAAAAATAAGACATTTTGAGTCAAAAGTCTAAAATACTTTTTCTGTTTTCTAGCAGTGATTGTGTATGTTGGTTTAAAATACCTATTTCAAAACCTAATTAAGTTAAAATATATTTCTATCATGACAACTCTCAGAAGATTTTTAGCATGATGTATTTGGTCTTGGCAGACAAGATCTGCTATGCTTCTGCTGCTGAATTGCTGCTGCTGTTAATTATTGCTGTTGTTGAAACTCAGAAAGCGCACTGCAACTGCTATACTGAATGCTAAACAGCCATTTAAATGTTGAGCAGCAAGCTCATTGTCTGTAGATGCGACATTAACCAATCAGCTGATGCGACATTAACCAATCAGCTTGTCCCAAGTAATAAACACTGTGAATATCATCAGTTTGCGTTAAGGACACATCAGCCTGCACCATCTAGAGTTTCATGACAGAACTAGGCATTTTTGTAAATTTGTAAAAACGAATTCCAATATATATTTTGTAAAAGCTGGTCCGTAAACACAATAAACCCAAACTTTTTTTTTTTTTTTTTTTTTTTGTGACAAAACAATGGTTTATTTATTTATTTTTTTTATTTAAGCATTTTTTTGTATGTTACTTGTTTTTGTATGTTTTTCATGTTGCATATTTTATGTGTTTCTGTTTAAATTTGGCTGAAAGCTGTTAAATGGCTTCTGATTCTGTATTTAATGGTAAATTCCCACTTTGACAACATGCAAAAGGTAATTTTAATTGTCATGGGCAATAACAGCGGGAAAAAAACCTTAAAAATATAATGAAATTGTACAAAAGTGTGCAACTTGCCTCTACGCCCCTATTTCAAAGCTTTAAAATATACAGTATTTTTCCATGACTTCTTAATTTCTAAGATTTTTTAAAAAACTTTTTGCAACTTGCAGACAGTAAAACCTGGAAAATCTCTACTTAACTTTGTTTATTAAAAAAGTACAAACTTGTCTGTCTAAAGTCTTGTTCACACCAAGAGCGATAACTATAAGAATAACTATATTAGCGTCCATACCAGTGCACATATCTTTCTGTCGTCTGCCACTTTAAAAGCTCATGCTCTTTAAAGCAGGGTGGATTCTGATTCTTATCATTCAACAACTGGATAAAATCATTCTGAAAGTGATTCCAACTATATCATTATCATTATAGTTGTGGTGTGGACTCTGCTATTCTTTTATATTTAGAATGATTTTTAGAACGTTATTACTTCCTTGGTGTGAACAGTCCTTAACTCAACAAACAGTGCTACATTATTTTTATTTAAAAAAAAACCCAACAACAAGAGAACTCTTCACAGGGGTGGCATCTCGACTGGCTTTCACCTCTCACAGCACCAAAGACTCTGCCGCATCACTGATGTCTTACCTCTTGGCGACTGTGAACTGAAATGGAATCCTTTCATAGACTTGACTTAAAGCAATTAATCAATACAGTCAGTGTATTTCTAGGATTAGGTTTCGGTCCTCACATCACTGCTCATGATATACAGTCACGGAAAAAGTCAGATGGCTTGGGGAAAGACTGTAGCTGGAGTCTATCACCAGTGAGGGATTTTTATATTTCAAGGTTCATTGAGTATTCTGTTTGCACTAACATGAATTTTGCATACTGGTGATGTTCCATATTATGAATATGGAAATTCCATATTGTGCATTCCAGAGAATGCAGGGGTTTATATGGATAGATTCATACAGGCACATTGTAGGTTAACATGCACCTCCCTTTTCTTTCCTCATAGAGACCTAATTTAAATTGGATGAGTTATTAACAATTAATTCAGGCTAATCACTGATGAGCATCATTATAATCCTGCCAGTATCTGTTGCCATGGCAGCAATGGAGGTTCTTTCTAGGTGGCAGTTTCAAGGAGAGCTCTGGTGCACGAAAGAGCAGAAGCTAGAAAACTGGGATGTTTGCCGTGTGAGGGCCCACAAGTCTGTACAACGAAAAGCCACAAGATACACCGTCATATAAACAGCTGCCGTGTCAGTGTACCATGTAGAGCAGGGGTCTAAAACTACTACTAGCCAGGTGGTGTTCTCCTTCGGGGGAAGTTGAACATTCACGACAAAATTTGTATTTTTACAACCTTGAATTTGATTACATTTTAGGCCAATACTTTGGCACCAAACTGAAAATTGATTTGTAATGAGAAATTCTGGCTCAGAGTTTGAGACCCCCGATGTAGAGTCAGCATGACAAAAGGGGAGGAAAAATACCAACCTCGCACTGCTTTCGCCAAATGTCTATGTTCTTGCGCTGCGCTTTTGAGAAATGGTCCCATGCCTTTTGCCTGGTGGCAGCGGTGAACACAGCCGTAATCTGCTCAACTTTGGTGGGTAAGGAAGTCAGACAAGACAAGCCATTTATGTAGAGCTCAGCATCTGCGCCAGCTAGAGTCAGACGCATCAGGACCCTCGCAAACACTTCTCTGAGAGGCCCCTGATAGTGTCTGTTGTACTTACATCTCATTAGCTGCTGTTTCAATTCCTTAGGACTGAGGAAGGCAACAGTCTACAATGATGGATTTGCTGGAGAAGTATTAATAAAGAACTGAGTGTTTGATGGCAAACATTGATTGAGGATTTAGCTCAAACTGTGTATGTGTGCATTCTTTACTTTTGCATTAGATTGTTGGATTTGCATTAGGATTGTAAGATTGAGATTTGGACCAATTGTAAACTGTTGCCTGCTATTTATTAATTTGACCAAGTCTACTCTTTAGTAAACAATTATATGATTATCTTCTTCACTTCAACTGGCATAACTCTAAAATACATTTTCTCTTAGTATTTCATGCACATATGGTGTTGAAAACGTCTAAATTCTGTCAAGATGCCAATTGCAATTCTCCATCACACATGTTCATTCAAGCAAATTACTTTTCTTGACTCTTTGGATGAGTTGGGACTAGGACTGGGACAATAAATCAATGCATTGCGAATCGAGAAATGATTCTGGATCAATTCTGAGATTTTCCGAATCCATCGCGATTCTCTCTCAAATCGATTCTGAGATTAGTTTTTAACAGCAGATGGCACTGCATGCTTTCGAACCAGCCGTACTCTGCTTGCTTCCAGTTCCTTACACACACCACTTGAATCTTCTATAAAATAATCATTCATAAAGTTCGAAAAAGTTGAATCGAATTACAAGGGTGTTTGCAGTGGGCTGTTTACATTAATCTCGCAAGTACATTCTCAGACTCAGCCGAACTCACGAACGCTCTTCTTCATGAGCATTTGAGTGTGCAGTTAAAAACTAGCCTAAAACGCCATCTGCTGTTAAAAACTAAGCTCAGAATCGATTCGAGGGAGAATCTTGCATCATAAAAGCATTCTGAGGTGCAAGTACATTCTCAGACTCAGCCGAACGCACCAGCGCTTTTCGTCGTGAGCATTTGAGCGTCCAGTTAAAAATTAGCCTAGAGCACCATCTGCTGTTAAAAACTAAGCTCAGAATCGATTCGAGAGAGAATCGCAATGCATTCGGAAAATCTCAGAATCGATCCTGAATCGCGATGCATCAACTTATTGTCCCAGCCCTTGTTGGAACATTGTCTTCTCACCTGTCCAGGCCTCAAAAAAAAAGATGAGTGAATCTGATGTTGTTGGCCTACCTTTAAGTTAAGTTGAACATCTCCACATCTGCTATAAGGTCAGAGTGCTTCCACTGAGACTGTACTTACCCAGGGCCCTTCTATGGGCTTTGGCTACAGTCACACTGACATGGACAGCTAGGTCTCAATGCTGTTTGAGCATATGTACATTTATATATTGTATATCTGCAGTGAAGGGTTGGGAACTGTGTAAAGGAAAGACTGTGTGGCTCTGTTCCACAACTAGTGAGCTGCCTTGCTTTCTATACATACTGTAGGCTACTGCCTTCTAAACAGTATCCGAACCTCATACAGTAAGTGAGTGACATATCAAGTACTTGGGAGTTTCAACACATAATTGATTTCACAATTGACTTTGCTGTTAGCCTTTTGCTAAGCTAACAGAAACATAAACATAATTCTCATTACACTGCATTTTAGAATAGTAGATTCTGATTGGTCAATTGCTGCATTCAGTGGTCAAATATTTCCTAATATCTGAAATCGCTGCTAGTTTCATGTCTCTCATATTATGTATCTCATATTCACTCTCTTGTTTCATACAAATGCAATTGCTGTTATCTTGTGTCTTAGTTATCAGTTGAAATTTTTAGTTATCATCAATGACATTTTTGAATTTTTTTGGTTTTTTTTATTACACAGGATACTGTACAAAACCCCTCAACTCAATGTTGGGTCCTGATGACCCTGTTGGCGTTTTCTTGCAAAACTTTTGTGATGGAAATAATATGCAGGTGGGAGGAAAACATTTGTTTTCTTGCAAAAGTATTCCTTTCCCCCAAGAAACTTTGTTCATTTGCAAATCATTTATGTTCTCTTTTGCGTTCCCTCAAGAAACTTTGTGTTCGTTCATAAAATATTTGCATTCTCTTGCAAAAGTATTGCATTTCCCCAAGAAACTTTGGTTGCTCGCAAAACATTTTGCAAAACACCCCCCCTCCCCCCAAAAAAACGTTCACTCTTAAAATATTTGCGTTCTCTTGCAAAAATATTGCATTCCCCCAAGAAATTTGTTCGCTCGCAAAACATTTTGCAAAACATTTCTTCCCAAAAATTTGTTCGCTCGTAAAACATTTGCATTCTCTTGCAAAACGTAGTGCGTTCCCCCAAGAAACTTTGTGTTCATTTGTAAAACATTTGCGTTCTCTTGCAAAAGTATTGTGTTCCTCCAAGAAACTTTGTTCACTCACAAAACATGAGAATGTGCTGGTCTACAAAGCTGGTGTGCTGGTCTACAAAGCCCCTAATGGGACCCGTTTTTATATATATATATATATATATATATATATATATATATATATATATATATATATATATATATATATATATATATATATATATATCAACGGGTCCCATTAGGGGCTTTGTAGACCAGCACACAAAAATGCACACAAATATGCACATTTTTTAATTAGACAGAACTAATGACACTTAATTTTATCAACATTTCATTATAGAATGAACTATAAGTATATTTATAATCTACATTTCTAATCACTTAAGGTGTGGTCACATTAGCAAAACTTCTGACAAAAAATGTCCATTGTCAATAGTAGCGATGCATGAAGCACAGCTCACATAGAGGTCACTTTAAAACCAAGCAGCCAACATGGCAAATTTGTGTGACCAACTTGAACCACTTGAAACTCCCGATTGTGCAGATTACTATTGAATCTACTTGATTTTGAACTCAACGGTAACGGTAAATGTGATGCAATTTAAGATGGATTTTGTCGCAGTGCATCATGGGATTTTATTATCCGTGAAGGATAAATGTGGTGGCTTTATGGTGCCTACCTTTCGAAACAGCTCTGTGTAGGAAGCTCACTTATGATGCATATGTAGGCAGCTCTCTAGGTTTTGGAACAGAGCCTGTGTCTTGTCTATTAAAATTAGGGGCAGTGTAGTGTATGTTGTAGTTCTGGACATATACAAATACACTCCTACTGGCAGTACAGTCATATCAATATGAGCGAGAAACGACCAACAATCAGATCAGAGACTGAGCCCACTTAAGGACAGCTATATCATCTTGCTCGGTACAAAGGATGTGCCGTTGTCATAGCAACACTAGATAAAAATCTCATAGTAACCAGTTGGGATAAAAACAGTGAAGCCAGGAGGTATCTTACATTGTGTGAGGATGGCAAGCAGGGAATTCTTAAAGTGTTCTTTGGCCAGCTCCATCTCCTCCTCGTGCTGAGCTTTCTCGTTCATTAGGCGCCGCACGTGGCTGTTCGCTGACTGGATCATGGAGTAGAAATGATTTGCTGTGCGTCGGTTCACCTCGCCTCTTTCAACCCACGTGAACAGCACTGCTGTTGCCTCACTGAACTTGTTGTCATCTGGAGGAATGAATGAGGAAATCTGTCAGAGGGGAAAACTGTAATTTTTACTTCAACTACATATGACATAGACTGCTGTTACACTTACTTTGTTGGCTTGACAAATCCAGCATACAGTTTTTCAAAAACCTTACCTGAGAGCACATTTTTAACTGTAACTTCCCCCTAAAACTTTCAAATTACATCTTCTAAATTTGGTACAGACCTTCAGCTTAAAATTAAATATGCTCTCAAATATATCAAAACTATGGTGCAAGTTGGCTGACAATAACATTAAAGTTGTCATGAAATGTAAATTCATCCTATCTTTTTTTTTTTCTAAATGCATCTTATTAATGTTATTGTGAATGATTTATGCATAATTTCAAATTTAATTTAAAACATCATAACTTGATCTTCCTGTGAAACAACAGACTTCTCTCTGGTGACGTTTGCTGGACTTCAATCATTTCGTCCAATTAAAGCCCGCCTCTTTCTTACAATTGACTGCAAGCTCGCATTATCCAATAAACATCTGAAATAGAAATACAACCAAATCCAAAATCCCAAATCCATTTTTTTTTTTTCGATAATCCGTTTCACTCGGATGTACGTCACAATACGGAATAAAAAATCTGTCACCTCTTTCATTACTTGGCTACTTTAAATGTCACTGATTTTAAAGGTGCCATCGAACGTTTTACAAGATGTAATATAAGTCTAAGGTGACCCCTGAATGTGCTTGTGAAGTTTCAGCTCAAAATACCCCATAGATTTTTTTAAATTATTTTTTTAATTGCCTATTTTGGGGCATCATTAACTATGCACCGATTCATGCTGCGGCCCCTTTAAATGCTCACGCTCTCCGCCCACGGAGCTCGCACTTGCTTCGAACAGCATAAACAAAGTTTACACAGCTAATATAACCCTCAAAATGGATCTTTACAAAGTGTTTGTCATGCAGCATGTCTAACCGCGTAAATACAGTGTTTATTTGGATGTTTACATTTGATTCTGAATGAGTTTGAGGCTATGCTCTGTGGCTAACGGCTAATGCTACACTGTTGGAGAGATTTATAAAGAATGAAGTTGTGTTTATGAATTATACAGACTGCAAGTGTTTAAAAATAAAAATAGCGATGGCTCTTGTCTCCGTGAATACAGTAATAAACGATGGTAACTTTAACCACATTTAACAATACATTAGCAATATGCTAACGAAACATTTAGAAAGACAATTTACAAATATCACTAAAAATATCATGTTATCATGGATCATGTCAGTTATTATTGCTCCATCTCCCATTTTTCGCTATTGACCTTGCTTGCTTACCTAGTCTGATGATTCAGCTGTGCACAGATCCAGACGTTAATACTGGCTGCCCTTGTGTAATACCTTTGAACATGAGCTGGCATATGCAAATATTGGGGGCGTACACCCCGACTGTTACGTAACAGTCGGTGTTATGTTGAGATTCGCCTGTTCTTCGGAGGTCTTTTAAACAAATGAGATGTATATAAGAAGGAGGAAACAATGGAGTTTCAGACTCACTGTATGTCATTTCCATGTACTGAACTCTTGTTATTCAACTATGCCGAGGTAAATTAAATTTTTAATTCTAGGGCACCTTTAAATTAATTTTTTTAACTGTTTCTCATACAAAGCTATTTTAGAACTTTAGAAGACTTAAATATAGTGCACAAGTTATATGGACTACTCATAGTGCTTTTACGGGTATGGAAAAACATGAGCCTGCTTAATGAGACAATTTTAATTTCCCTTTCAAAGAAACATCAATGCTGTGTCATAGTATTGACGATATGAAAGTGACAGTGAAAGTGACCATTTTTGCTGCGGCGCCCAGGGAGCGATTGGGGGTTAGGTGTCTTGCTCAAGGGCACCGCAGTAGTGAGTAATGAGAGTGGAAGTGAGCGCTGTTCATTCACTCCCCCCACCTACATTTCCTGTTGGTATTGAGACTCGAACCCATGACCTTCAGGTTGCAAGTCAGACTCTCTTTCCATTAGGCCACAACTGCCCCAATATGGGAACGCTTCCTGCGAAACCAGTGTCTGAAGCACGTGTGAAAACATCCAATTCTATTGGCTGACAGTAATGTAGTGTAGCATGTCAACAAGACCATAAAAGGGCACCTCCGTCACAGAATCCCCAGATTCTAATTGTCTGAAGGAAGATGCACAGATATGTCCGAAGGTCGACAAGGGAACTGGGTTACATTCATAACCTGAGATGTTCCCTTTTGAGGGAACTTCGTCACTGTGTCATGGTGATGACGCTATGGGAGTGTAATACCCACGGCGCCATACTGACCAAATGTCTCGTTCCTTTTTCAGGGAACCGAGTTACAGTCGTATCCTGAGACATATTTTAATATACCTTTCAGGTTGTTCTGACTTACGGTACGACTTATGGTCTTGTGGTTTTCCTGTAGTGAGCAAAAAATTCATGTATTGATAGAAAGTTCAAAGTTGTTTAAAGAATTTTCAAACTTATAAAAATTCAATAAGCTGCTTTAAGCTGCTGCCCTCATCCATCTATCCATGTCCAATCATTCTGTCTGTCTACCTATCAAGTAACAACACAGAATACACTGGCAGCTTCCCATGGCAATCACTAGAAAACCCAAGCAACATAGTTTTTATTATTTCAAATCTTTCTTCAAACTACATAAGGCCTACATACCTTCACACTTCAAAATTTCTCTTCCCAAGTTTTCACATTACACAAGACTCATAACCTTCAAACTTTGAATCTCTGTTTAAACTGCTCAAGTATTCAAACAACAGTACATAAAACTTATAACCTTCAGAATTCAAAACCTACTACAGATTCAGACAAGACTTTACTTTTTTGGCACTTCTATTAATAGGTGCTGTATCGACAGGAAAAGAAAGGATAGGGAGAACGGGATTGAAACTCGTGTCCACATTCTGCATGCGACATCTACGCTAATCGCTAAGCCATGGCTCTAACTTTAGAGCCTCATTTAAAGACTCTTTCCCTGCATTGTCTTTTCCTATTGGACAAGAACATCATCTCATCAGTGTGTTCAGTCACGGCTCATGAATCAGTAACTAACCCTGCATTTTTCCTGTCTAAACATGAAGTGTAATTCCAGCCTGAGCAGCTGAGACATGAGGCGTTCAGTGTGGCCTTTCCCAAGCTTCAGTAATCTGCTCCCTGTGGACCCCTGTGAAATACATTACTGAAATTGGAAGAATAATTGAATTTTGCCTCAAAGTCAGTGCAGTAGGGCTGGCAGTAAATTCGATCCCCCCCTTAATGAGATCCCGTACACAGCAACAACATCATTCCCTGCATCTGTACGCTTTTCACCAGACTGTTATTGTTTCATCTCACCATAGAATTACCCATTTCAAGCCAACGAGAAGACTGGCGTCATGAGAGATGTATCAATTATACCGAACCTCTATTCCAGGTCCTTAAAATATGTCCTCAACGCGTTTAATTTGAAATTTTTATGTGATATCTGTTTTAGTCCTTTTTTCAATTAAATAAATGTTATTCTCATGTGCAGTTGGTAAGAGATCCAAGGGGACTCTGGGCGTTTGAGATCAAGGGCAGGTATGTTATTAAGGTGGCACTCAAACTTCCCAGCTAATTAAAGGAAATTGAATTCTCCCAACCCTCTGGCAAAAAATGCCATCTGACGAGAATAAAAATAATTTCCACAGTCAAATGAGCCTGTTCTGCCAATCTCACGCCTAATGAGAGCCTCCACACGAAATGCAAATGTGAAATCTCCACACTCTCCTTTAAAATACCCAGCATTCAGTCATCCGACCTCTCTGTAACGCAGACACTATGTAAGCCGCTACGTTACTGCCAATTCAGTCGGTTTCAGTTATGGTGGGGAAATTAGCTTTGTTTTAAACATCATTCATATTAATTTTTCCATGAAAGCATAATGTGGCAATGAGCATTTACTTGCCAGAAAGCATTAACCAGGGGCTGTTTGAATGAATAGCATTAAAGTGTTTCCAAATGCAAGAGACAGAAAGCAGCAATGGATAGAATAAGAGTCGATATTTGAAAAAAGAGCTGAAGAAAGGCCAGATTTGAGGATGAGCGAGGCAATGTATTTACATTAAAAAGGGTTTTAATGTACCAATTACCTTTTAACGATTTTTACCTATAAACATTTTTTGACCTTCATAAAACTCCACTTTCACTTACATCTTTTCCAAACTCTTCCAATTTTTTCTTTTTTTTTTTCTGAAACATCATGAACATATTCACACTGTCATTTTCATTACATCTATCAACACATTGTACTCTTTTTAAATGACATTTGTAAAATTTGTTGAATAAAATATGAATCTTTTGTCTCGCTAAAGCTAATTTCATAGCTAGCTATATTTTATGTATCCTACATACACACAATTAATTAATGTTTTCATAGCTTTTACATAATTTGATTGGAAATGACAATAAACAATGTTTCTGTTCACAAATTATATTTCATTTTCTTCATGTTTCATATTTCACCTCGCTCTTCACTGACACATTTCCTTGATAAACAAGTACACTAACTTTTGGTAACACTTTTATTTACAATGTTTACTAATGAATTGTAGAATTGTTGTTTGTGGAATGCTATAATTGAAGGACAGTCATCATTTGTCATATATATATATATATATATATATATATGTGTGTGTTTGTGTGTTGTGTGTGTGTGTGTGTGTGTGTGTGTGTGTGTGTGTGTGTGTGTATATATATATATATATATATATATATATATATATATATATATATATATATATATATATACAGTACAGTCCAAAAGTTTGGAAACACTAAGATTTTTAATGTTTTTAAAAGAAGTTTCGTCTGCTCACCAAGGCTACATTTATTTAATTAAAAATACAGTAAAAAACAGTAATATTGTGAAATATTATTACAATTTAAAATAACTGTTTTCTATTTGAATATATTTCACAAAGTAATTTATTCCTGTGATGCAAAGCTGAATTTTCAGCATCATTACTCCAGTCTTCAGTGTCACATGATCCTTCAGAAATCATTCTAATATGCTGATCTGCTGCTCAAGAAACATTTAATGTGTACAATTGTACAAAATATTTGTGTACAATATTTTTTTAGGATTATTTGATGAATAGAAAGTTCAAAAGAACAATGTTTATCTGAAATCTAATCTTTTGTAACATTATAAATGTCTTTACTGCCACTTTTGATTGATTTATTGCATCCTTGTTGAATAAAAGTATTCATTTCTTTAATTTCTTTTAAAAAAAAATAAAAATAAAAATTCTTACTGACCCCAAACTTTTGAACGGTAGTGTATAATGCTACAGAAGCTTTGTATTTCAGATAAATGCTGTTCTTTTGAACTTTCTATTCATCAAGGAATCCTGAAAAAAAAAAGTACACAACTGTTTTCAACATTGAAAATAATCATAAATGTTTATTGAGCAGCAAATCATCATATTAAAATGATTTCTGAAGGATCATGTGACACTGAAGACTGGAGTAACGATGCTGAAAATTCAGCTTTGCATCACAGGAATAAATTACTTTGTCAAATATATTTAAATAGTACACAGTTATTTTAAATTGTAATAATATTTCACAATATTACTGTTTTTTACTGTATTTTTAATTAAATAAATGTAGCCTTGGTGAGCAGACGAAACTTCTTAAAAATCTTAGTGGTTCCAAACTTTTGGACTGTACTGTATATATATATAATGTAATAATTTTTATGATGGATTTTCATAATTTAAGATTGAATATCTGGGTTTGAGAAAAAAGGTAAAACAATAAAATCTATAATAAAATGCAAAAATTAATGATGAAGGCATAGTAAAATATTTTCAAGACAGTTTTAATGTGACCTTCATATAACAAATCTATTTTAAAAAATCTCTAAAAATCTAAAAATGTAACAAAAATTAAACTTTGGGACATAAATGTGCCCAAAAACATTCTCTAACACAAATACCGAAGCCCATTTGTATGCTGTTGATATTTCAAAAAGGCACTGATAGCTGTAGCCAATAAATATTTGTGTAGAACTAATTAGCATAATGGCTTGAGTTTAAACAAAGGTTTTGTTTGAGAGGCAATTAGATGTCAGGCATGAGCAAAACTGTGCCAGACACTAGAATATCCAAACCCTGTCTGAGATGTTTTGTCTGTTGCCTCCTGGGCTCAATAAACATGAGAACATACAGACAGAGCTCGGGATGCGCCACGCAGGGAGAATGGGAAGTGCTTGACATGGGAAGTGCTGTGATTGCTGATGAGGTGGAGGCTGCAGTCAAGTCCCCATCATCGAAATGAAAGCAGTCTCTCCAGAGAGACAAGAGCTCAGAGAGGCATGGAAACCACTGCAGCCAGCATAACTCAACCATCACTACCTTCCTGGAGCCGCAAGCTGTAATCAAATCACAGCATGGGAAAATAGCTGTCAGCCAGGAACCGGCACTGAAATTAAAACGTGAAAGGTGACGTTACAAATGTGTGTGAATGCCAAAGGGTGTGATGGATTGGCATAACTCTGAGATGGAAACGCAGTATGTGGCACCTTGAAAGTGATCCTGTATATTGAAAATTTGGCATATTGAGTGTTCAAACCTCTCTATATTCAGCAATAAATGTGGATAAATTATGTTAAACCTTACAATAACTGTTCCTGTCTGTCTGAAATCGATAGGAGAGCCGCAAAAACATTTAAAGCCTACGTTGTTGACGCAACTGGCCATTATGCCCATTCAAAGCCATAGGACAGAAAAAAAAAATCACAAATTATATCTCTTTAATATCTCATATGGTTCTTCTAGACAAAAAGGACAAAGGACAGCAAATGGATACTTCTGCCTAAGTCTCCAGCTTCTCAGAGTTTACTGAGATAATGTCCCAATAAATTTCACGAATGTCTCCTCTAGAGTTTCACAAGATAGATTACAGGATCTGAGTTGTTTTAACCTCAGATTTTAAGCACCCTAAAAGCAACTATTTAGTCAACCTTGGAAACCCTTTGGCTTTATAGAGTCCTGTTACTGGGCATTCACTGTTCATGTTACCATCTATTGTTATAACATAAGAGAAACAAAACAAACATTCATATGTATAAATTAAAAACAAAGACACACCAGAGTGGTAGAGGGCATTTAGAGAAACAAAGCAATCACTCCCTAAATAGACTTGCATAGCCAGAACTTCATACTGACAGCAGAAGGTCTAGACTCCATAGCAGCTTTCATTGGCCAAAGACCGCCCATACAGCTGAGTGACATGAAAAGCAACCAATCACAGATTTTATTTTTTTTTGAGCATCATATTTAGGGGTGTGAAAATGTAATGTTGACGTCCCTACAATAACAGACTGGCATGTTACACTCTTGGACATATTTTAAAGAGCCTTTGCCGTGAACATCACACATTTCAAATACTTTTGAAAATCCTGTGTTTAGTTGATCGTGATAAACACTCATTGTCACAGTTGTAAACACAACAGCTTTCTTTTTCCATGAGGGGGTTTGGCATCACAACGGCTTTGTTTCCATATGAGCTGTTCATGACACACATGTCTCCCAGAAATCATGTAGAATTCAACCAATCAGAAACCAATTTCCATTTTATGTGCCTTATGCAGAAAGGCAGAAAGCATATGATAGAGAAATACAATAAAACTAAACTAAACAAGCCATAGAAGAGAAAAAAAAAAATCACAAATTATATCTCTTTAATATCTCATTTGGTTCTCAGAAAAAACAGAAAAAATAAACATGGTTAAATATATTTTAAACCTCACACTAACTATCTGTTGCTGATGCAAAGTGGAAAAACAATATTTTTAATATCTCATTTGATTCTTCTACACAATATTATTTGTGCCACAATGAGCAAATGGGATACTTGGCCCAATAAATGGCACATGTCTCCTCTAGATTTTGGCAAGAAAGATTAAATTATCTGAGCTGCTCACCAAAGTTCTATAATTTTATGGCATGTCAACAATTTTAGGAGAAACATCTGAGATAAAGCTAATACTAAAAGGAGACTCCAGTGAAATTGCACTAGGTCTCCGGCGCTATGATAAAGCACAGTATGATACACTCCTATTTCCAGATTAGAATCAGCCAAATATCAAATCAGTTTTAAGTGCAATTAAGCACCCTAAATTCAAATGAAAACTATTTAGTCAACCTTGGAAACCCTTTGACTTTACAGGAGCCTGGTACTGAGTGTTCACTTCATTGGCAATCATTGGTCTTACTGATTGAAGCTGATGAATGGAACTAGCCGATCATATAAACACACCAGTCGCAGAATAAACAACAGCTGGGGCTGTTCGGCTGGCAGCTGCAGACGGGAATGAGGACTGAAGCGTAAGAGCCTCAAAACTATGTAGCCACTCATTAATGTCTGTCACATCATCAGAGAGCAGTCATGGACATCTGCAAAATGTCTGAAGGAAAGCAGACCTGGCTTGTATAGGTCATCTTACCACATTTTGCCTTTATTAGAAGCATAAAAGTTCTGCCTTGAAGCTTTTCCGAAGAACCCAAATTTCTCTCGGCACTACATTAATGATGACAAATCTGTGTTTTAAAGGCTAGATGAGATCATGGCACCACAGTCTGCGAGAAAGCTTACCTTTCAGTTTCTCAGCCAAAAGAGCTGCCTCGTGCTCAGAGTAGTGCATTATGGGAGGAGGTGATGGAGGTCTCAGCCGGTCCTCTTGGATTTTCCGTCGGTGCCGCTCCTCTCGTGCCAGTAATCTTTGTTTGCACTCCCACTCATACAAGTCATCTCTCGCCTGAGCAAAATCTACATGTATGCGGCCCGAATCCTTTTTATCAGTGCTGGAGCCAATGCGCATCCGATAACCTAGGATAACAAACGTTGTTCAGCAAACACAGCTATCGTACAGGCTACTTGCATATATCAAATATCAGTACACTAGGTAAAATAGAATTTGCTCATTCTAAGATGTTCCTTCTTGCAACATAAAAGCCCCTGTTGAACAAAACAATACAGCCTGTCATTAAATCATGTTGCATGTATGTTGCAGCATATGCATCAGATAGGCTGGTCCCTAGCTGGTGGGAAGCTGATTTTGGGTACGTTTACAAAAACAATGTACTAAAAACGTTTTTCCTTTGTGTTTTTCGTGTACAGGCGACAACATTGTCAAAATGATCCCCGTTCACATGGATCTGCAAAAACGAAACGCTGTATTATGCTGCCAGGCCAGTAGTTGGCGACGTCCCTTTGTAAAGAAATACTACACACCTATAGCAGCCAATCACACGGAACATGGAGCATATTTAAATGCAACGTTTAATATTAAACATCAATTCATATAATAATTATATGAATATATTATCTGAATTATACATAATAATCCATATAATATAAATATAATTAATAATTAGTAGCAAAAGACAGACAATTTGTCTCTAAACTTTTATCATATAAACTGCTGTAATTTGGAGCGAGAGATATAGGAGGCGTGGCTTTATTGCATCAGATATACAGTATGTCACTTTGCTCACAGGTCTAGATTGGGTTTGCGAAATTCTAACCCAGAATAAAACCTGCTGTGGAGCAGGTCAGCTGTGTGACGCAAGTTTTATTAAGCAAACCTCTAAGTAACCACCTAGATCATAGATGGAAAAGACCATTTACAGCCAAAACAGGCAATTTACAAAAGAAATACATGTATTAAAGCTTTCTAACAGTTATCAAGGTAGAGCGAAAAACCTAGGACTAGTTCGCGAAAGTTGTTTTTTTATATAATCTCCAATATTTAACGAACGATTCGATTGACAGCGGTGGTCCTATAGAGTCAAAGTTGCTCAGAATGAGGAGTTCTACCATATAGCATGAATGATGCAGCATGTGCGAAAAATGCCGTGATATACAATCCTTTACGCAAGTGAAAAAACGAAGGCGCTAGGGCCTCTAGGGCCGTGAGTCAAACAGGCTCAGGGAGTTTCGCTCTGATCGGCCTCCGTTAACCTTGTCCGACAACCGCTCGAATTTCATTGGAAGATGACGGCCGTGTTATTCAAGATACGCAAATGTCCTCATAGACAATCTCCGCACCTTGGACAAAGACACTTGCATGCCAGTTTTCAAGTCAATTATTGCGTAGCTATAGCTGTTTTTCTGGGGTTTTTTTTACTTTATAGTGCCACCAAGTGGCCAGACGCCACGTCCTTTTTTGCGCAAACACAGACCAAAAATCCCAAATACATAAGACACTTGAGCCTGTGATGAACGGTTTAGGAGTTATGAGCCATCACATACTTTTGACAGCTGTAGCGCCACCATCAGGTCGATTGGGGCATGCCTTGGTGATGTCAAAATTTCAAGTCTCGATGACTTACAGTTTGGTCTGCCCGATCACTTTTATAGGAGAATGCAGATCCTTGGAAATTCTAACAACTACAACAGGGTTTCAACGCTATGCATTTAAGATGTATGCCTTTACATCTACAAATATAACAAAAACAAAGACGCACCAGAGAGGTAGAGAAACAAAACAAAGCATTTACATGTATAAACAGAAAACAGAGACACACCAGAGAGGTAGAGGGCCTTGTCCACCATGAACTCCTCACTAAAACGAATGTGGCAGAAGTTTTTCTTGCTCTTGCGGATAGCAACAATCTCTCCACACTGGTCAAACACTTCTTTGATGATCTCCTCTGTTGCATTCTCTGGAAGCCCACCAACAAACACCGTCTTGCACCCTGGAGGCCTCTCTCTCGTGGAGGGAGGAGGAAGATCTGCAGAATCCACAAAGCGTCTTGCTGAACTCAGATTGCATGACTAAATGAGTTTGATCAAGTGAACTAATTTCACATTAACTAGCTATTTTTAATAGAAAGTGGAGTCTAGTTTACATATAACACGGTTCAGAAGTTTGAAGCCACACTGAAAAGTCGAGATTCAAAATGGAATTTAAACATGGAAATAAATAGATTTTAGAGCTTTGAAAAAACATTTGAGCAATTGAAATATACTTTTTCCCAAGTACATAAATACATGGACATGGAATATATTTTAGAGCCAAAATTATTGTATTAATAATATATTAATATAATTTTTGTGAAATTGCATCTGCAAATCACCAAACATGAAGATGGTCCATTATGGTGTGGAGTAACATATCAGATATTATCACCATTTATACAAATTACATCGACGAATTATCAGTAGTTTACTTCCATTAACAAAGCAAGTAGTTTTATAAAGAATATGAATTTAATTGGAGTAACTGGAGTCTGTGTGGATAAAGTTAATTATGCTTTAGGGTTCATTTAGATTTGAAGTAAGCTCTACAGATTTAACATTTCGTATTTCTCCGATTTTCCACATTTGAGGATTTAATGAACACTGTCCTGTGGTTGCTGTGATTTCAATAACCGTAAAACGTTTGGCATAAAGTTACAGGTCTTTCAGTGGAACATTTTACCCCACAGTTACAGGTCATTCGAAATGGCACAGACTGTACTTTATATATTTACCATGACATCAGTAGAAGTAAATAACGGTTGGCTACATTCATCTGTGTGCCTGCTTTTATGGTGAAAGCTCTAATAATCGTGCTGTGGAAGGCTGCTGTAAAACGCAGTGGCTCTTACTGGGGTTCTGCGGGAACAGTGTGCAGCTCTTGCAGTGGATGATTTCCTTAATAACGGGAAGTTCTGCTGCCACAGGATGGGGCGGGACCAGACTGATGCCAGCCATCATGGGGTTTATTGGGGTGATGATCCCTAGGTTGGGGTCAAAACCCTGTATACAGATTGAGTCTGGAGAGGGAAACAGAAAGACTTGTAAATGCAGTACTATCACATACAAAAAAGCCAAAGAAATGAGAGAAAAGCTGGTGAAAGACTTCAAGAGATGAGAAGAGACCTGGTCACTACTCTATCCACAGACGACAAAACCCAGAAAATCTACTAAAGATTAGTTTCTCCTTCAATGAGCTTTCATCACACTAAGCTGCACAGGATCTGGGACTGGAACGCATTGGATTTATGCAGTAAACTGTGTGCGCTGTAAACCATGATGGAAGTCCTATACCTGCATGCACACTTTATACTGTACATGTTTGATGACAGCACTCTATGATAAAAAGAACCAAATAAACCTGTTCAGTGTCAAAATGTACTGCTCTAAATGCAACCATGAATGATAACCAATTAAGAATGCTTTTTAAAAAAAATTGATTATGCTCCATTATTCCTATTTTACATTTCATTGGAAACCTAATTACACCTATTGATTTGTTGCAATTTATTTTAAAAAGAGAGAAAAGTGAGGAGCATTGGACTATATCTGAAGTATCTAGAACAAAACATGCTTGAGTAAAAGTTCAAAAGTTTCCACATTTACTAAATCTACTAAATTTGACTGATGAAACCAAGAAGAAGCAGAAAAGGTTTTCCCATTAAATGATTTTTGATGAGATGATTTTTTAAAGCAGCCTGTTTCATAACAATTGTCTCCTTGTCCTCCTGACCATGTTGAAGGTTACAGGACACATCTGAAGCTAATTATAAAACTGTTGAAGTTGAAATTCAACAGCAGCAGTTGAGTGATCTCTCACTCTGGTCAAGTTCACCAATCATTAATGATGGTTGAAATGAAATGCATTCATTAAGACATCTGCTTCAGATCAAAGATTTTGCTTTGACTGATGAATTCAGTTGAGTAAAATTATTCAATTGGCCTGAATAAATAAAATGTAAAAGTATTTAGCTTCAGCAGTACTTCAGTAAAGTATAAATGATCAAAGATAGTACCATATACCCCTAATGTCTGCTTACTGCGTCTCTCACAAATGTCTCCATGGTTGCAAGGCACGCTCCCTGTGCAAACAGAGGGTCACAGCCGCTGCATAATATCATTGCGCCTGCTGCACCCTATGGTACGGCTGCAAAGTTCCTTGATTATTACGCCAGAACGAGAGTATAGTTCCTAGCCATATCGGCCTAGAAAATCGCAACTTTTCATTTACCGTCGGTCTTAGTACACAATGTAACTACAGAAGAGTCAAGTTTTAAATAGGAAAAATATCGAAACTCTTTGGTCATTTTTGAGCGAGATGCTAACAGTCTCATCAGATTCAATGAACTATGCTAAGCTATGCTAAAAGTGGTACAGCCAGACCTGGAGAACGGCTGAATGGATTCGAAAACGGTAAAACTCAACTGTTTAACTCTAGGAGAGTTGGAAAATGAGCCTATTTTCAAAAAAAGTGGAGTGTTCCTTTAAGGGAGACAATGACAGAATTATCATTTTTAGGTGAACTATCCCTTTAATGTTGTCTTTATAAGCTAAGAATTAAAATAGTCTTAAAGGACACTGCAGAATGAAAATTTCCTGATAATTTACTCAATCCAATATGTTTATGTCTTTGTGTTTATGAAAACATTCCAGGATTTTTCTCCATATTGTGGACTTCAACAGGGTACAAAGCGCTCTACACAATCCCAGACAAGGAATAAAGGTCTTATCCAGCGAAACGATAGGTCATTTTCTTAAAAAAATATAAATTATATACATTTTAACCACAAATGTTCATCTTGCACTGCTCTGCGATGCGTCACGCATTACGTAATCACGTTGGAAAGGTCATACATGACATAGGCGGAAGTACCACAGTAGGGCGAAAAACTCCATCTTATTTTCTCCTCCAACATAATAATCATCCGACATCGTTGTTTTACCTTTTTTTTTAGCCACTTGACTTAGTCTTTACACATTTGTTTTGTAGACACTTGCTCGGTACTTCCGCCTACGTCATGCATGACCTTTCCAAGTATACACATTTTTATTTTTTTTAGAAAATGACCAATCGTTTTGCTAGATAAGACCCTTATTCCTCGGCTGGGATCGTGTAGAACCCTTTGTTCCCTGCTGAAGTCCACTATATGGAGAAAAATCCTGGAATGTTTTCCTCAAAAACCTTAATTTCTTTTCAACTGAAGAAAGAAAGACATGAACATCTTGGATGAAATGGGAGTGAGTAAATTATCAGGAAATTTTCATTCTGAAGTGAACTAATCCTTTAAAGGTGCCATCGAATGTTTTTTTAAAAGATGTAAAAGATGTAATGTTTTTAAAAGTCTAAGGTGTCCCCTGAATGTGTCTGTGAAGTTTCAGCTCAAAATACCCCATAGTTTTTTTTTAATTAATTTTTTTAACTGCCCATTTTGGGGCATCATTGGAAATGCACCGATTCATGCTGCGGCCCCTTTAAATGCTCACGCTCTCCGCCCACGGAGCTCACGCTTGCCTTAAACAGTGCATAAACAAAGTTCACACAGCTAATATAACCCTCAAAATGGATCTTTACAAAGTGTTCGTCATGCAGCATGTCTAATCACGTAAGTAGGGTATTTATTTGGATGTTTACATTTGATTCTGAATGAGTTTGATAGTGCTGCGTGGCTAAAGCTAACATTACACACTGTTGGAGAGATTTATAAAGAATGAAGTTGTGTTTATGCATTATACAGACTGCAAGTGTTTAAAAATGAAAATAGCGACGGCTCTTGTCTCCGTGAATACAGTAAGAAACGATGGTAACTTTAACCACATTTAACAGTACATTAGCAACATGCTAACGAAACATTTAGAAAGACAATTTACAAATATCACTAAAAATATCATGATATCATAGATCATGTCAGTTATTGTTGCTCCATCTGCCATTTTTCGCTGTTGTCCTTGCTTGCTTACCTAGTCTGATGATTCAGCTGTGCACATCCAGACGTTAATACTGGCTGCCCTTGTGTAATGCCTTGAACATGAGCTGGCATATGCAAATACCCCGACTGTTACGTAACAGTCAGTGTTATGTTGAGATTCGCCTGTTCTTCGAAGGTCTTTTAAACAAATGAGATTTATATAAGAAGGAGGAAACAATGGAGTTTGAGACTCACTGTATGTCATTTCTATGTACTGAACTCTTGTTATTTAACTATGCCGAGATAAATTCAATTTTTAATTCTAGGGCACCTTTTAACACTCAAAATTGAGAGTATTTGTATTTGTATTTGAATACAAGAGTACAAAACTGTATTTGAGAGTACAAAAGAGTACAACAGTTAAAATGGAAACAAGTTTGAGGTTGCAAGCTGTTTTCTCACTGTTTGTACCTAGAAGATTTGAATATTCCTACTACTACATTTTTATAACTGTAACAGTGGTTATGTAATTTTGGCCTCTTAACTAATAGGGTCATATTCAGTCATTATAATTACTGTGCTGAGTCAACCACTTAAACAAGCACTCAGTAAATTGTTCTCATTAAAACAGTTTGATATACAGATAAATGAATAGTACTATTTACAATAAAATCTTTACTCAGCATGAGATGAAGACTCCAGTTTATTAGTGATCTATAAAAGCTTTTTGTTTTTTTTACATGGAGCAGCTCATGTTGATCACATGGCCAGCCAATTCGAAGTCATTTTAGCTTGATAAACAGACTACTACTGGACACTTGTTTTGAACTAAATTAATGACAACTCACTGCACTTTTAAAACAGTATATAAATTGCTGAAACTTTTTGTATCTAAGCTGCTAGACGACTGCCATATCGGCCAACTCAGCATAAACAGAAAAATACATCAAGTTCAGTAAAGAAACAGTAAAAACGCTGAATCTAATGAAGATGCACAAGAGGAAAGAATCACCACAAAGCTCTTTTCAGATTCATACTTCAGCAAAGCCCAGTAAATGAGTTTTGTTCTCATTCATTAACATTAATTAATGTATTAACTAACATGAAATGAGCAATACATTTGTTACAGTATTTATTCATCTTTGTTAATGTTAGATAATAAAAATATAGTTGTTCATTGTTTGTTCATGTTAGCTCACAGTGCATGAACTAATGTTAATACAACTCTTGATTTTAATAATGTATTAGTAAATGTTGTAATTAACATTAACTGAGATTAATAAAAGTTTGTTTGTCATTAGTTCATGTTAACTAAAGTAGTCAACTAACGTTAACAAATACAACTTTTGATTTTAATAATGTATTAGTAAATGTTGAAATTAACATTAACTGGGATTAATAAAAGCTTGTTTATCATTAGTTCATGTTAACTAAAGTAGTCAACTAATGTTAACTAATGAAACCTTATTGTAAAGTGTTACTGCAGGGCTCAGTACTTTTTAAAGTGATGTAATATTTCAACCTTAATCAGGACAATCCTGCTTACTTTGTCCTGTAGTGACACAATACAACAGAGAACACTAAATCTCACACAAGAGAAGCTTGAACTGGAAGAAAATCTTAAATCCCTTGCTGGGGAAAGAGATGATGAAAATTACGATCCATAAATCTCATAGCGGCTGCAATCATGTGAAACGCATCAGGAGATCCATGCAAAACTCAAATCAAAATGTAAACAGGTAAATTACACACACGCCTTCACATTTATCGTTCCTTAATGTTGTTTTTCTTCAGTCAGAATGATTCAAGAGCTACTCAATCCTTTGGCTCACAGCTCTTGTTACATTTCCAAAAACCTGCTTCAGGTTTTATTTGTCGTTATTATCTGTTTTCCATAAAAATTGGATTCACTACAAAGTCAGCAGCTTCCAAAACATTTAGTTCCTACAGGACGCAGCTGCTCATCATTTCAGAGGTGAGACGGCATTAATCAGAGCCCATCACAAACACCATTACTAAATGCAAAGCGCCAACCCCTGCAGCCCCAGGCCCTGCAGTCCAAATATATAATCCTTAAGGAAATTTGTCTCAGCTGTTTTTTACAGTCTCGCTTTTTTTGGCCTTGAAAGATTTCCAGTCATTGCTCACCACAGCTAATATGCATAATTATCCAGAGCAGCCGAAATGACAGTGAATAACTCTAGCAGCACTGACTCACACAACAAACCTACATTTAACATTTACTGCTTAGGTTCTATTAAAACTGAAGCTATTTGTTGTGTACTTTAGGGCTGAATGATTTTTTGGTTTTTTTGATAATAATTGAGATCACGACTCTTATCCACTTATAATGTTATGAAGATTTTTACATCAAAAACATAATTTAGAATAGGATATTTTCTATGCTGTTTTTGAGCCTCCCTTTGAAACACTCAGTTTTGATGGGAGTGCCTCATTCAAGACATGGAAGTAAACACCCACTTCTGTGATTGGGTAACAGTTTTGTATATTAAAATAAATTTAAAGTCCTTGTCATTACACATGGGATGGGCTGGGCGATATGGCAAAAAAAAAAAAAAAAAAAAAAAAACTAGATTTTTTTCAGAACAACTAACCGATTCAAGATTTCAATTTCAATGTTTTTTTTTATGTTTAACTAGTCGACTTAAAAACGTAACTACAATATGATCCACGTAACATTCTCTTTATTAACCATCTGGTTAAAAAAGTGCACCATGCCTGAAGTGCATGATCAACATGGTGTAAATGTAAAACAAATAACTTCTTCACAGAAAATATGCATTAAAGGTGTACTATGTAATATTTTCTGTCCGCTAGAGGTTGCTAGAAGCCTATTCAAAACAAAGGCGTAGCTTGATGATGCCAAGTTTGAGCACGAAATCTTGGGAAATGTGGTCTTCACCTCAACGGCCGGTGGAAAAGAATTGAGATAGGACTCGGGAGGAAATCGTGTTCATGGATGCGATTATGAACAAGATAGATCGATTTTAGAATATCATATTAAATATTGGATGGCTTGTGTTGATAAATGGCATGCAATTAGTTTTAAAACGTATTGTATGATGGAGAAAATGCTGTATTACTGTTACTAAAAATAAAGCTGCGTCTGATTATGCTATGTTAGCTACTATGTTATAGTGTTTTTCTCTGAGGCATGGTAAAGCATGGTACTCGCAAAAAATCAAGAAAATTAGATTTAAACAATAAGACTAAACATGTTGAGCTATATAACGACAAATAGTTTTCTGTCTATAAATATATCAAAACAGTTGTTCCCTTGTCTATTAAAACGTGTATTATATTAAAGCGTCTTTGGTGTTTCCATGGTTTCTACAAAATAAAACCGGAAACCAAAGGTAACGCGGGTATGACGCAATTGACAGGCGACTCCTCACACGTCCCGGAGCCTTGGTTAAAATTGCAATTTTTTCACGCTTTACAAATAGTTGGAAACATTTGGGATATTTAAGTACTCAAGTGAACAAAATATATAACACTGGCATAGTGGCTTTTGGATATTTTACTGCAAAAATATTACATATTGCACCTTTAAATATGAAGGCAAATGTTGTACAAACTTATCTTAAACATATCCTATATACACAGAAATAATTTAAAATAATAAAAATGCTAAATATTTCTTAGCCAAAAATTAATAGCAATAAATAACACCAGTAATATGTAAATGCTCTGTAAAAACAGAAAACAACAGCCTGTCACCATCATGCAAACATGAAATATCAAACATACAGTAGTTCTTTACAGGTTTTTGCATTCCATTGCGCTATTTTTCCAATTGTTTTTATGTTTGGATGTTGCACTCTTTTGCAGCATCTCCCTCATGAAATGGCATTCTTAAAACGCAGCGATCAAGTTAAAAAAAAAGTTAAACTTGCATTTAATAAATTTGCTTTTGTCCCATTCCACTGCACGCATCTCATTTTTTCAACATAATAACGCATTTCTGAGTGAACAGCCACTTAAGGGGCTATTCACACAGAACGCGTTTTTCTATTGCAATGTGCTACTTTTTGATTGTTTTTCTGTGTAAACACGTGCTAGAAGGACGTGTATGACCGTTACGCTCACGTCTTTTGCAGCGCCTCGCACGAGTGCCGCGTTTTTAAGACGCCGTGTCAGTTCCAAAACAGTGGACCAATCAGAACTCGGAGGTGGGGCAAGCGTTGCGAGCTTCTGTTTACATTAGCAAGTTGGCATGGCAAATGTTTTATTTGTTCGTTATTGCATCACGTCTCAAAATGCGTCTCGAGACCCTCGTGTTCTGCACTTCTTTTTAGACGCTAAGCAAAGACGCTAAGACTAGTGATGTGTTCTACATTCATAGAGTGTCACATGAGAGTGGTTAATCATGAGGTCGGATCATTTTCTTCTCTTAAAGGTGCCCTAGAATCAGAATTTGAATTTACCTCGGCATAGTTGAATAACAAGAGTTCAGTACATGGAAAAGACATACATTGAGTTTCAAACTCCATTGTTTCCTCCTTCTTATGTAAATCTCATTTGTTTAAAAGACTTCCGGAAAACACTTGGATCTCAACATAACACTGACTGTTACGTAACAGTCGGGATCATTAATATGTATGACCCCAATATTTGCATAATGCCAGCCCATTCGACGCATTAGACAAGGAAAGGCAGTATAAAAGGCTGGATCTGTGCACAGACAAGGTAAGCAAGCAAGAACAACAGCGAAAAATGGCAGATGGAGCAATAATAACTGACATGATCCATGATATCATGATATTTTTAGTGATATTTGTAAATTATCTTTCTAAATGTTTCATTAGCATGTTGCTAATGTACTGTTAAATGTGGTTAAAGTTACCATCGTTTCTTACTGTATTCACGGAGACAAGAGCCGTCGCTATTTTCATTTTTAAACACTTGCAGTCTGTATAATGCATAAACACAACTTCATTCTTTATAAATCTCTCCAACAGTGTGTAATGTTAGCTTTAGCCACAGAGCATAGCCTCAAACTCACACAGAATCAAACGTAACCATCTAAATAAATACTTTCCTCACATAATTCGAAGCATGCATACAGCATGCATGACGAACATCTTGTAAAGATCCATTTGAGGGTTATATTAGCTGTGTGAACTTTGTTTATGCGGTGTATATATAGTCGAGAGCTCGTGGGGCAGAGGGAGCGCATCTCTTAAAGGGGCCGTGCTGAAAAAATCAGTGCATAGTTAATGATGCCCCAAAATAGGCAGTTAAAAAAATTAATTTAAAAAAATCGATGGGGTATTTTGAGCTGAAACTTCACAGACACATTCAGGGGACACCTAGGACTTATATTACATCTTGTAAAAAAACAATCTAGGGCACCTTTAACGGTTATCATTGCTGTATTGTCAACATGTCTAATTGTGACTATTGTGATTGTGATTTTTATTCAAAATCGTGATTTCTCAATTTAAAAATAATAAAATCAAGGCAAAACATTATATTCAAATTAATCGGAAAAATCACCCAGACTTACTTCTGATGCTGCAAAATTTCAACCAGTGAAATTCAGCCATACATGTCTAAGCCAGAATCAGAAGAAAACGAACCCTGCATTTTCAATATAAGATCTTGACCAAAAACTGATGCGCCTCTTGGTGGAAATAACATCATAACATGTTATGAGAAGAATATGTGAAGAGCCCTTTTAAGATCTTGTATTGACAATGCAAGAGGTGAGCACTCTGTAAAGTCTCCTCCAGCACATCCCAAAGACTTTCAATGAATTTAAGGTCTGGACTCAGAGGTGCCAATTCATGTGTGAAAATGATTCTTTATGCTCTCTGAACCATTCTTTCACAGTTTGACCCTGATGAATCTTAACGTTGTCATCCTGGAATATGGCCATGATATGTCTTCCCACATGGTTAAGAAATAAAACTCAATTAGGGTTGAGAAGAACTGTTGCCAAACATATAACATGCTAGAAACATAATAATCACTGCAATAATGATCCAGTCATAAACTCTAGAGGAGTTGCCTATTTAAACTCAAACAGTGACTTTTTTTTTGGCCAGGTATAAAATAAAATAAAATAAAATAAAATAAAATAAAATAAAATAAAATAAAATAAAATAAAATAAAATAAAATAAAAATACTTTTCTGACCAAATGACAATCAATTTAGAACAAATGCATAAACATTGTCATGTACTATATAGCGCCATTTTTTCAGATTTCAACACAAAGCTCTACCCTTGTTGGCTGTATCTACATACATCTTTCTAGGTCCCAATGTTTCCATAAACAGCATTCAAGAAGATGTTTCTTTGTCAATACAGTGCAGTAGTTAAATAGGTCATCGTGACTGCACGCGACTGTTTCTGGTGGAGCCCGATTTGGGTTTTATTCTTCCCTTCTTTCTTCGTCTTCTAAGCCACTTAAAGCAGCCTTGGTGAATCTTGTGTAAATCTATGCATTCATACATTCAGGGCTTACATTCTGAACCCAAATCTCCCAGCATGCTCAATATAAAACTCTCACAATGGAGCCGCAACAAAAGCAACTTCTAACTGCGGGAAAATCATCTATATTTAGAGCCGTATTCATTGCTGTGCCTCACCAATCCAGCCAGATAAAACCATCTGAAAAAAAAGAAAAAAAAAAATGTTCTGACAAAGCATGTCTTCTAATGAGCTGGTGCAAATAAACATTTATAATCAATAGAAAATGTGCTGAAATGCTGAGAATGAAACTGCCTGCGAAAAATGTGCAAGTGGGCATCTGCTCTGTGAGCAGCAAATTTATGAGCAGATATGGGACAAAATAGAAGCTGTGTGAGTGTGTGTGTCATAAGCAATATGTGTGATGTTGAAGTGTGCCTGGAAACATGCTGAGGGAAATTAAAACAAAGACTCAGAGGTTATTTCAGCATAATCTGTTATATTCAACAGAAACCAGGCAAATCTTTTCCAATCATTCCTTTGAAGCTGGAATTTCTGTCAGCGTCATAATAGTTCTTCTGAAGCCTGAGACTTTCCAGCCTGTTTGTTCTCAAAGGCCAGCATTTGTGCTAGTGTGACAAAATCCTCTTTCAGGTATCTAGAAGCAAATCGCTGGAAGCCTAAATGTACTACATGCGTGTGTATGAAAGAAACACAGAAAGAAAGTGGATACCGTATATAAAATCCTCATGTGAATTGCTGAAAGAGTTTCTTTCAGCTGCGGCGTATTACCAAAGGCTTTAGCTCGGAAGCTGAGGATAATAGTTTTAATATTCATTCTTAGATGATTTCTGAAATCACCCAAGAAAAAAAAAAAACTATATGCAATTTAAATGACTTCCCAAATTCTCATAAATAATCATGATTTGAAATATTGCCTCATGCATTTTAATCTGAGCCTAATTTGCCTCAATCCATGGCTTCCCTAGCGTGATAGTAATTATAATATGATCCAAACCAAGGAGAGAATTTATTTGTCTCAAAAAGTGTCTTGAATGGGGAATTGTTAACAAAAAAAAGCAGCAACACTACAAACTTAAGTTTTATATGGTTGAAAATGTAGTTTTTCCAGTAAAAAGCTACATTTACATTTATAACAAGGTGTCACGGTCTCAGTCACATTCTGTTTGTTTTGGTTTTCATCTGTCACATGTGCTCCTTTTTTCCGTTTTCCCACCACAATCTATCACCATCGACACTAACTAGATCATTCACAGCTGTATGTCATTTTAGTTAATCATCTGTGTATTTAAGTGATGCCTTAAATCTATGTATATTTCGTATGCCTTGTGTTGTGTTGCGTTCCTGCCAGTATCTGTTGGATTTCCTAAGTAAAGACTTATTTGAACTTAATCTTCTTCGTCATGTGTTCCTTACATAAGGGCAATTAAAAATGGTCAAAAGTGACAGTAAAGACATTTATAATGTTAAAAAAGAATTCTATTTCAAATAAATGCTGTTCTTTTAAACTTTCTGTTCATCAAAAAATTGATTACAGTTTCCACAAAAATATGGAGCAGCACAACTCTTTTCAACATTAATAATAATTATTGTGCGCCAAATCAGCATATTAGAATGATTTCTGAAGGATCATGTGACACTGAAGACTGGGGCACGTTCAATCCCTTCACTCGATTGGGATGTTCTCTTTTATCCTGAACGGCAAGAGCAGTGACTGTAACATCGAGTGTATTTTGTAGTATTAAACACATATTTATACCGATTTAATCAGGCTCCAAAAATTCTTCAAAAAGAACACAAAGAATGGCCTTCTCAGTTGCCATAGTTGCAACTCTTGCGTCATCAGAACAGGGTGTTCAACGCACCACCGTTTCCGTTTAAAAAACGTTTTGCAACGTTTTGACGGGGCTGAACGCAGCCCTGGAGTAATGATGCTGAAAATTCAGCTTTGATCACAGAAATAAATTACATTTTAAAATATATTAAAATAGAAAAAAGTTATTTTAAATTGTAATATTATTTCACAATATTAACTGTTTTTATTTTATTAATTGTATTTTTGATCAAATAAATGTAGCCTTGGTGAGCATAAGAGACTTCTTTAAAAAACATTAAATAATTTTACGGAAACTAAACTTTTGAAAGGTAGTGTACAAATTACAATTTTTTTTCTTTTTTTTTTCTTTCTTTTTTTGCTGTTTTAGTTTCACATTTGTATTGTGAGCAAATGAGGAGAGGAATAATCAAAAACATGTTCAGTTTTTTCTAGAGAATCGGTTCATTCAGACAGTTTAAGATCGTAAATAAACCAATCATATCCGAGTATCCACTTTTCAGTTAAATGCTGATGTTCATTACTAGACAGCATGTAGTATTGTGTATCTGTTAGTACTGTAGTTTTTTTTTTTTTGTTTAAATAGAATAAACGCCTAACAGAGATCAAATAATAAGTCATATCACTGCATAATATCTAGATACGAAAATATTGACCACTTAAATAGCTTCATTGTAGTTGGCTACTTTGTTAGCAGCTTTTGGTGATGCTAACAACTTCTTTAAAAGAATACTGTAGCTTGACTGTAGTTGAACTATTTCCACTCCCACTCATGAGTGCTGTCAAAGCAAGAGAGGTGAATTGCCAGTGTATGAAGAAAACAAACTGTCAAGCACTCCGTTCACTACATCCACAGCTTGTCTGTGATAAAATCATAAACGTTTCTGATTATAAGAGGCATTGTTTGTATGCGTGTATGCGTGTGCGTGTGTAACTGGCATTTACAAAAGCAGCAGGCCTGTTATGAAGACTGATTGCAGATGGCTGCTGATGATCAGCACTGAAGAGAGCTGTCCAGTTCTCGGACAATCTCTACAAAGCTTCAGAGGAGACCAGCACTCAGAGCTTAAGGCAAGAAAGCGGTAGGTTCCACCGTCACGCCAGGCCGTGAGCTTTTCAGATCCACAACAATCCAGTATCTCAGCCGAAGAATAAAGCTCAACAAACTGTAACATGCTTCAATGTAAAATCCAATGTGTAGTGTTGCTTCTAAAGGTCACATATTTGGCAGGGGAGGCTGGTGCCTGTGCAGCTTGCCAGAGGGGGAATATGGGAACCCCGGTTTAATATCTGTCTTTTATTCCCCCTGCCGTGAAAGGGAAGAACAGATAGAGCTGTGGATGAAACACGAGGATTAGCACACTGGAGGGAGAGTGCAAGGCTTTACCTGATACCAGCTGCTGCCCAGTTAAGCCCATCGGCACAATGCCCAGGTTGTTCATGGCGGTGGCCCAGGCACTGGGATCGGCCACGGGAACGTTGATGTGGCTCTGCTCGGTTCCCAAACTGCCGATTCCGTCTGCTGCTGCAAAAGAGAATACAGTCTATTAGGCTACATTCACACTGTCAGTTTAAAGGTGTTATAGAGGATGTTTTGTTTTATACATTTTTGCAATATTACTTGAAACTCTCTTTACTAACTGATAAAAGACTATTTGAAGAGTTCATTTGCAAAAACCGATAAACGGCATTTTTTTAAAAAATGAACTAAGTGCTGTGCATTATTCTCCATATATTGCACGTTCTGTACCCTAAATTCATTTTGTCAGAAAGGCCGGTATTGTCCACTGTCAGGCATCGCAAGTTCACGTTTTACAGCAGAAGCCGACAAGCGCCCTTGTTGTTTGTGTACAGAAACCGATAAGTCCGTTTTAGCGAATCAGCGCGCAGTATTCAGGTCAGGTGACAAGGCTTCTAGTCACTTCAAAAAGACACTCTAAGTTCTGTCAAAGCTAGGGCTGGGCGATATATCGCATGCGATTGTCACGCGCATTTCGTCAGTAAAGCCGGTTCCCTGATTACCGCTAAATCGCCATCACCTGCTTTCAAATGGAGCGGCATTTTATAGACAGAGCCGTAGATCACTGACAAGCTATGCAATATCGCGTTCATTATCGCAGATGAATCGCCTTCGATAATGAACGCGATATTGCGCGTGACAATTGCATGCGATATATCACCCAGCCCTAGTCAAAGCTGACTAAAAGTGATTGAGGATTTATAATTTCGACTCCTGTAAGTCCTTGTACACCATACACGACTTATATGCTTAAACCTTGGTTTTTCTTTTGCGTGTGTGTGTGTGCGCGCACGTGCGTGGATGCGTGTGTGTGTGTATGTGTGTGAGAGTGTACTTGTGTGCCGATCTGTTTGTGTGTGTGTGTGTGTGTGTGTGTGTCAATCTGTTAGTGTGTGTGCGCGTTTGTGTGCACACTTGTGTTTGAGTGTGTTTTAAATGCAATTACATGGTTTTGTTTAACTCTGAAACATGAAATGTGAAGTTATCTGCTTTTGCCAAAAAAATGACTGTTGGAGTTATCTTTAACTTTTAATTTATATAAAAAACATACTTTCAATGAACTTTTTTAATTTACCTGTATTTTTTAGAGTTATTATTACTTAATCAAAACAACCCAACTGCAGTTTGATTGATATTACTTGGAATGCACAATAAAAAAACATGATTTGTGAGAATTAATAAAAATGGAGTTAACTGTTTTTGCAAATGAACTCTTCATTTATTAGGTGCACTGAAAGGAATAATATCAATATACATCATCTGTGCACGAGGTAGGGCCTTAAAAACATCAGCCAATCGTTTACGTGATCATCGCGTAAACGATTGGCCCTCTGGCTTGTCAATCACTGCCATTACGTTCCTTGTGAGAGACGTGCGCGGATTGGCCCTCTTGGCCAATCATGGCAGTGATTGACAAGCCAGAGGGCCAATCGTTTATGCGATGATCACACAAACGATTGGCTGATGTTTTTAAGGCCCTACCTAGTGCACAGATGATATATATTAATATTATTCCTTTCAGTGCACCTAATAAATAGTCTTTTATCAGTTAGTAAAGACAGTTTCAAGTGATATTGCAAAAATGTATAAAACAAAACATCCTCTACAGCAACTTTAAGGGATTGTCAACAGCATTTCCTTACAAGCAGGGCTTGACATGAACACCTGCCATCCCACCAAGTGTGGGTGGATTTCAGCAGTGGTGTGTAACACAGTCAATTCTACTAGCCACTTTGGCAGGTTGAATTTTATATATAATATATACATTTTTTTTTTCAATTGTAGTCTTTTAAAAAGGCATTTAAAATAATAAACTAATTGCAAAAATATAATTGTCAAAAAAAGATTTCTCGATACTGGAATATTTCAAAAGCTTCCAATACTCATTTTCCACAGAATGATTCCAGCTGTATTTTCTCTCTCTCATCTCTCCGACAGTTAGTTTATACACAAACCCGCCTCCCCTTACTTGTTTCATTTGCTCCGGATGATTATTGTTGGTGTTACAGGGCTTGATTGCGCATATTGCACATCATTTTATTTGAAATATACCCACATGTGCGCACATAAAGCCGCCTCTCAGTACTAAATTGAGTTCTTTTTCACTGCTTCTTGCACTTAAACAGTAAAATACACACAAAATAATGTGTGAGTATTCTTGTAAACATAGTCAGTTATGTTTTAAGTGAATGTAAACAGTTGAGAAAGAAAACACGTGTAACAGAATAATGGGTCTGTCAGGTCTTAAAGTGACAGCAGCCTAATACACCTGCTGCCAAATTATGAGATAATATTAAAAATATCTATATGGCAGTTTTCCCCCCAGGGTATCAATGTCAAAATTGTGGCCAGTGAAAATGCTGAGTGGCTAGTAATCTCTGGAAAACCACTAGCCACAGTGGCTGGTGAGCAAAAAATGTCAAGCCCTGTCAAGCCCTGCTTACAAGTATGAGTCTCAATATATCCTGTTCATGTCCCGCGAGTTCATCCGTCAATTCTTCATTAAGCGACAGCAGCTTTTATATCTGGGTGGAGAGCAGACCACTTGAGTCTGACGGAAGCAGCTGTGGTGGACAACAGTGACTGGATCTAAAACCTTCAGATGACAAACAGCTTGTATCTCAGTCGCTGTAAGTTACTGAAACCACACTTGAAAACCCACAACACACAGTGGACATGTGTTGGTGCAGTGCAGGGTGGCTCTCTTTCACTTTGTGACAAACAACTAGTTGTCCAGTCCGAGTCCGAGAAATTTACGGGTGTAAGTTTGGTTACATAACACGGTTGTCACTGCTGTAAATAAACTGTGTGTGAATGTAACCATATTAAGGACTCAAATACTCAACCTTCAAGTACTAAACAGCTGAATGTACTGGTTGTGTTCACCTGAGCATAACCTGGCTGCTATGCTATCAGGGGCTGCTTGCACTAGTTGTGCACACATTAGGTCTTACTTTAGTTCAAAGGTGTTCAGTTAAAGTTCAGAGATGCCCAGTCTAAACGCTACCTACCCGTTCAAACAATCACAACACTATTTCAGTGTAATACTGTATATGCTTTATTCTCCATCAAAAAAATTCATTGGTATAAAAATGTCCTTCCTATTTTACAATAAAAAATAACATATAAAACATAATGTTAGTATGGTCACAACAGTGTATAGCCTAAGCCTATATATAGAGAAACAAAAGATTATGTAAATAAGTAGGCTTTGATACAACAGTCATTTAAATGTGTAACACATAGACTATTGCATTAATAATTTTATGTCATAACTTAATGAATAGAGAAAATGGACAATGCCCACCCCAGGCATATGGGAGACTCACAGATTTCAATAGAGATTGTTCTCTAAGCTAATAGCACATTACTCTGAATATGCTAGCATGTACATAATTTTAATTAGATTGAACTTTTTTTGTTTCAAACTGTTCATGTTGCAGTATTTAATTTCTTAATATCATTAATGTTGAAAACAGTTGTGCTTAATAATCATGTGGAAACCGTAATGCATTTTTTTCAGGATTCTTTTATGAATAGAACATTTAAAAGAACAGCATTTATTTGAAATAGAAATCTTTTTTAACAATAGAAATGTCTTTATTGTCACTTTTGATCAATGCATCCTTGCATAATGGGATTGCATTTTCCACAGTGGACACATGCGAGGCTGCCCTAAAATTTGCTGTAACGAGGTATCTCAGAGGACAGTGTAATCATCCTGCCTACGTTTGGAACAGTTTTCACATCATTACCATGCTTAAAATGCTGCCCACGTAGGCATCTCACTAGGTTTTGGAAGCATGTGTGGTTTGACTGGTCTGCTAAACAGATCAAGTACTGGACATAATTAGAGGAGGTTAGTTACCGCTCGCCATGGCTGGTCGTCAGTGTTTGTTTCTCTGGGTGCCACTGCTGTCACCTGAGCCCTTGCTCTTCCAAGACAGCTGGCCGGGGAGAACGGGGCACTCAGGAACTCATAACAGCATTCAGAGGAACCTGCAGACACACAAACCACACAGCCATGTGAGAATTGAGATGCCATTCAGTAGCGCTGGAATCGTTTCCATAAAGAATTGATTCCGAGGTAATGGGAGTCAAGAATGGATTCCATCAAAGAGAATCGACTCCTCTTTAATTGCTTTTTTTATTTTTAATAGAGCTAATCATTAATTTGCCTCTCAGTCGCTCACTATAGAGATGAGATGTATGATTCATTTCCTCAAATTGTTTTTTTTTTCAGACAGTTTGTTCCAATGAAACAATAAATAATAATACGATTGCAGCCATTATTTTATGTCAGTGCATCAGCACAATGATGTCACTAGTATGTATATATAATAACATGGTGTCATTGTTATGTCTCGCTGAAACGTTCACATAAAGCCATAAATGCATTGCTGATTTACCTTTTGTTCACTTAAATTAATGAGGCTTGTCACCGTTTCATTCTGTGATCCTGCATGTCAAATAGCATATGACTGACAAATATAGATTAGCCTATCTTGGACAAGTTTGTGTACCTAAAACACACAAAACAGACATTTATACACAAACACAGATTTGTTCTAGGTGTCTAAACTATATAAAAAGTATAAACTAGTCTTATAAAATCCACAATTTAGTTTAAAGGGGACCGATTATGCCCCTTTTTACAAGATGTAATTTATGTCTCAGGTGTCCCCAGAATGTGTCTGTGAAGTTTCAGCTCAAAATACCCCACAGATCATTTTTGAATGGAAGGAAAAACATGCTGTTTTTGTGCATGTATCTTTAAATGCAAAGAAGCTGCTGCTCCCCATCCCCTTTCCAGAAGAGGGCGGAGCCTGTACAATTCGTGCCTTGGATGCTCAGCCAAAAACAAAACATCTGTTTGATTTTGATTATCATCTCTATCGCGGTCATGCTCATTTGACATTGCAGTTCTTCATCATCAAGGAAGTTTATTGTCTGCATGCATTTTAAAGGGTCATGAAACCCCAAAACACTTTTTTGAGATGTAAACAGATATGTATAGGCTGCACATCATTGAAAACACTAAAGGTACTCATTAATGTTATTCATAAGTGAAAAATAGTTATTTTTGCATTTTTCAGAGCGATTTCTGTCTTCCGGTTTGAAAAGCCGAGTCGGAGCAACGTCACAAAATCTGACGTCATCGTGTACTTTCGAACATGCTGACGTAGATTCTCGACATATATATTCATGACATAAAGCTCATTCAATCCAATCACTGCACTGTAGTATGCATACAATTATAATTGCAGTATTATGCATGAGGAAGTATCACTTCTCTCGCCTCGGTCTGTTGTCATTCAGAGACATATCGTTGGTGTTCGTTTCCCCAGTGCTACAACACAATGTGTTTTCCTGCGACGCGACCAGAGCAGAGGTTTGTGTGCATGTGGATTGTTTTGCTGTAATCTACCAGCACAAATGGAAAATATGTGCGCGTGAGATCGCATTACAGCGGAGAATTCAAATGTCCCAAAAGTGCGGCTCATTCACCTCTGCCTGCTCTAGCTGCGTTCAAATACGCAAGCCGTAGGCTGTTTCCTTCAGCACAGCACCTGTGTTGTTTGTATTTTGCTCGCGATGCGGTCAGAACTGGAGTTTGAATACGAACGAAAAATACGATTGCTGTTATGATATACAGGCGGAGCGCGCATATGCTCGGTTTCAGCGCGGAGCTCCGCGATGAGTTTAATAACACTACCCACGTGGCACATAACTCATCCAGAATAAAGTATCCGTGTTTAAAGTTTTTATTTCACACGTTCTCCTGCACCAAACATTAACCAGCACGGTGTAGTTATGCACACATATTTCATCAAGTCTTCTTCAAATGAATTATATGTGCAAACTGGACACTGATACAGTGGTGTAGCCTATCTGAACACGACGACACGATTATTCTAGACTGATTTTGAGACTGCAGTGCTCGTAAATGTAATCAAAGTAGCCTATTATTAGCCCTATTAAATATTCTTTCACATTTCTCCCTTGTAGTTTGTTGTCATTCTCTCCGTGCTCATATATTAATATTCATTATTCTGTATAATGAGTGTGTTCTATGTCTGTGCTTCATTGGTTGTTCTCTCCCCTCTTCCCCCCCCTCTACACTTCCACTTTTCCAGAGCTTTACACGCCCATTTTCACAGACTTTTTAAAACTCAGAGGTGTGAACGACCAGGGTAAAACAGGGGGGTTTCATGACCCTTTAAAGCCATATCAGTCTAAACTTCTGATATATGGCATTTTCTGAGCGCCACATCTGAAGCATGTGCACAGAAAGCTGGCTGTCAGACGGCGCGTCCTGTGAGTATTAAATTAAGTTCTCTTTCACGTGTTATTGTCCTTAAAGGTGCTAAAGAGGATGTTTTGTTCTATACATTTTTGCAATATTACTTGAAACTGTCTTTATTAACTGATAAAAGACTATTTATTAGGTGCACTGAAAGGAATAATATAAATATACATCATCTGTGCACGAGGTAGGGCCTTAAAAACATCAGCCAATCGTTTACGCAATCATCGTGTAAACGATTGACCCTCTGGCTTGTCAATAACTGCCATGATGTTCCTTGTGCGAGACGTGCGCGGCTGCGCTCTCCGGTTTTTGTCAGGAGACAGGAGTAACAACTGCAGATTATGAGTTACCTGCGGTGAGTCCGACATAATGAATCCACTAACACGACACAGCGAATGCCGGTGGTAAACACTCGTGTTCCAATACTCGTGCACGAGTTTTGGGAGGCGTTCTCTTGAAATGAGCTGTGAAGGAGGGGGGTTGTTCTTACGCATGCGCTCATTTAAAAAACTCACTAACAGTCTTTGGTTTCTCAGTCGACGAAAAGATCCTCTTTAGCACCTTTAAACTGTCAAATACACACAAGGTTGTCAAAAACACACAAAGTTCACATAAACACAGTTGGTTATGTCTGTCAGCAAGTAAAGAAATCTCATGTGAAAGCAGCGTAATATACAGTACCTACTGCTGAGTATGCAAATAATATGAAAACAACAAAAGAAAAACAGAAAATCACTCACTGCTCTTGACTGAATAACTTAGTAGCTTTAATAAGAATACATTTCTTACTTGAATGCTGCTGTTAAATGCTCTGGTGAGGAGATAAACATGGTGGACTGTGTTCAGCTCACTGAGGGCAGGGTCTATGATAATAGGGCAGAAGCAACTTGAAATTGTGACGAAGGGTGGTTGTGTACACACACTGCTGACACACGTTTAAACGCAATGTAAAAGTGATTTTTGTATAATAAGTTCCCTTTAAAGGGTGTTCTGTTCTTGTCTGTTGTGAAGAGATAATAGATGCTGATAATAATCAGTGTATACAAAGGAGGTAAGCCTTCATATCATATCATGTAGTCACAGAAAGATTAAGTGAACATGTTCCTCTAATCTTTCAAAAAACAAAGAATCGAAAACAACGAAACCAGGAATCAGAGTCGACGCCAGCCCCAGCATTCAGAGCACAGCCATACTTTTATTAGGACTATTTAATGCGGCCGAGGAAGGCCGCTTGGTTCCCATCCCTCCAGCCGAACACACATACTGCGTCCCAATTCGCCTACTTATACTACACCCTAAAAGTATGTACTCTTTCTGTGAACAAAAAGTACATACTTTTGAGTGTGTAGCAAAAGAGTAGACAAGCTTTGGGACATACTATCACGTCAAACAATTGTGTCTTTGCTCTCTGTCGCATCCTGTCACCATAAACTGGCCTGTCAATCATCTTACATCCTCCACATTTCATTTAGCTAATTTCCTACTGTATCGGAGAGAAATGCAGTACCATGTTGATCTGCAGTCGCAGGTCTTTCATGTATAGAACTCTCCTCATATTAATGATGCATTTAAAAGTTAATGGCCAATCGGATATTTATAAAAGTCCACACTGGTATTTGCAGATGAAATATAACATGGATAACATTAAATAAATATTTTCTATCAGGTTAAACTGATTATTAGTCACTCAAACCTCTCAGCATCGGTTGCGCATATCTGCCATGTTTTGTAGTTTTGTAACACATTTTACTCATGTTTGTAGTTCTGAACTGAATTCTCGTCCAAAGTGCAATGGATTGTGGGCAACATTAGCCTTTATAGGCCATTTCCCAAATGGAGCACTTCATGTGGACTTTTGGTCTCGTGGACTTAAATTGCGAGTGCTCGCCGAGTCTACGAGTCCGATTCAGCATTTTAACGCTCTGAAGTGTGCTCAGCAGCGCCCCCTTTGTACCCTTGAAGCGGTCTTCCGCGAAGCCCGCATAGATGCAGGGTTCGCACACTTTAACTACCCAGGAATCCTTGCGAAATGCCAATCAGACAACGGATGGGAGGAGATTTCGCTCAAGAACAAAAGATGACATGGCTGAGAAGAAAATATTTAAGTGTAGGTATCATTACGGTTTTTATGACCTAGGTGTACATTTTACCAGTTGTTACCTACAGTTTATACAAACATTATGGTCATCGACCAGTGGTTGATATCTCAAACATAATAATAGCGCGTTGAATAATACGATTCATTAACGTGACGATCGAGTCTGTCCCAAAAATACCTCTCAATGCACCCTCGTGGACTCGCACCAAGGGCCCTATAGGTCTGCACTACATGACGTCACCAAAGTGTGGACTCTGAGGAAGTCCACAAGTCCGGAGTGTGCCATTTGGGACAGGGCCATAGTGTGCACGGATCCACACTTCGAAGTAGTAGACCATCCGGGGACTTTTGGCATACCCTTTTCAACATACTATGCTTTGGGACACACTTATTTTAATCTCACAAACTATTTAGGATGGATAGTATGGACATTGGGATGCAGGGACAGCTACAAATGCCTCCTCAGATGGAGTGAAGCTGTAAATAGTAATGATAATCACTAGAGGAGAAATATCATTAGCAGAGCCTAATGTGCCTACTTTTACCATCACACCGGGTCCAATAGTTTCTACAGCTGCGGTAACAAGACTGCAGGAAATGCCTTCAAGGACGTGTAGCTCCTTAAAGCCACTTTGAGACATTCTGTCAGTGCATCCGCTCGGAATGACTTACAGCTGACCCATCAGTCTTCCATCAACATGACACATGTCATCAGCTGATGGGTCACAGTGTGTGTGTGTGAGAGATCCGACGCCCTCCCTCCTGACAGATCACATCCCCTCCTCTAGCACTCTCTATCCTCACGCATTATATCATCCTGGAAATCAAAGTCTGGGAGATGGGGCCATTAAGCTGTTTAATACGGGTTGGAATAATGGATCCCATATGCGGCGAAAGCGCAGTGCTCCATCCCCAGCGGGTCTGTGAGAGTGAAGTATCATCAGTATGCCAAATGCGTTCCTCTCTGCCACTCTAAACCACAGCACATTATTCAAATCTGACACGCGGATATCAACTTAGTAGCGTGATGCGATTCCCTTTAATTGAGAAACAATCATATCACAACTTTGATTAGGCACAGTGTTAATGTGTTTGCATTTTATTTGCAGGAAATTGATATCTGGTGAAATAGTGTGTGGATTTGAACTCTTTCGGAATAATGCCTGGAATCTCAAACGTGTGCAATTGCACTCAACACACTTAACCCCAAATCCTAATGTATCACATTTGATATGCAAATTTCGAAGGCCTCTAATTGATCAAAATGATCAAAAAATGTTGTACGCGATTTACTACATGCCTTCTGTCATCTGTCAGCCTTTTAGTATAATTGTAAAAACGTCTACCTTCAGGTCGTGGTACACGTGTTTGTTTTTTTTTGCTGTGAAATGTTTACTGATTTTTATATGGAAAATGTAAGAATGACTATTGATTAATTATTATTAATATTTATAGATGAATACTTACTGGACTAAAACAACTTATGTTTATTTGAACAGCCATACATATTTTGTTAGAAAAATTATGTTAAACTGTACAAATTAAATGGCTTTTGAGGAGCGTTTATTATTACATATCTCTGTCATTATGTCATATGATCTTATAAGACATATAACTGCGAAATATAGAGTGATAACTGATATGTCGTATGCATCAAATGTAAGTAGTCTAATATATATATATACATATATTACTTTCTCTAAATGTAATAAAAAACGGTTCCGTTAAAAAAAAAAAAAAAAAAAAAAAAAGTATTTTTCTTATTATTCTATTATATCATATGTCAGGCTTTACAGGGTTAATGCCTGTCAGTATGACATCAAAACTGACCTTAAGTACTTTTTTAAATGCATTTCCCTGGTCTTATTGTGCATGATTTATGAGTGCATGCTATTGTGTGTGACATTGCATGCACATCTTCATAATATTTCATCAAATTTTAAAAACTTGCTGTCTGTGAAATGACTTTCCTATTCTGGTAACGCCATTTTACGTGATCCAATCATAAGAAAAGGGAGATTCAATCAATTCCTGATGCATACAATCAAGTCCTGCCCTACATTTTGTCATTTTGAATATCCTGTTTAACTCTGAAATGTGCCACATTAGAATAAAAAACATACAGATTTTACTTCAATGCATACATAAATACATGAGACAAATATTGCTTGACGTGTGCACGTGTATTGCTCAGAAGTCATAAGTAACACAGAACGCAATTTTGCATTATGCATTCTTTTTCGGTGTAAGCGTGCTAGACCACTGTGCTTGTGTCTCATATCGTTTGCAGCGTCTCTTGCGTGACATGGCGTTCTAAAAATGCAGAGCTCAAGTTAAAAGTAGTTCAATATTTTTTTTTTTTAAAGTGTCTCTAGACCTAGCATTTTGTATCTTTAATAATAATAATTTGTTACATTTATATAGTGCTTTTTTCCATTTATATAGTGTTTTTCTTGGCACTCAAAGCGCTTTACACATGGAAGGGGGAATCTCCTCAACCACCTCCAATGTGCAGCATCCACCTGGATGATGCAACGGTAGCCATATTGCGCCAGAACGCCCACCATACACCAGCTTATTGGTGGAAAGGAGAAAGGGTTATGAAGCCAATCAGTATATGGGGATGATTCAACCAAAAACGCAGTCTGTGTGAATGGCCCCTGGTTTCACAGACAAGGCTTAAGCTAGTCCTGGACTAAAATGCATGTTTGAGATGGTTTAACTGAAAGCAACTTGCACTGACATATCTTAAAATATGTCAGTACCATTGTTTTGTGTCTAGATGCACACCAGTAATGTTTGTTTTTTTCCTAGGGCACGTTCATAAAAGTTACTTAGATGCCCTAATTGAACTAACGCCTAATCCTGGCTTAGTCTAAGCCCTGTCTGTGAAACCGGGCCTTGGAGTTCTAATTTAGGTCTATGTTTCATTTAAGTTTCAAATTTGTCTTAGATGTTTCTCATAAAATTCTTCAGAAGGAGAAAAAAAAGCCAATTGTTGACTTACAGTAAAAGACTACCACTAAAATGTTGCTAATTTGGACTTGGACAAATATGATAAGAAATATTTGAGTTCAGTTTGAAATCTTTTATGTTTGATTACAGATTTTGGCATGTTTGCAAATTAGAGCACATTTTGAGATGTTGTTGAGATCTTTTCTGAAACTAGCGGTTCTCAATCCTGGTTCTTGGTGTCTTTCCTAATGAGCTGATAACCTAAATCTCCAGGAACAGGGTTGAGAGCCACTGCTCTAAAGGAGAAACATGAGACTACTTGGGTCTTTTTCTCAGGAAAAAAAAAAAAAAAAAAAAATCTGAGCAGAAGGAGACATAAGGAAATGTCTCTTTTGACTCTCCATTTAATCTCAATAAAGTCTGTCCAATTTGCTCCTGGAGGTCCACCATCCTTAGTTTAGCTCCAACACACCTGCCTAGAAGTTTCTAGTGATTCAGATGACCTTGATTAGCTGGTTCAGGTGTGTTTACAGTAATGAGGGCTAAACTCTGATGGAATGTGGCCCTCCAAGAGCAGGATTGGACACTGCTGATTTAAAGGAAACAACTGAGAGATTAACAAGTGCTGCATCTGAAAGATTAGGCAGATGACTTGTTGCTTCGCTGCCCTATCAGGCAATGACTTTGCAGGCAGCATTTGCGCATGAAGGTACCCACCAAAATTGATTTTGGACAGGCTTCTGTGGAAGCACAACAGTGTAATGATCTAAACGACCACACACCAAGACGACGGTTGGCCATTGGGCAATGGCGGCCATTTTTGAGCATCTGCCGGTTTAGTTTTAGTTTGCGGAGGCAGCGTGTTTTCTCTTTCGAAGATCTCAGCCAAGATCTCATTTGTGATTTTTCTTTCCTGTGGGTGAAAAATCCAAAACATGCATATTAAAGGTCCCGTTCTTCATGATCCCATGTTTCAAACTTTAGTTAGTGTGTAATGTTGTTGTTAGAGTATAAATAAAATCTGTAAAATTTTAAAGCTCAAAGTTCAATGCCAAGCGAGATATTTTATTTAACAGAAGTCGCCTACATCGAACGGCCAGTTTGGACTACATCCCTCTACTTCCTTCTTTAATGACATCACTAAAACAGTTTTTTGACTAACCTCCGCCCACAGGAATACACAAGAGTTGCGTTTGTAGAGTGTGTTTGTCGCCATGTCGTCAAAACGCTGTTATTTTCATCCCGCAGTCCAATCACCGGGTCTGATTCCGGCTCAAATTGATAGGGTAAAATTAAAGACATGTTTACAATAACACTGAGCGCGTGCATCTCCACGTTATGGTAAGAGGCGTGACCTTTCCGGGCACGGTGCGCTCAGAGCTGTCGAATCACAACACAGGAACCGCTGGCACAATCAGAACTCGTTACGTATTTCTGAAAGAGGGACTTCATAGAACAAGGAAGTCATCAGCCCGGTTTTATGACAGTGGAAACAGCGGTATACAGATAAGTAAATTATGTGAAAAATACTGTGTTTTTTTACACGCAAAACATGTTATATTGCACACTATAAACACAATCAAAGCTTCAAAAAACCACGAAAAACGGGGCCTTTAAGCATGAGTATCCCTCACTCAACTCGATCTCACTGTGGTTAATGTGTCCTTAGTGTGAAGGCAATGTAGCATCACAAATACGGCTTAATATAGCATCATCTCCTCCCTCATAAGGTCCAGAAGACAGTGTGGGGTAAAGCATGGCCAGAACTGCCTGAACTCCCCTTCACATCTCTCCTCCTATCAGTCTGTGCTTCTCTCACACTGGTCATTATCAACAAACCCCATGGAGCATCCGGCTCACTTTCACATACCATGAAATATTTACACCACAATCCATGTTGCTTTTATAATTTATGGGCTCACTTGACATTTCTAAATCATTTAGGTGGCATCCATTCCCAAGCAGGCCATTTCAAAATTGGAGTCTATTATGATCAAAATGTTAAAAAAAGAAAAGAAAAGTAAAGGGATCTTAAATGTGTTATGCATGTGCAAGAGTCTTGATGGTTTCCAAATGCTCCTTCGGAAGTAAATTGATAAATCAATTTGATGTGAATTGGTTTTAGCTTTTCAGCTTCTCTTCCAGAAGATTCCACTTCAAGATCCAAATTGTTGTTTTTCTCTCAGCAGTATGTCAAGATGGATCTGATTAGCTGGACTTGGTTATGTGATATTTGGTAAATGAAAAGATCAATTCTCAATGGGTTTTTTTCTCAATTTTGTTGTTGTTTTTCAGTACCTTCACTGAAGCTTTTTAGGTGATATACATGCTTTTTTGTTCTTTTGCATTTATAATCAACAGTTTTTTTTATTTATTTTTTTACTGTTTTAAAAAACTGTAGTTTATTCACTCATTATTAGTGGTGTTAAAGGGTTAGTTCACCCAAAAATGAAAATGCTGTTATTAATGACTCACCCTCATGTCGTTCCACACCCGTAAGACCTTCGTTCATCTTCAGAACACAAATTAATATATTTTTTCATAAAACCCGATGGCTCAGTGAGGCCCGCATCGCCAGCAAGACAATTAATACTTACATTGCCCAGAAAGCTACTAAAAACATATTTAAATGTGACTATAGTGGTTCAACCTTAATGTTATGAAGTGACGAGAATACATTTTGTACACAAAAATCACAAAAAAACTAAATAATGACTTTATTAAAAAAAATATCTAGTGATGGGCGATTTCAAAACACTGCTTCATGAAGCTTTAAAAATCTTTTGTTTCCGAATCAGTGGTTCGGCGTGCCAAAATCACGTGATTTCAGTAAATGAGTGTACGTCATAAGTGTTTAGAAATTTCAATAGTTCACGTGACTTTGGCAGTTTGATTCACGCTCCGAACCACTGATTCGAAACAAAAGATTCATTAAGCTTCGAAGCTTCATGAATCAGTGTTTTGAAGTCGCCCATCACTAGATACTGTTGAATAAAATGTTGTTTTTTAGCACACAAAAAGCCACTGTGGTCACATGAACTTTAAATGAACATTTTAAATATGTTTTTAGTAGCTTTCTGGGCAATGTAAGTGTTGCGGGCCTCACTGAGCCATCAGATTTTATGAAAAATATCTTAATTTGTGTTCTGAAGATGAATGAAGGTCTTACGGGTGTGGAACAACAAGAGGGCGAGTAATAAATGACAGGATTTTCAATTTTGGGTGAACTAACCCTTTAAGTACGCAGTGTTGTATCTTTGTCGTTTTTTTTTTTTTTAAGTTTTTATGTATTTATTTATTTATTTTGCTTGAACTCAAAGCAAAACTACTTTGTCTATATGAACTTAAAATGGGAAATAAATGGAGAAAATACTTCCAGAACCAAGATAGCTTAAAACGTGGGCGGCCTCCATTGCTCTATTTCTAACTCAGTTTTAAAAGTCTTATCCATTGTTGTGTTCTTCTGTCTATATCCATCTGATGGATCCAAAATGCCGAACATTCCACCCCTCAGAACATTATGAGTATGTGCTTTCAGCCATCCAGTATAAGGGTGATCTATTTATTCGCCTGAGGCCATGGAACAGATGATACGCGTCCCACATGCTTGGTAAGACCAAATGCATTCTATGAACACGCTGGTTTAAAAAGCTCAGTGCAGCATGCTGTACGTCAGCAAATAGTCTCACCTACGCAGAACTTGTGAAAGATTGTAACTATATCAATGCTTCATAATAACCCACCCATGGTGTATCTAATGTTTTGGTGCAAACACATCATACTTTCAAGCTGCAGCCTGTGCATAACATCAGATTTATGGCACAATCTAATGTGCAATGTGCTCAATGACACCTGCAGACTTTCCAGGTATAAACTCCAATGGAGGAATTCACTTAGCACTCATCTATGGAAGCTTGTTTCCAGCACAGACAATTTCAACTTTATATTTCACAATTCTGACTTTATTTCTCAGAGTTGTGAGTTTACATCCCACAATTCTACAGCTGTTTGCAGTTGTAGTGTGCCTACTTTTTCTTGATGTCCTATAGTTTTTTTTTTTTGGACAAAGGTTTTTTTTTTTTAAGTGATATGCATGCTTTTTTATATTTTTGCATTTAAAATCAACAGTTTTATTATTTTTTTTCTATTGTTTTAAATTCAATTAAATAATTTATAATGCTTATAAATAGTTATAAATATAATGCATTATTAACTATTAACTCATTATCACTCATCATTTACTCATTATTAATGATGTTAAGTACACAGTGTAGTACATTTGTCTTTTTACTTAATTTAATTTTAATTTTATTTTAATTTAATTATTTATTTAGCTTTAAATTAAAATTTAAAATGGGAAAAACTTTCATAACCAAGATAGCTTAAAAAGTAGACCGTTCTCTGTGCCTGATCGGTGTATATATCACACTGCAAATATAAAAAAGCGACATAAACTTACAACCGTGAGAAAAAAAAAATCTGAATTGTTTTATGTTAACTCCAAATTGTGAGATATAAGAATTGCAAGAGGTCAGAATTGTGAGCTATAAAGTTACTTTTTTTTTTTAATTCAGTGCTGGAAACAGGCTTGCATAGTATTGTGTCTTAAATGAATGTCAGTTTATATATGGAGGTGCTAATTCTATTTTCATTCTACATTGTTTTTGGATTTTCTTTTAAAAATTGGGTAATTTCTACACTGATCAGAACAGAACTGAAAAACAATGACTGTTTTCAAATAAGTTTCCCAGACTGTTTGCTATTAGTTGGCTTTGATAGCAGCACATATAGCCACAGTGTTTATGCTTTTAGGTGACTCAACCTATAAAAACGGCTTACTTACAGTTGTCTCTGCATATTAAGCCTGGAGAGCAGAGGAATATATTTTAACATCGAAAAAATTACACACATCATCTTTAAGTTAAGCCTCTCTTGTCTGACTTCTCACAGTGTCCTGGTTTTCCTTCCTGTTTTGTTGGTGGACTAACATTAGGCGCATATATCCTAGCACTCAGATCTATATGAGTAGAACAGAGCTACAGTATGAAATGACTGGCACATCAGCACTTCCCTTTGATGGAAAAGAGGTCACAATATCATTCATAGCTTAGTGCAAATTGTTCTTAATAATACCATTAGAAAGGCACCATTAAACCCAGGTCTGTACAAAGAGAAAAAAACATGTTTGAGAGAGGAAAAATTGTGAAATTAGTCCAACACCACACTGATCGGCTCAAAAAGACCACTTCAGATGCAGTTAGTCAACTGACACTCTAAACTGAACAATGTAATCCCTAAAGCTCAAAATAATTAATTTGTTAGAGTAGGGTAAACTCAAATTAAACAAATTAGTTCAATCAAATTAACTTTTATGAGTATTTAGAACTTTCTTTTTCTTTTGAGTTCACAAAACCGTTTTAAGTAATCTTTCATTTGTTTCATTATTTTGAGTTTTATGAACTTGTTTCTTTTAATTTAGACAAACTTAAATTTAACTGAAACTGGGCTGGGATTTCTATTTCCCAGCATGCTTTGCCATGACACTCAAAGGGAGAGTAAATGCTGAATTAAGTTTTATATAATGTTTTTTTGTGCAAGATTAATGTTAAGTGGGAGATTTATTAGTGTTTAATGTTTTGCTATGCTAATTTAGAAGAGTTTGTAATGCTGGGTGTTTTGGGGGTTATCATCATTAGTTTGAAAAAGGTATACGTTAAATGTTCTATATTGCTGTATTCATTCAGCAATTGTTATGCTATGCTAATGCTATCAAAGCATTGTTAACAATTAGTAAGTTAGCCTTTACTGAATTAGCTACCTCAAACTAGCCAAGTTTCCACTAGGCTACTTAAAATATTTAAGTTGAAATTACATGACAATTTAAAGTTAAATGTATGAATTAGCTTACTCAAATATTGCAAGACAAATTAAAATGTATTAGTACAAAATAAAAATCTGTCAGGTCTACTTAAACTTTGAATTTCTTAACTAACTGATTACCTCAATTTTTACCTCAATTTGGGTTTACACTGAAGGCAACTGCGTGCAAGTTTTACTACCAGAAATTAACATCCATAATGCAATTCTTTGGCCTCAAGCCAAGCTCAAGTAGCTCAGAATCAGCACTCATATCTGCAGCTCATGGTGAATACACTACTTGGCGTATTCACTGAATGAAATGCTGAATGTGACACTGTATCCGAACAAAGGGAGGCAATTCTCCATCTGCTCGTCCTGAACAGAGTCAGAGGAGCACAAACGGCTGTATGGGAGAGGAGCTCTTAAGATCACTAGGTGTACGACTAGACCTCCGCCAACTGACAGAGGAGAACGCGAAGTGCTCGTGCTTAAGCACTGGCAACACATGGAGCAAAGACACTGACATCACATCCAAGAGGAAGCATGTGTACTAAAACTAAGCAACAACAGAAGCGTCTGAGGAAAGACACAGATGTTTACAGTGCAGAGCGGTTCTTTTGATTGTGGTTTATAAAGCCTGTCTCTCCCTCCCACACTCTTCCTCGGAAGCATGCATACCTTTGCATTATCCTAATCCCATTAGTGAGATGAAAAAGCTGGAGAATCCCTCAGTATGTATTACAGAAATGTAATTCCTGCAGGAGCGTTGGTTAAGATCCGGTGAAGCACAGCTCTGATGGCTCTCTCTAATCTTTTTAGTGCTGTTGGGGATGAGTGGTCATTGAGATGGGAATGAGGGCCAATGGGAAACCAGACCATATTACATTTATAGGACACTGAGATTGCTAATGGTGCTGACTAATAAATTCCTTCCTGAAAGGTGTACTGTATTCCCTGGTTTGAGTAGGGTAAACTTAAATTAAACAAATTAGTTTAATCAAATGAACTATTTAGAGTATTTAGAACTTTCTTTTTCTTTTGAGTTCATAAAACCGACACATTTTAAAGGTACTCTAAGTGATCCTGGGTGGAGTAACTTCCTGTTGACGTTCGAAGTGTTGTCAAACAAAACAGAGGCTAGCTAGACCCTCCCTCCTCCTCCTCCTCCTCCCCCTCCCCTCCATGCTTCCTGAAACAGTCATGAACGCGCATTTAAAATCATTCTTGTCGGTTATTGGCTGGAGCATGTTTATTATGATTCGTGGTCCAGGCTGCACCAGTTTGTTTTTATTGCCGTTTTCGGAGCTTGTGGCGACTACAGAGACCGTGTTTTTTTACAGTGTGTTCAGGGGACAGGCAGCTATCGGATAGTGAGGAGATGTTTGCTGTACGTGACAAAAAATGTTTTGGCCTAAAAACGCGTGACATCACTTAGAGCACCTTTAAAGTTACCATCATTTATTACTGTATTCACGGAGACAAGACTGTCGTTATTTTCATTTTTTAAACACTTGCAGTCTGTATAAATCATAAACACAACTTAATTTTTTATAAATCTCTCCAACAGTGTGTAATGTTAGCTTTAGCCACGGAGCAACATCAAACTCATTCAGAATCAAAAGTAAACATCCAAATAAATACCATACTTACGCGATTAGACATGCTGCATGACGAACACTTTGTAAAGATCCATTTTGAGGGTTATATTAGCTGTGTGAAATTTGTTTATGCTGGTTAAGGCAAGTGCGAGCTCCGGGGGAGGAGAGCAAGAGATGTAAAGGGGCCGCAGCCTAAATCGGCACATATTTAATGATGCCGCAAAATAGGCAATTAAAAAAATGAATTAAAAAAAAAATCTATGGGGAATTTTGAGCTGAAACTTCACAGACACATTCAGGGGACACCTTAGACTTATATTACATCTTTTAAAAAGACGTTCTACGGCACCTTTAATGTTTTGCCATGCTAATTCAACGAGTTTGTGTAACTCTTGTGGTGGTCAGTGATCATTGAGATGGGAATGAGGCCCAATGGGAAACCAGACCATATTACATTTATAGAACATATGAGATTGCTAATGGTGCTGACCAATAAATTCCTTCCTGAAAGGTGTAATTATGTTGGAGCCATGTTTTTGGCTTTCAAGTATATTACTGATGACACAACAACTGCATTACCTCACAGTGCTTAAGTGATGTTGCTAGAGCTTGGCTAATCAAGACATTTTTTTAAAAATCTTAATAAATGAAGTGTTGTACTGTACACTTTTGTTTGCAAATACTTTGACATTAATTAATTATCCTTGTGAAAAAGAAGTGTGCTTACAGTTTTTTAAAATTGCTTACACACAATTTTTTTTTAATTAGTCATTTCTCAAAACTCTACACACAAAACTCTTGCACAAGCAAACACTTAATTCAAAACTATTTTATGAAAACTGGTGTTTTTGTATAGTAACAAACCATTAAACGATTAACCATATACACATCAAACTACACACAGATGTGAAAATGTAAAACATTACTATCTTGTGTCTTTTGCTTGTTCAGTGTGCAGTGGAGTACATGTATGTGCACAAATACACTGTACATAGACCATATGGATGGACCGTTATTGAACTGAACTTAATCAACAGTGAACTGACTTGAGCTGAATGATGACACTATTGGCTTGTTAGAGCTGCTTTTCAGGAGAACTGAATTTGTTACTATTGTGAAGCTGCTTTGAAACAATCTGGATTGTATAAAGCTCTATAGAAATAGAGGTGACTTAACTGCAAAGGGGTAAAAATAAATTATTTATTTCTCAAAACAACAAGTTTTGATTTCTAAGTGAGCGAATTATGTGTAAGTGTTTTCACACATGATCATTGGGTGTAGGTAATCGGTAAATGAGTGTGCCATAAATGGCAGTGTTTCCCAAATGAAACACAAGAGCTGTTAGGTTGTGAATGATGTGTCGAATGTAGAGGACTGTGTTTAGCATTTTGCAAAAAAAATTGTTTTACAATTTCAAACTGAGTGTAAAGCAGATAATGTGCTTGCAGTTTTGCAGACTTGGCCTCAAGATTGGGTACATGAGTGAATGATTTCACTGAGTGGGCCTCAAGTACCACTTTTTGTGCGTAAGCAATTTAAAAAAAAAACTGTAATGTGTAGTATATTTTTTTTTAAAAACTGTGTTTGCAAAAACCATGCACCTGTGCCTCCTCACAGTGCAATTTTTGATGATTTCCAGGACAGCGAGGAAAACAGGAAGCATCAGTTAGAGTAATGAGAAGCACCCTCTGTCATTTTTTGTGTCAATGGCTATTCTTTGTCCCAGTGGTCCAGGACTTTATACTGACACCTGTTGATCTGGATGAATTAGCTTCATTAATGAGCTATTTGCAGTCTTCTCATACACTGTAAAAATTGTTACTTTTACAGAAACAAAAAAACTTCAGTGCTACAGTACAAACCTGTTAATTGGTTAACTGAAAGTTACCTTACCATATACGGTGAAAAAATACAGACACCAATATGCCGTAATACCTGATACATTGTCACAGTATTTTTTACTGTAAATTTCTAGAAACAACAACTGACATTTTTTACAGTAAATTTAACAGGATTTTTTTTTTTTTTTTTTTTTTAATGTTGGGTTAATTAAATGTTTGCCCAACCTGCTAGTTAGTTTTATTTAACTCAATTATTGTTTAAAAATGACTGTATTGCTTGTTTAAATGATCCCAAAGTATATTGGAAACTAACATTTATTAATATGTTTAATAAATTAACATTTTAATAAGTTTAATGAATAATAATTAAACAATAAACATTTATTACAAAGTCGATTCCAAAAAAGTTGTGACACTGTACAAATTGTGAATAAAAATAGAATGCAACGATGTGGAAGTTTCAAATATTTCAATATAAAATATTCAATATTTTATTCAGAATACAACATAGATGACATATCAAATGTTTAAACTGAGAAAATGTATCATTTTAAGGGAAAAATAAGTTGATTTTAAATTTCATGGCATCAACACATCTCAAAAAAGTTGGGACGAGGCCATGTTTACCACTGTGTGGCATCCCCTCTTCTTTTTATAACAGTCTGCAAACGTCTGGGGACTGAGGAGACAAGTTGCTCAAGTTTAAGAATAGGAATGTTGTCACATTCTTGTCTAATACAGTCTTCTAGTTGCTCAACTGTCTTAGGTCTTCTTTGTCGCATCTTCCTCTTTATGATGCGCCAAATGTTTTATATGGGTGAAAGATCTGGACTGCAGACTGGCCATTTCAGTACCCGGATCCTTCTTCTACGCACTCATGCAACCCCATACCATCAGAGATGCAGGCTTCTGAACTGAGCGCTGATAGCAACTTGGGTTGTCCTTGTCCTCTTTAGTCCGGATGACATGGCGTCCCCGTTTTCCAAAAAGAACTTCAAATTTTGATTCGTCTGACCACAGAACAGTTTTCCACTTTGCCACAGTCCATTTTAAATGAGCCTTGGCCCAGAGAAAACGCCTGTGTTTTTAGATATGGCTTCTTTTTTGACCTATAGAGGCGAACGGCACGGTGGATTGTGTTCACCGACAATGTTTTCTGGAAGTATTCCTGAGCCCATGTTGTGATTTTTATTACAGTAGCATTCCTGTATGTGATGCAGTGCCGTCTAAGGGCCCGAAGATCACGGGCATCCAGTATGGTTTTCCGGCCTTGACCCTTACGCACAGAGATTGTTCCAGATTCTCTGAATCTTTGGATGATATTATGCACTGTAGATGATGATAACTTCAAACTCAATTTTTCTCTGAGAAACTCCTTTCTGATATTGCTCCAATATTTTTCGCTGCAGCATTGGGGGAACTAGTGATCCTCTGCCCATCTTGACTTCTGAGAGACATTGCCACTCTGAGAGGCTCTTTTATAATATAATAAGTTGCAAATTGGTCCTCCAGCTGTTCCTTATATGTACATTTAACTTTTCCGGCCTCTTATTGCTACCTGTCCCAACTTTTTTGAAATGTGTAGCTCTCATGAAATCCAAAATGAGCCAATATTTGGCATGACATTTCAAAATGTCTCACTTTCAACATTTGATATGTCATCTATATTCTATTGTGAATAAAATATAAAATATAATGAGATTTGTAAATTATTGCATTCCTTTTTTATTCACAATTTGTACAGTGTCCCAACTTTTTTGGAATCGGGTGTGTAAATTGCTTTTTAATAAATGTTCGCCTTTTGATTATTAATGTTGCCTCTAGTAATTAATGTGCCTGATTTTTAATTTCCAACATATTTTGGGTTCATTTTAAGCCAACCATATAGTAATTTTTAAACAATAGTTGGGTTTTAAAAAAAAATGCCCAGCACGTTAGGCAAACATTTAACCCAACTGCTGGGTTTGTAAATTTTCAACCCAACTTGGGTTGTTTTTAACCCAGCATTTTTTAGAGTGTACATTACATAAATATAGAGGCTCAAGACATTTGGTTGTGGAAATATGCATCTCTTAACTGCATGTAAATGAACAGAAAATGTAGCCACAAAAGTCAAAATATAAATGATGAATACAGCCAAAATGCATAGTAAAGCTGCAGCCCAGACACAAAAGACGAAAAACAATTGTCTTGCGAGATGTTTCTCTCACTTTGTTCAGCACATTTGTAGCTAAACAGGCAAGAAAAATGAGCAGTTGTCACCAGTGAGGACAAATGTGGTTGTGCTGAAATTCACTGTAGAGATATCTTAGCTTTTATTTTTCTGAGTGTAAAAATGAAACGGCGTACCGTGACTGGCAGTTGATGCCAGAACAGAAGCCAAGAGCTATGTCTGATCCTCCCTGACTGGCCATTTCATCTCCCTGCCCTACAACTTCCACCTAATTGGCATTCACTATGAAGCATATCCATGTCTTTCAGCTGCCCTCTATCTACTCTGTCGCACCAAGGTACAATCTGTATCTGTGTGTCAAAGCAGAACAGACATTCGTCTGAGGATTATTTCTCTTTGTTCTGTCTCTGGGCAGCACCGGGCATGTCACTGATTGCTCTGCAGTATGCAACAAACAGGAAACCAGGCCTGTGCGTTTCTGTCGTTATACCCTTACATGAGGACAAAGTCATTAGTCGGCCATTACAGTGCAAAGCTAATTAGTGTGTCTGTACAGGCCTGTGGAAGCGTCCGGGAGGATTCGGAGCGCCCGTAGGCAGACCAGGCCTGCCACTGTCAGACCAGAATGCATCTCAACTGTTAATGAAGACAAATGTGAGCGATTGTGTTTGCAGACACCTAACACAAAGGAGCATGCAACGGAAGTCAACTTCCTGCAGCCATCCTTTCGGTCGCACACTCTTTTTCTTTCTCTGACCACTCACTCTGACTTTTTTCTTATGCCAAGCACACTTTCTTTTTCTTTGTTACAAAGAAGTACACTTTAGCATAAATAAGAGTACTTACAGTATTACAGAAGTTCTGTCATGACAAGATTGGTATGGTAATGGATATGGCAATGGCGGTCTTGGCGGAATAGATCTGATATGCTGCTGCAGAGTAAGTAATGAGACTTGCTACTGCCAGTAAATTCACAGACATTGCTGTGAGCATGTAAGACATTACTGCTGCTGCACATGTGACATACATGAATTAACCTCCGTAGCAGGTAGGGCTGGGACAATACATCGAATCTTGATTCGTAATACAAAGAATCTGGAGCGATTCTGATATTTTCCGATGTATCGCGATTCTCTCAAATCGATTCTGAGCTTAGTTTTTAAACAGATGGCACTACTATACGTGCTTTAGAAACACTCATACATTGCCTGCCTCCAGTGCCTTTACACACACCACTTAAACTTAAAATAATCATTCATAAAGTTCAAAAAGGTTGAAGCGAATTACAAATTTTGCACCATAAAAGCATTCTGAGCCGAGGTGCAAGTATATTAAGCCACTTACATGACTCAGCCGAATGAACGAGCACTGTCCAGCAGTCTTCTTCGTGAGCGTTTGAGAGCGTGTGGTTAAAAACTAGCTTAGGGTGCCATCCGCTGTTAAAACTAAGCTCAGAATCGCTTCGAGAGAGAAAATATCAGGATCGATCCAGATTCAATGTATCGATCGAGAATCAATGTATCATTCCAGCCCTAGTAGCAGGTGGAGCTGGGGAAGGTGGAGGGTTTCTGAAAGCGTGCTGCAGACTGCTAACAGCAAGACTACCAGTATTTGTTTGAATGTTGAGCCGCAGCTCACTGGCTGCCGTTGAGGATTACAAAATATTGTGCAGTGCCTGGACTCGACAGTAATGCAACATGTAAGTAACTGTGTTAAATCTAATGCCTGATCTGAAATGTAATGATTCATGTACAGACCGATGTTCTTTGTCTTTGTGTCAGTAAATCAATCCTTTGACTAAACGTCAACTTGCGTTGTTTCTCTTAGTAGGATGAAAATAATCTGTTATTTAGCGGTGATTAAATTATATAAAGAAAGCGATTAAAGAAAGCTCCCTTTGCAATTGTTGAAGCAGCGTGTGCTGAAGCTATCAATCAAACGGTGCAAGTTTATCGTGACTGATGCGCAAAACTCCTGTTTTATTCAACGAATCTCTTAATTATATCGCGTTTGCACTGTTAGTGAAGATGAAAGCATTTGTTAGTGTGCAGAAATTGAGTTTAATGTGCTCAACATGTCTGTGATCGGCTACAGTGTTCATCACTGCAACTTTTCATGCCTCGGTCTAAATATAATGCCACAGATATAAATGTAATGCAGCACTTTTCACGATTAGTTAACCTTGATAGCTGTAATAGTAAAAACGTGCTAAAAGAGAGTGTAATACTTGGATATTTCAAATGGAAAGATGTTAGCCAATCACAGTAGTGGGCGTTTTCACTGAAGTCTCACAGCAGACACGCCTCTTATAACAGAGCGTTCAAATCAGAGGGATAAAATCAGGGTAGGAAAAATGCCTTTTATTTATAAACTATGACAATTGTGGATGTAAAAAGCATACTAACATTATAAGTGCACCCCAGGAAGCATTATAAAACAATAAAACAATGCAGTTAATGACCCCTTTAATTAATTAATATTAATTAATAATACTTTTTTTTTTTTTTTAAATATACTTTTAACATTTGAAGTATAGTACAAGTGCACATACAATACAACATTCTGTGAGTAGACTTTGAGAAAAGCCTCACAGCATAACTAATTTGCAGCATGTAACGTCACTGACCCTCTCCTTGTGAGTCACACTGCAATTAATCAATGACTGTACACTCTAAAAATGCTAAATGTTGTTTCAACCCATGTTTGGGTCAAATATGAACAAATCCAACCGCTGGGTTTAAAATTTTTATTTAAAAAATAACCAACAGTTGGATTTCTCCATATTTGTCCCAAACATGGGTTGAAACAACCTAGCATTTTTTAGAGTGTATAATATATTTCAAACTGGTCTAACATTTGGCTGACTAATCCTGACTAATGAGACTGTGGTAATGAGCAATGGCCAATGAAGTTGAGAGAGAGACTGCAGGAGGAGAGAAAGGCAGTGGGAAGTAGGCATCAAAAAAACATCAAACTGCTGCCCACGTCCCTCCAACTCTCAGAACTACATTTTTCACTCTTTTTCACATTATGTGCAAAATTGAGCACAAGGCCTGTTGACATTGTGTCAAGAATGAACTTGACACAATGAGTTTGTGTGAGAACGATTGGAACTGATGTTGCAATATGTGATAGTCATATAGAAATGTCACAGGGGCAGGGTCGCCATCACTCTCACTTGAATTGAGGAGGGGCAAATGGGACGCAGAATTGTAATTTAAATGCAGAATGTGAGTTACCCATAAATATGTTAAGATACTGATTCTGATACTGGCAAAATAAAAGTTTGCTTTAATTGCGTTGGTAATTGTTTTGAGAGCATTTGACTAAATTTAGGAAAATATGTCTAATCATGTTCAAATGTATTTTAGGAATAAATAGCTATTACTGTTCAAAATTAATGATATTTCATTGCTAAAATTGAAATGTTCCGTTGTCTGACTGTATTTCTTAAAACTGTAATTCACTAAATTCCTCATCCTGTCATTTCAATTCAATCCTGTTGGGTGTGTCTGATTCATTTCAAATTCAAACTCATGAATTAAAGGTGCCCTATATTATTTTAAAAGATTTAATATAAGTCTAAGGTGTCCCCTGAAAATGTCTGTGAAGTTTCAGCTCAAAATACCCCATAGATTTTTTTTAATTAATTTTTTTAACTGCCTATTTTGGGGCATCATTATAAACGCGCCGATTTATGCTGTGCGGCCCCTTTAAATCCCATGCTCTCCGCCCACAGAGCTCGCCCTTGCCTTAAACAGTGCCTTAACAAAGTTAATATAACCCTCAAAATGGATCCTTACAAAGTGTTTGTCATGCATGCGGCATGCATGCGTCGGATTATGTGAGTATTGTATACTGTTATATTGTTTACATTGATTCTGAATGAGTTTGAGGCTATGCTGCGTGGCTAAAGCTAACATTACACACTGTTGGAGAGATTTATAAAGAATGAAGTTGTGTTTATGCATTATACAGACTGCAAGTGTTTAAAAATGAAAATAGCGACGGCTCTTGTCTCCGTGAATACAGTAAGAAACAATGGTAACTTTAACCACATTTAACAGTACATTAACAACATGCTAACGAAACATTTAGGAAGACAATTTACAAATATCACTAAAAATATCATGATATCATGGATCATGTCAGTTATTATTGCTCCATCTGCCATTTTTCGCTGTTGTTCTTGCTTGCTTACCTAGTCTGATGATTCAGCTATGCACATCCAGACGTTCTGCCCTTGTGTAATGCCTTTCATAATGATAATGTTGGGAACGTGGGCTGGCATATGCAAATATTGGGGGCGTACACCCCGACTGTTACATAACAGTCGGTGTTATGTTGAGATTCGCCTGTTTTCCGGAGGTCTTTTAAACAAATGAGATTTATATAAGAAGGAGGAAACAATGGAGTTTGAGACTCACTGTATGTCATTTCCATGTACTGAACTCTTGTTATTTAACTATTCCAAGATAAATTCAATTTTTCATTCGAGGGCACCTTTAAAACAAGCCTATTCTTATATTTTGCCTAACCTGGGAGAGATAAAAATTAAGTCCCGCACATGACATACAGAGGAAAAAAAAATATATAGATATTGTAGCCATGAATTAAGAATATGTTCCAACAACTTTTTAATCTGTGGCCATATTGTATTAATGTGTTTCCTAGTTTTAGTTAAAAGGGCTGCAGTATATGTAGAATTCAGAAACCCTTGTTATAAGCAACACCAGTGGCCATTAAATGAACTGCAGGCAGCAACTTATTGCTCATGCTCGTAATGTGCAAGAAACTGAACATGATTCAGTCCCCGATATACTCACAGGGAAGTTCTTTTAAGTTCTTTGCTTAGAAGTAAAAAGAAGTTTGAAATACCTTTGCAGCGATATACTGCTAACAAACATCCTGACGCTTTTTCAATGCGTGTAAACGTCACATCCTTTGGATTTTCCTCATTTTTTAAGTTTCATTACAAGTTGTTGACACATTGGAATAATAATAATAATAATAATATAAAAAATGATTAATACATGAAAATTCTTACTTATGGCCCCTTTAAATCATGGCCACGTTGTACTAGTTTGTACCCCTGTGTTAATACAGTTAAATCATGGCTATTTTTAAAGTAAAACAAGGGAACAAATTAATACAAAATGGGCATAAATTCTTAATTCATGGCCACAATACCTATTTTTTCTTCCATCATGTCATATGCAGGACTCCACAGAAGAGGGTGAGGTTTCAATAAAAATGTTAGTAGGTGTGACATACCATTTGTAATCTCCAAAATTGTACTGGAATTGTACTCTTAGTGTTTTCTTTATGTGTAGTCTAATGTGACAAATTAAGACCCTACTTGATTGAGGCACATTGCACTGCAGATCACCAACTCTACAGCTCCTCAAAATGATGACACTGCTTTTCCCTCCCCTTTCCCAACTCTCTTCTCATCTGTCCGTTCGCACCATCTGTTGCCCCTGTCCGTTGACATCCACTGCTGAGAGGGTCAACACTTGGCTGAAGGTATAGTAAACTATCACATGACATATCTTTGCAGTCCCAGCACCTGTGCACTCATGCACACGAGAAACCTCCAGTCTCCCTGCAGAACTTGGCCCTGCATACATAAGCTTTAATACTCTGAGTGTAAGAGCATGTTAATCTATGTGCACATAAATTTAATGCGTGATAAATCCATATTTATGGATCAACAGACTCAGTATGCATTAACACACACTGCAGATTAGATGTTTTCTATTTTGAAAAAGATTATCACCACTCATCCCCCCCCCCCCCCCCTTCCCTTTTTAATATTATTTTCACATTTTCCTTTATGAGATGTCAAAACGCAATATGTTGTTTTTTTTTGTATAGCATCTGCAATGAGAATAAATACATATTTTTATGCATACTGCAGACCTTTTCACCCCTCTTATTGACAGAGACAGTATACAACAACTAGATATTTATATTTTCTGAGGAAAATATTGTGTTCACCAATGCAATGCTAAACTCTTAAAAAAAAACATGTTTTTTTTTGTTTTTTTCCCTAGTCTGAAGGACATTTTATTACTTTGGAGAAACATTTTCACTATAAAAAACATTTTGTGTAATGGAAATGTTCAATGGATGTTAAAGATTCTTCAGGGAACCAAAGACACCAATAAATAACCATTATTTTTAAGAGTGCAGGGTCAAAATGAATTCACATTAGTCAAATCAATTCACATTAGTGAAATTTCATGGGCAAAAAAGATCCATTGTCTATTGTCAGTAGTGTAGCGATGTATGTAGTCATTTTCAAACCAAGCAGCTTTCTGTTGGTCAACACAATAAATTTGTGTGACCAACTTGAACCTGTTGTGAAATTGGCGTGAGGAAATCTTTCACCCTCATTCTCAGTTGCATGGATTCCATTTGAAATGGAATTTATGACAGGATTTTGTGACAGGAATTTATGACAGGATTTTTTATAAATATTCGCCAAAAAAACATTAACCCTTAAATGCATACCTCGGGTCTTTAGTGACCCGGGACGTCATTCACTACCCTCCTCCTCATTCATTTTTTAAAGTTAGACATCAACCTTCTTGGTATTCCTCAATCAATTCATTATAAAGAATATAACAAGAAAAAAATCATAAAATTATTAAAGAATGCCTATTTTTGTATTCATTTTTTGTAAAAATTGTATAGGGTCACTAACGACCCGAGATGTGTATGAGTGTACATATATTTTTTCTGCACAACAATAATTAAATCTTAGATGACGGAATAAGTGGAATTCACCTTTATTCCACAAGGTGGCAATGTCTGATACACAATGCTGAAGTACCGACTCATTCAGACAGAAAATGAAAGAATAAGAAAAACATGAAATAGCTCAGCGATTTAGTACATGCTCTGCAGTAAATGCAATCAAATATGACTGTAACTGTTACTGGATAGATCTGGTGAAGCTGTTAGCGATCGAAATATTGATTTTGAAGATGTTGAAAATTATAGTTTTGAGAATACGTTTGAGATCACGAATGGGCTCATATTCGTGACCTCAAACATAAAACTAGCCCATTATTTGCTGAATTTACTGGGAAATGAGCTCTGACGAGGACAGTGGTGATGGCATCTGCTCAAACTGAGCCCTTTCAAGCTCCAAAAGGTAACAAAATATGCTTTATTTTACTCTTCTGTAATTGTTACTTTAATATCAGAGGAGTTTTATATTATCGCGACAGGTAGAGATCCATCAGTGTTAGATATAGATCCGGGTCGATAAAGACCCGAATATGTAAGAATGATTGGCGAAACAGTCATGCATTTAAGGGTTAAAGGTGGCCTAATCTTAACACTGAAGGTGGGACCCAAGCCCTTTTCTACCCGTTTTATCACCTTATCACAAACAACGTGCAGGAATTGCACTTAATACTTAGTATGAGTTTAATACTTAGTATGAGTACTAAGTATGAGTAAAAATAGTGTTGAACGACCCTGGCAAACACTCACACGGGTGTCACATCTCAACATGTTAGAGTATGAAACGTTCTAAAAATGTGCTCTGTACCCCATCATCTTGACTTTCTGTTTCTTATTTCTGTTCCTCTCTTTATTTATTTTTTGGAGGAAGCCAGATGGATGAAGACTCGCATCTCAATCTAACTAATCTATCTCTGAACAAACTAATCACGTCCTCTCACCCTGTGTGTCCTTCCATCATGGCAGTCTGAGCACCAGTCACCAATTTTATCCACCGCTGGCTGCACAACCCATTTTTGGTGTTGTAATCACATCTCTGTGACAAGAAGTGTGAGTGTATTATTTAAAGCGTAAAGAGAAAATTGAAGTTAGTAAACGGTCAAGACAGTGCCTGTCTGGGCCTGTATAGACGGTTTTAAGCTCTTTTCCAAAAAAAATAGTGAGCATCTAAGTCACCTTCTATTGGCATTATTGCATGTATCCTTGAAGGAAAACTCAGAATATGAGTGAAAAGAATTCATCCAAGATGGTGGACAAGAGACATTTCTGGTATTAAAAAAATCATTATAACACAGATTAATTATCAGTATAGATAAAAAATTGTTTAGTTTAATGAAAAAATTTACCCAATATTTGTTTTTGTCCAATGTTTTATTTGTGCTCATAAGAGTACCACATTGTTAGCTTAGCAACATGCTAATTCTCTATTGAAATGAACTAGAAAGCGTATTTTTTTGGGTGAGAAGCACTATTTGCGATGCCTAAATCTGTTGCCTATGAAAAAGCATTACTTGAGGTTAGAATGATGCTTATGCAGGCAGTAGCCTACAGCAAGACAGTTTACTAGGTTTCGCAACAGAGCCTACTGTAAGTGTGTGTGCTTAAATGTATTGAATGTTCACTTGTCTTTCAAATCTTAAAAAGTATATTAAAAAAGGCACTTGCAGATAATATAAATATTAATTAAATAAAAGAGTACTTAAGTGTACTTAAAGATAGTTTACTTTCATGAATTTCACTTTAAAAAGTCCACTTTGTGATGTTATACTTTAAAGGTGCCATAGAATGTCCATTTCACAAGATGTAATATAAGTCTAAGGTGTCCCCAGAATGTGTCTGTGAAGTTTCAGCTCAAAATACCATGTAGATTTTATTAAACCATGTTTTAACTGTCTATTTTGGGGTGGGATTAAAAATGCACTGATTTGGTGTGTGTACACCTTTAAATGCTCATGCTCCCCGCCCCCAAGCTCGCGACTCCATTAAACATTGCATAAATGATAGAGAATTTGTTCACACAGCAAATATAACTCTCAAAATGGATCTTTACAAACTGTTCGTGAAGCAGCATATCACGTAAGTATGGCATGCATTTTGTGGATGTTTGCTAAAATTCGATTCTGAATGACTTTGATAGTGTGCTGCATGGCTAACGGGGCTAAAGCTACACACACTTGCATTTATGAATTATACAGACTGCAAGCATTTTTGGGTTAAGAATTAAAATAACGACATGACTCTGGTCTCCGTGAATATAGTAAGAAACAATGGTACTCTTAACCACATTTAACAGTACATTAGCAAAATGCTAACGAAACATTTAGAAAGACAATTTACAAATATCACTAAATATATCATGATATCATGGATCATTAACAGTTATTATTGATCCATCTGCCATTTTCGCTATTGTCCTTGCTTGCTTGCTTCACAATACCTGCAGAACGTCTGATGATTCGACTGTGCAGCTCCACAACGTTAATACTGGCTTACCTTGGACATGGGCTGGCATATGCAAATTTTGTGTAAATTTGGGTAAAAGGTCAATTCAATTTTCAATTATATGCCATCTTTAAAGAAGTTTACTTTTTTGATGTATTGCATTCAGTTTGCACTTAACAATGTACTTTAAAAGAATATACTTGTTTCCATAATAAGCACCCTTTTAAAAAAAAAAAAATGCTAAAGTGTACTTCATTTCCGCAAGGGTGTGTGTGTGTGTGTGTGTGTGTGTGTGTGTGATGTGGCGGCAGAAACGTGTGGTGGGGTGATGGTTCTAAGTCACAGTGAAAGTGACCAGATGGCGAAAGCGAACTGAAGCATTCCTCTAGCCTCGACTGCTCTGCATTTTAAACAGCCTGCCTCACCATGATCCCACATCACACACACACACACATACACCCAAACACGCAGGCAGGCAGAGCCAATTAGCATCGTGCTGCAATTCACACATTGCCTATAAACCTGAGCCATGAATATTTAGAGACAGTGGTCCACAGAGACAGGGTGAAATAGCACAGGATGTTATTACTGCCTGAAAAGAGCCTCCATGGCCATTGTGTTCATCTAACCACCTGCAAAGCACAAGTGTATGTGCTCAGAAGTAAAGTGTTGTTAAAGGTGAAGTGTGTCATTTCCAATGTTTAAATACATTATCTTATCACAGTTTAATGTGCAGAGTCAACGACTGTATAATTAGGTAGATTGATTTCCCTGAAAAGTGTAACACTGTGGTTCTGTCATCAATGCTGACCAGCCCAACACAGCAACCAATGGCATGAGGCGTTTCCCTGACCAATGAATGATGGGAGGACTGTTTAAAGACAGTCACCTTGTCCAAATAAGCCTACTTTCTAACTATATAGTATGCAAAATGCAGTACAATAGTGGCCAAAAGTGATGTACGGAGGGGACATTTGTTTTTAATGACCCTACAATTTCAATTAAACCATCAAAATATAAGGAAATGTTTCAAATATGAGGGAAGAACAAAACACAAAATTTGGTTAAGGTATTTATTTAAATTATTTGGCAAAAAAGGGCAAACTACAGCTACAGGTCAAAAACTCACAAGAAAAAGCATACATAGACTATAATCAGTTATTAATATTTTGTTGGTTCTCTCTTGTTTTTGCATGTGTTCATAATCAGAACTGTTTAGATTACTTACAAATTGTAATCAGTTACTGATTCCAAATTACATGACAAAAAAAATGTAGTTAGTAACGTAATCCATTACATTACACATTTAAGGTAATGTAATCGGACTACTTTTTGATTACTTGTAGATTACTTTTGACTAAACTCATTTATCACATTGATTTGAATAAGACAATTTTGTACTATATTGATATAAAAATACAAATAAAAAGAAAATATATTCCATTCTTTATCAACAACATGAAATGTATTAAATAAGTCAGGGTTTCCCAGACTGGGGTTCGTGAAGGAACTGCATGGGGTTCATGAGTTTAATGAAAAGCTATTACATATTTAAATCATAAAAATGTAACATTTAAAATCATTTTAAAATAAAAATCAATCAAAATAAAACACTTACTAAAAAAGATTAAAAAAAATATTTTATTTGATTACCTGCATGTCATGTGACCATTAACTGACATCAGAGAACAGTGAACTTAATTTTCTTCCTATTATTATTATGATTATTCTTATATTATTGTATCGTTGTTATTATTATTATTATTTTAATTTTATTATTGGTCGATTTTGATTATTTTTGCAATTTTATTTGATGCCACTAGTGGTGCAGAAATGGCACACCTCACCTTTAATTAGGGCACAGCTGGCTAAGATACATCACATAAACTGTTATGGCTGTCTTTGCACAGATTAAATGTCATGTGCCAAACCATGAAAAAAATAAAATAAAATCCCAAGATCGCAATCTAATCCCGTGATATACACAAGGGAGGTCAAAGACTCGCAAATGACCATGATATAATCCCCATAAAGAGGAGCACTGAACTCTTGGATGCATATCATATTTGAGTGGAATCTTCCCCAGACCTGCTAATGAATCTCACAGCTGTGCTGACTTAACACTCACACAGGCCAGCGTGATGATAAAGTATGTCTCTCCTCACCAGGCAGTTAGAGAATATATGCACACGTCAGATGCAACACAAACCCCACACTGGTTTACATCCACAATGCCCAATCCCTGACAGACGCTGTTTGTTAAAAAGAGCTGAACCCAATTCCCTGAGGCGTTGGGTACTGCAGTGCCCTACTGTCCCATGCACAGATGCTCCACAGTGGGGCGTTCCTTAGGGCCAGAAAGATAGTATACAAATGCAGACACAAATGCTTTGCCAACATATTGCATGTGTGTAGGTACATATGATACAAGTAAGGTACATATGGTACAAATCAACATTCTCATAAATGGTTGATTTCCCAAAGAATTTTTTTTTTTTTTTCAGTTGTTCTTTATTTTATTATTCCTTCTCAATCTAAAGCTTCCAACAAACATTAACAAAATTAGACATGTTTGTACGAACCATATGAAAAAATAAATAAACTTAAAAACTTTTTCAACATAAGGAAAATCACCATATGCACTTTTGAAATATTTTAAAATGCCCCTTTTATTCAAATTGAAAAGTTACAAATTCTGTTTAGGAGGTCTCCTACATGCATCAAAGGTCAAAAAACACTTTAATTTTCTCATAATATACATTGCACATCACCACATTTTTCAATGATTCTCAAATGACTTGTCTGATTGGCCAGATGGCCCAGTCTGTTGTGATTGGTCAACTGCTTACAGCTCTGGAGACTTCCTAAAGCTCAGCAATTGTACACACTGTAAAGACACTGTAAAGTAACAATGGCGTCGATTTTACCATGTCAATCCAAGCGCGAGTCAGATAATAAAATATTGGAACTAGTTATTCAAACCAAACCTCCATCGCAAAGACAAATTGAGCAGGACGTTTCTCAGTTATACATACATACTCAGTTTGACGTTCATTATGAGATGTTGCAACTGTAATTCCTCACCATCAGCATTAACAACTGTGTGTCCATCAACAAACCAATGTGTATATTTCTAATTTATGGCAGTGCACATGTGGGAACTATTATTTTCAGTATCAATAACAGTGCATATGTTACACACATACAGCTACATTACACACTGCATAAAATGTAATTTTCAAAAATCCATAATAGGGGCACTTTAACACTGATACTGTAAGACCAATGTCAAAAGTCAAGTGACAAATGAGGTGGGCCACGAACTTCGCTGTCAGTATATCTATCCCTGTTTTGCATGTTCGTAGAGTTATATCATGGATTGTGTATATGTAAACTCTTTTAAAAAATGGCGGGTGCCGGTGTTTCGTATGGCATGCGTTTGGCCAATCATCGTACACTTACATCACTGGTAGTTCCTCTTGTGCTGGGTTAGACCCTGCTCTGAAGCAGGAGCTAAATTCATTCTTGCGGTGCGAACTCACCAAAAAGCGGGTACTTCCGCAACCACCAATTGTCATAGGAACTACGAAAACGTTCCTCCGGTGCAAAAGCCCATATTCAGATAGCTATCTATAAACATTTATAATATCTACCTTCATCAGCTCCACCATTCACTTACATACTTGCATAAGAGTAAGTATCCAGACTAAGATTGCTCTTCATTCTCCAGGTTTCTCCATCCACACCCATCTCGTCTAAATCCACTCAACCATCAGGCTTTATTACAGGCCATTATGTTAGGATGTGAGGAAGGCCAAGGCTGACTGAAATTGATTCCCTCTTCTGCCAGTCAGTCAGTCCACCCGTAAACATTATAAATGGATGGTGAATGTTCACTTTCGTAAGGCAGTGGAACAGAGTGAGAACAAGCTTTTATCTCACTCTGAAGTTTAAGACCTCTCACAGAAGCCCTACTGTATTGGTAGAACGGCTCTGTATTCTTGACCTTGGATCCATATGGCTGTTTACTGTTGATGGAGTATGAAGCTCCCAACCCTAAAGCAGCACTGCTGTTCCTGGAACAGGGCCAATGGCCTTACACCATGCAGAAAGGCACCGCCAAAGCCCAACGAAACAGAAGGAGGGGGAGGAATCCAATAAGAGGAGGTGAGAAACACTGTCTGGTTCAAAAGTAAACATCTCCAAATAAATCGTCTCTGTTATCTTAATGAACCAATGAAAGAGGCTACTATTGCATTCCTACAGCATGGTACGTGACAAACCTGTCCTGCCATTTGCATACAGCAATGCACTGTGGGCCTTTAACCCTGTGATGGAAAGTCTTCATGCCAAGTGTCACCAGGAGCAGTGAAATATTACTACAGCATTTGTTGCTGTATATCAGGTCCTCTGCAAGGACATTATACCCAAGACCATGAGAGAGATAAATTAGCTGACAAACATCGCAGAAAGCATGGCAGCCACTACAGAGGACAACTCACCGTAGGGTTGCACAATATTGGAAAATACTGACATTGCAATATTTTGTTTTTCTGCAATAGATATTGCGATATGAAAAAATAAATTACTTTTTACTCTGAAGACTTCTTTTTTGACTGTGATCCATCCTTTTATGGCTGGACGATTTGGCAAAACTTGAAAAATGTGGGTGTTCAGTTGGGTTTACTCTTTACAAGAACAAAATCTATTTCCACTTGAACTTTTATAGACAACATTTTAAAATATCATGTTAAACCATCATTTTGCTTTTATTTTGGTATTTTGGTTTATTTATTAATTAACTTTTTTGGTTCACAGCAGCTCTGAGAAGCATAAACATTCAATCATGTGCTGTACTCATATAAATGAACACAGTGCCGCGCTTGACTAGGAAAATGACTACTTCACTACTACATTGGAAGTGCATATATTTATTTAATTAGATCGCAGTCTGTCAATCGCACTAAGACATATTGCGATATCAATTTTATTTTGATATACTGTGCAGCCCTAATACACCGAAACGGCATACCTATTACACTGTAAATATCTGTCCGTAAGTCAAACAGGAAGTCAACCTGTTCTACACATTCATGCCTGTTTGTCACAGGCCTGCATATCTGCACTAAACAGCATGATTGACGGAGTCACTGAGCTATAGCAACACCGTATGTTCCCTTCCCTTCCAATTAATTTCAGACTTAAGCATTAATTGGTGAGCCTCAGAGGTGTGCACACTAGAGTAAACAACACATGTTTACCATCAAATCTATGAATAATATCCTGAGACAGGCCCACCCTTGGCTAATGACAGGCAAGCTCGACTCCAAGGCGGACCTGATTTAGAAGCAGTCGGGACCCAGTGCGATCCAGGCGTGTCTGCTGGGTTTCAGTTTCACTGGGTTGATGAGAGACCCAGATGTTTTGGCTCTTACTTCAGGGCATCCCGGGCTGAGCTGCCTGCAGGTCTAGTTTCTTCAACAAGTCAGAGTGAAAGCAGCAAATTAAACACAGGTTGTCTGTTATTATTCTCTGTGAAACTTAACAGCACTTGGCTTTTGTTGTGAGCAAAAGAGCTCAACATTTTCCATAGTCTGGCTATGACCCTGGCAGTGTCCCTGTTAGAAATGGACACATCCAAGGTCTTTATCTCACAGTGAAGACACCACTTGACTTAGCCTAAAAGTGTTTCATAGAAATCACCAAATAACAGGAATATTGTTACTTTAATTTAATTTTATTTTTTTCCCGTCCACATTGTCAACAATCTGGACCAAGATCCATTTCAGTTCACCATCAAAGCAAGCCATTGTCATTCTCGGTTAAATATGTCTGTAGACATATTTAAACTTTCCATTGTTCAATAAATCACAATGTCAAACTAAGCGGGATATGATGCTTAAATGTGTTCAATGATTTTGTCTCATGTCTATATTATCTCTACTTCAAGTCAACATGCAATCTAAATACATTACTAATACACTAATTATTTGTTCAATATACAGTAAAAAACAGTAATATTATGAAATATTACGCTTTAAAATAACTGTTTGCTGTATAAGAAAATGTACTTTATTCCTGTGATGCAAAGCTGAATTTTCAGCATCATTACTCCAGTCTTCATGTCACGTTCCTTCAGAAATCTTTCTAATATGCTGATTTGATGCTCAAGAAATATGAAAACAGTTGCTTGGGGCGGCATTTTTTTGTTCAGGATTCTTTGTTGAATAGAAAGTTCAAAAGAACAGTATTAATTTGAATTAGAAATCTTTTATATCATTATAAATGTCTTTACTGTCACTTTTGATCCATTTAATGCATCCTTCCTGAATGAAAGTATTTCCTTTCTTAATACATGTTTTGGTCTTGTTGTGAACAATAATTCTTCCATAAAAATGTAATAAATGCCTAGTTCTGTCATGAAACTCTAGATGGCGCAGGCTGATGGGTCATCGAACGTTTTTTTTTACAAGATGTAATATAAGTCTAAGGTGTCCTCTGAATGTGTCTGTGAAGTTTCAGCTCAAAATACCCCATAGATTTTTTTTAATTCATTTTTTTAATTGCCTATTTTGGGGCATAATTAGAAATGTGCCGATTCATGCTGCGGCCCCTTTAAATGCTTGCGCTCTCCGCCCCCAGAGCTTGCGCTTGCCTTAAACAGTGCATAAACAAAGTTTACAAAGCTAATATAACCCTCAAAATGGATCTTTACAAAGTGTTCGTCATGCATGCTGCATGCATGCGTCGGATTATGTGAGTATTGTATTTATTTGGATGTTTACATTTGATTCTGAATGAGTTTGAGGTTTTGCTCCGTGGCTAAAGCTAACATTACACACTGTTGGAGAGATTTATAAAGAATGAAGTTGTGTTTGTGCATTATACAGACTGCAAGTGTTTAAAAATGAAAATAGCGACGGCTCTTGTCTCCGTGAATACAGTAAGAAACGATGGTAACTTTAACCACATTTAACAGTACATTAGCAACATGCCAACGAAACATTTAGAAAGAAAATTTACAAATATCACTAAAAATATCATGTTATCATGGATCATGTCAGTTATTATTGCTCCATCTGCCATTTTTTGCTGTTGTCCTTGCTTGCTTACCTAGTCTGATGATTCAGCTGTGCAAATCCAGACGTTAATACTGGCTGCCCTTGTGTAATGCCTCGATCATGGGCTGGCATATGCAAATATCGGGGGTGTACACCCCGACTGTTACGTAACAGTCGGTGTTATGTTGAGATTCGCCTGTTCTTCAGAGGTCTTTTAAACAAATGAGATTTATATAAGAAGGAGGAAACAATGGAGATTGAGACTCACTGTATGTCATTTCCATGTACTGAACTCTTGTTATTTAACTATGCCAATATAAATTCAATTTTTAATTCTAGGGCACCTTTAACACAAACTGATGATAGACTCAGCGTTAACTACTTGGCACAAGCTGATTGGTTCATGTTGCAACCACAGCCAATGAGCTTGCTGCTCTACGTTTAAATGGCTGTTTAGCATTCAGTATACGTGCTTTCAGAGTTCGTCTGAATCCCTCCACCTTCCCCAGCTCCACCTGTATAGATCTGCTATGGGTAATTTTATATAAGCTATGCTATTTGTGCAGCAGCAGTATGTCTTGCATACAGTGTATCAGCGTATGTATTGGCAGTAGCAAGTTCCTGTAACAACTACAGCAATAATCAACAGCAGCAGCGTAGCAGATCTCTTCCGCCAAGACCAAACACATTAACATTGTCATATCCATAACCATGGTAAAGAGTTGTCATGATAGAACTTGCTCTGCCTCTAAAATGTCTCTTTTTGTCAAACATAATCAAGACCTAATTTTTTAACCCTTCACTCTCTAACCTGCTGTCTTGTAAATACATCAACATCCAAAAGGAAATCCTAAGGCAACCCTATAGAAAGGTTGATTTAGTGTCTACCACACTTAAATCAGATTCTTGGAATTCATTCTTAGGTCGAAAAACAGCTGGAAAGAGTGAAACAGAATGAAATATAAAATGTTTTTAATAGTTGAACCATTTTAAATTTTAATCACAAGCAGCACTCATGGCATGAGACACTGAAAAAACAGCATGAAACAATGCAGTGGCCTAAAAATTAGCAACATTTTAAAAATATTTTGAACCTTTTGTATTGCATCACAGCATCCTACTACTACTATGTCTACTAACTTGTTTAAGAAATTATATATTTAGGTGGAAGAAACTGGGCAGAGCTAGAGCTCTTTTTATGATTATTTGAACTGAAATCCTTCAGTGATTCAGGTTCATGTATTCTTCTGCATCTAATGAATAGCACCAAACAAATCAGCTCACAGTCATATTGTGGCTCTTTCTTGCTGAGAGGAAAGACTCATTTTCATAAAAGTGAAGCACATTCAATAAATATACATCTTATTTTGAGGCAGTTCATAAAGTTTACTCAGTTCCTATGAATAAATGCTTGATAGACCAGTAAGAAAACATACTTCTCAACAGCTGAAATACAGCAGCACTTTTCTCCCTTTAGAAAGATTCACTCTGCGCAGGCTTTAATAGAACTGCTGTTGCATGAAGATTGTGCATAGAATCAGGAGAAAAACATCTGATATGCAGCCAATTAAAAATCGAGAAAACCAGCAAAGGTTTTCTTCATTTTTTTCTCCCCAGGGATGCAGACACTATAGACACTGTCTTATTCACCCCAAGGGTTGAAAAAGCAGATGCATTCTATATCATAATAGATCAGGTGCTATCCAGCTTTTAGTCAAGAATTCACTTGACATTATTTATCAGTAATCCACCATAAAAACTTGAACAACATGTTCTATTACGTAAGTGATAATTGCTTCAACGCATGCGACAAACATGATTTCACAACATAATCAGTTACATGCTACAAGGCTGATGATGAATCCAATTTTATTTTCTCCCATTTTCTCTGTTTACCTTCATTTGACCAATGCCAACCCCTCTAAAACATCTTGTCAGGGATGCCTGGATGAACAAATAAGCAAATTATCAACTAAAAACAAGCAAATCATAGCATGAGACAATAAATTCATCAATTTACTAATGTGCTCACTTGCATGGAGTGCGCTGGATCCTTAGAGCTGTTAACAAACAGGATCAAAATAGCAACATAAGCTCTGAGCCTTAGATATTTTAGCCCATACTGTGATTTTTGAGCCTTGAGTTATGCTCTACGGCTGCAGCTGTGAAGATAACAACATGCAATTGAAATTCTCAAATTCGGAATTTTGAATATGGAAATCTTTGATGTTTTTCAAGCTCTAAAGATGGCTGATGAGAGAGACAAAGAGAGAAAATAATAGAAGGAACAAATGCATAGCTGAAGGGTACGGAATAATGTGCTGAATTTTAAAAAGCCTGTTTTCCGAGAGGGAAAATGCGGCTTAAATGTAGGTGGCGGCCCAGCACGTTTAACACAGTGAAAAAAGAAACACTTGAATATGACATGCCCTTCTCTTCTTTGCTGCTGTTAGGAGGTATTAGCGTTGCCCTGGCCACAAGATCCGACAGCGGTTCAAAATGTATGGTGCAAAAATTGAGCTTCAAAATGCCTCCTGCTTAAATCTCATTCGATTAAGTGTGTAATACCACCAGCAGGAGGTCACAGGCAAGCTTTGAGTATCTCCATAATCCACCTGCACTAAACAACCTGTGATGTACATGACAGTGTTTCTCCCTGACTATCTCAGGTTCAAACCCTCAAAAGTCTAAACTAATTCTCCTTTCTGACTGATCTTTTTGACATGGTTATTTTAATGTGTGGGAGAAGAAAAGTTTAACTCAAGCTATGCACTGAACTAACATTTTTGAAATGAAAATGATGACGTGGCCATTTAGCTTGGATTGAGACATAAAGAAGACATTTAACTGGTATTCAAAAGAAAAAAATATATGCTTTTAATGGATTTCTTTTTATTGCATTCACTCTAAAAAACTGGGTAAATAATGAAGAGGTATTTTAGGTATTTTTGCAGTACATTGGTCACTGATATAGTGCTTTTTTCCTCAACTGGATGGAACTGAAATAAATACTTTGAATGTTGCGATCCTATCGGACTTATGATAGCATACTGATTCGTAACAAAGCACTGTTCGCCAGAGGAGAACTGGCCCCCCGACTAAGCCTGGTTTCTCCCAAGGTTTTTTTTCTCCATTTTAACACCTATTTGCCACTTGTTTGCCACCAGATGTCACCTGTTGGAGTTTGGGTTCCTTGCCGCTGTCGCCTTTGGCTTGCTTAGTTGGGGACACTTGACATTTGACTTGACATTTGATATTCAGCAGTGCTTTGATCTGCCTGCATTGACACTATTCTTTAAGAGCTGCTGTGCAGCCAAAATAATGTACCAGTTATCAATGTAAAGCTGCTTTGACACAATCTACATTGTAAAAAGCGCTATATAAATAAAGGTGACTTGACTACACTCCTGAGCAAAAAATAAATAAATAAATAAACAAGCCCATAACACTAAGCTTTTAATTGTCTTAACCACAAAATATTTGTCAGGAAATTAGCTAAATTTAAGCAAATGCACTACTTAAAAGCCATTGCTGTCTCAGAAAAACATCAAAGACAGAATGAAGTTTTTGGCAGAATATGGGAAGTTGTGTGTGGACTGATGAATCACAATGAAACACGAGTTGCATGGTGATGCTCCAGAGTGGTATCTTTGAAAATCTGCTGAGAAATATTCAAATGCGTCTCTACCACAGTGAAGCATGGAGGAAAAGGTGTCATTGTGTGGGGAGCCTTTTTAGCTGCTGGTATTGGTGAGCTGCTACAGGAGCTTCCCACAAATTAAAAGTTGCTATCTAAAAAGGAATGATCAGATGTTATTTTCTCGTCCAAATTGCAAAGACAACCAAGAAGTGGCTTGAGAGTCCATCAGGCTCAGATTTGAACTGTAAATAAATATTTGAATATTTTTAATATTTGGTCTCACATTAAACTCAAATGAACTGGAAGACTTTTTTTGAAATTTAAGAAAGCAATTAAATTTTTTAAGTTGAAGTAGGTGAAAATGTTACAGTGTTAACTCTGTGTTTTTGGCTAATGAATCACTACGGGAATTCTTTAATAATGAATTATATTCTTTTATAGCATATTTCACAGGAAACTGCATACTTCTGTGCATATTTAATTTGAGAGAATTTTAATTTTAGGGTGAACTATCCCTTTGAATACATGTGTTAGCATGAGCTAACAGATCATTTCCATCTGAACTGGTTATATCTTTTAAGCCTAGTAGTGAATGTTTTATGAGCAGTATAGGATGATCATATTCATGCGTTTGATTTTAAGAGCTAGTGGTATAGTGTACCTTTAAATACCGTTAATTAATAAATACTGTAACAAATATATTGCTTAGTGTTACTTCATGTTAGTCAATGCATGAATTAACGTTAACTAATGGGATATTATTGTAATTGTTACCTAAAATATAGTTTTTCAAAACCAACATGATTACAAATAGTACATTTCTAAAAACTTGACACTTTAAAAAAATAATTTTCTTTGCTCTTAGATGTCATTGACCTGCATAACTGCTAACAAACTTTAATTAGATTCAGGGCTCTTTAATTCGCAGGGCATGGGACAAAAAAGAAAATCAATGAGCAGGCTTACCACAGAGGACCTCAGTTGCTTCACTTGTCTCCAGGACAACTAAGCATCACATTATGAGGACTCTGATTACACATATAAACACAATTTTGTTCTGGTAAATAATTTTGGTTTTGGAAAGCAAAAAATAATAGATGATTCTTTCAAAGAAATGCCTGTGTTGAACATACAGTGGGACAAAAGGCATATTTGTCAGTGGTTGTTTGTGGTTTTTCTCCATGAAACAAAGCCAGACCAAGATGATCTATATATCCACATCAGCAGAAGGTCATGTGAGGCCCCAAAGGAGCCTTTATGTTCCTAGTTTCCCATTAGTTCTTTATCATTTGTCACATATGTTTTCTTCTGTCAAGAAGAAGAGTGAATGAGACGCCATTATTTTGTCTGTTGAAGGGATTTATATTGTTTTGTCTCATAAAACTGCAGGGAAACTGCATGCTGCACTCCAGTGGAGTCTGTCATAATCATATATGTGACAATGTTCATGAGATGGATGTTGTGTCATTTAAGCGCAGAGAGTTTTAATTAAAAGGGAGAGATGATTCATTGCCACCACAAATCTTGTCTTATAGCTGGAGTTCAGCTCAGGCGTGAGCCTCGATTTGAGAGCAAAATAAATTAAAGGTGAAGTGTGTAATTTTTGTGCCACCAGACAGAATTGCAATCTTTTTTGTTTTGTTTTGTTTTTTTAATTGGCCTGACTGGCTTGAACATTGGCTTCAACAGAAGCATGGGATATATGCAATAGATTTAATGTGCACTTGTAGTTAGTCTTTGTCATGGAAAGAAGACTTTGACATTCAATACTCTCACAGCCTGATGACATCATGCAGGTCTCTAGAGTTCAGATATACACAAATTTTGCTGAAGTCATGGATTTCATTCAGTGAAGGACCATATGCAAAACTAATCAGAATGTGACTTGTAAGCGACCTCTGACTTCACCCATTTTTCAGCTCATAGTTCATCTTTTTGACAGGGAAAAAACATGGGCCTGTCTACCTTTGAGATCAGAATCTGTAAAGTAAAAATTGTGAGGTAAACATAGAATGTAATAACATGAATCTCCATCATGTCTTCATCTTCTTAGTAAAATTACTGATAAAAATGTCAATTACAACTGCAGTTGCAAAGTGAAAATAATACTGCAAGATACTGTATGAGGGCCATTGACGAATACGTTTTTTAAAAGTGTAAAAAAAAAACATAATGGAGATATAATTAATTTTGAAGTTTTATTCAGTGTTAACAATGAGATTATGTGGTTTTTATAATCAATTAACACTGCTTTTGTCACTTTTTACAAGATGGACAAAGTTCGGTTTTACCGAATGACACTTTTGGTTATACCGAATGATGATATTTTCAAACAATTCTAACATGCTGATATCTAGCTAGCTAGAAAAAGTACAATCAAACCTTTTATATTTAGTACAAGTTTTTAAAATATTACATTTTCCATGTTTTATAGCGGTTGTACCGAATGACCTGATGTTTCAGGACATGCTTATGAGCAAGTGAAAACATGAATATTTCAAATAGTTAAGAGAGAGTTAGTTACTTTGCTTCACCATCATGTGGTCCTTTGCAGGTGTCTGAATGATGTCACATCCTGTCACATGATATTGACCACATGACTTGATCCAAAATGGTCTCTGTATATTGGTTACTCTGAATGAAATGTCAATGAAATTCATTTTTCCAGACATTATTTCTCATAACAAAGTCACGAGTTCTACACATAATTTCAACACCATTTTGCACTGTTGATATATGATGTTATGAAATCATGCCAGAATAAAAAAATATATACATTTATTACATTTTAAGATATTTTAATCACAAATGAATTGTATTGGCCTTTGGACGGTTAAACCAAATGACCTTTTGACATTTCAAAATCTTTAAAATATATTTATATGTAGCAAAATATAATTAAAACCTTTTTGATTCAATAAAAGAGATCTAGTTGTACTCCTTTACATACTTTGGATGTCATATCTTTGTTTTTTATGTTATTGTTTTTAATGACCCGTCACGTCATATATATATATATATATATATATATATATATATATATATATATATATATATATATATATATATATATATATTTATATGGGTCATCTATATAATATTGCATATTGCATCCCAGTCCACAGGCATATTCTAAAAACATCAGTTAACATGACCATTGTTTAAACTGCTTAAAATGAGCAGTGTCATATTTTCCCTTGACTCAAAGCTGAGATTGATGCCATTGAAAGAAGTTGAGTCGAAAGTGCTGGCAGCTGACAGCTGGACTAGACGTGAAATCATGAGACATTCCAGTTCAACACAGAAAACCAAAATAGATCCCTAAGGACTGAGAGTCAGGACTCATGCACTCTTGCAATTACACCCACATACTGAAATAAATGATTAGGATGGGAGCATCCAGACATACGGAACTCCAATAATATGCTCGTTCCATGGAATTCTGGAAGCTCATTTATTCTATGTTAAAATACTTTCTCCTCTCCTGGCTTAGGCACCGTTTACACTAGTGCGTTTTTGTTTTAAAACAGCATTTTAAAATGAAAATGATCCTCGCCTACACTGGCGTTTCCACAGCATTTCAGAAACGATCTCCGTCTACACTTCATGACCGAAAACGCATGTCACGTGACCATTCATGCACACTGGGCATGTGTGTAAAAGTGTAAACAGTTGCCTTTTGCACATGTAGGCAGCTGCAGTATTAAAAAAAAAAAAAAAAAAATCTGAGTTTAACTGCACAATTTATGCTAACAATTACAACAAAGCCAGCAAAGATTGCAGCTCAGTCTCCATGTTATTGTTTACACGGTCGTCAAGGATACGCAGAGCGAACGTGGGCAGCCACGCCATTGTTTTCTCCATTTCCGTTTTGGTCCATTTACATTGAAACACAATCCCGGCGTTTTCAAACTAAAACGGGCTCTGCAGCGTTTCAAAAGTCTCAGTTTTCGGGGGTCGAATTCACTGGAGTAGTGTAAATGACAGGCGTAATAGTAGCAAAAGTTATGCATTTTAAAATGAAAACTAAGTAAATGGGGCCTTAATGTGACAACCATTCATAAGTAACATTTCCCCAATGGTGCTAGTTTGGGCTGGACTATCTGTTAGTATGGCTAACTGAAAATTTTCAGGAAACCAGTTTGAGAACAGTAATGTTTTCTTTTGGTGATGCAAGCACAAAAATTACACACTGCCGCTTTAAGAAAGATAAACAGTTTCTGGTAACTGTCTCAGGGAAAAATGCAACTTTTTGAGCTTATGTGACAAACTGCAATCCACAACAAAAAGCCTCTCTTTGTGTCGTGCACATACACACACACGCATTTACACAAACACAGCAAGACAGGGAACAGAGCATCCATCCAAACATCCTATCTCACTTACACAGACACATAGAACAGCCTTGGGCTTTGTGTTGTTATATGAAATCCTCTCAAAACATCTCTCACTTTTTTCCCTGCTTCACCCTCTCTCTCATTTTTTTTTATCCTGGTTTGGATGTGGTCACAGTTGTGTGCGGTCCTACAGGGCTTTATAGCACTCATAGGTCTTGTCGGGACAGTTGAATCATGGAAATCATATTCATGCCCAGGCCTTTAAGCCAGCTGAATGAGATGCAGCGCCCTGGCAAAGACGCATGAGCCACACGGTCCGTCGCTCCAGATCCGCACCATCTCCTGTGAGATACGATCCAAGCAGTGCCAACCTCGACAACAGGAGCCCTTAGCTTGGGCACAAGGTATTCTTACCTCTGTGTTCCTGATCCTTTCTCATCGTCTGCTGCCACATGCTTTCACCGGTCTTGGTTTTTCTACTTTTGGTGTCCCTATCTCTTGCTCTCCACCTATATATCAAGAAGATGAAGTGGCCTTATAGTGACCATCTCAGCCTTTAATAGCCTCCGTAAATCACCACAGGTTTAGCACAGCACAATAGCAGCAGTGACCCATTCATCACCTCCACACTACAAGAGTCCTCTGACAAATCAACATGTTAATTCCAACACCATTACTACACCATTTTAATTAAAAAGTATTTTTTTAATTAAAATGAACTTTTAGAGCCTAAACCTAATTTTCAGAAAATCTTAACCTTCTTAGGTCAATCTACTGTAAATATCTAGATAATGTAGATTTGTGCGATTTTTGTTTCTTGCAATAAACTTTAAATAAACATCAAAATTGACAAAATTTTAAATATATAAAACAATAAATATGTTATAGAATCGGTAGCAGGGTTGCAAATTTGGAAATAGCTAATTTATAGCTAAATTATGTAAATCGTTTTTCTGTCTAACAATAACTTAGGTAAAAGAGCTTAACAGTTGAATTGAAATAAAGCTGAAATAAAACATAAATATTAGATGAAAGACATAAACTTAAGGGACCTATTATGCCGCTTTTACAAGACAAGAAGTCTGGTGTCCCCAGAATGTGTCTGTGAAGTTTTAGCTCAAAATACCCCACAGATAATTTATTATAGCTTGTCAAATTTGGTCTTATTTGGGTTTGAGCAAAAACACGCCGTTTTTTGTGTCCCTTTAAATGCAAATAAGCTGCTGCTTGAAGGTGGAGCTTTAACAGCTTGCGCTTTGGTTGCTCAACAACAACAAAGCTGGAGAATCTCACACAGCCAAAATGACGATTGTCAGTAATTTGTTCAGCTTTACATTGTTCAAACCGGAGTCTGACACTGATGGAAAGACTCAGGAAGAAGTTACATCTTTTAGAATTCAACTGGACATTTCTGAACGGTTAGTGGATAAATGTATGTAGTTGCTGTGAAGTTGATTTGATTCGTCATGTTAATCTTTTTGTGCAAATCCAGTGTTGAACTGACCCTCATTTGTGAAGCAGTCTGGCGTAAAATTACATCACATTAGTAGTCTAAGCTGTTTTGTGGGTGAGTCATACTGTAAGAAACACAGATACATTTCTGTCAAACACAACTTCTGTTTGTCCTAGCATAAAGTAATAGAGCGTATGGAGGCTAAGGGAAAGCACACGGAAAGTGGAGCTGCCTGAACCGAAAAAAAAAACATTGCATTACTTAAAAATACTTACATTTTCTTCATCTGCAGCCTTGCCTCACTTGCGAAAACAAAATGGCAGCGCCATGGGTGGAAACGTGCAGATTAAGGGGTGGTAATATTATAAAAAGATCTCCTTCCTACATCACTAGGGGAGTGAAATGTGAGCGGCGCATTTTTTTTCTTTCACATGCTTGCAAACAAAGCCTTATCCTTTTTCACATTTTCTGGGTTGGTAGATGCACCAGGGACCTGATTATAGCACTTAAACATGGAAAAAGTCAAATTTTTGTGAAATGTCCCCTTGAAGAAATGTTGCCTTGGTAACCTAACTTAATGTTAAAGTACTAAAATTACTTAAACTAAAACTGAAATACAAATAAAAAATAAATAAAATTTAAAGGTAAATATAAAATAAAAAAATAACAAAACATGACAATATCAGCAATAAAATTGCTAAAATTACAATGAAAACAAATTACAAAAAATAAACGCTACAAACCCGATTCCAAAGAAGTTGGGACACTGTACAAATTGTGAATTGTGAATGATGTGGAAGTTTCAAATTTCAATATTTAATTCAGAATACAACATAGATGACATATCAAATGTTTAAACTGAGAAAATGTATCATTTTAAGGGAAAAATAAGTTGATTTTAAATTTCATGGCATCAACACATCTCAAAAAAGTTGGGACAAGGCCATGTTTACCACTGTGTGGCATCCCCTCTTCTTTTTATAACAGTCTGCAAACGTCTGGGGACTGAGGAGACAAGTTGCTCAAGTTTAGGAAGAGGAATGTTGTCCCATTCTTGTCCAATACAGGCTTCTAGTTGCTCAACTGTCTTAGGTCTTCTTTGTCGCATCTTCCTCTTTATGATGCACCAAATGTTTTCTATGGGTGAAAGATCTGGACAGCAGGCTGGCCATTTCAGTACCCGGATCCTTCTTCTACGCAGCCATGATGTTGTAATTGATGCAGTATGTGGTCTGGCATTGTCATGTTGGAAAATGCAAGGTCTTCTCTGAAAGAGACGACGTCTGGATGGGAGCATATGTTGTTCTAGAACTTGGATATACCTTTCAGCATTGATGGTGCCTTTCCAGATGTGTAAGCTGCCCATGCCACATGCACTCATGCAACCCCATACCCTCAGAGATGCAGGCTTCTGAACTGAGCGCTGATAACAACTTGGGTTGTCCTTGTCCTCTTTAGTCTGGATGACATGGCGTCCCAGTTTTCCAAAAATAACTTCAAATTTTGATTCGTCTGACCACAGAACAGTTTTGCACTTTGCCACAGTCCATTTTAAATGAGCCTTGGCCCAGAGAAAACGCCTGCGCTTCTGGATCATGTTTAGATATGGCTTCTTTTTTGACCTATAGAGTTTTAGCCGGCAACGGCGAACGGCGTGGTGGATTGTGTTCACCAACAATGTTTTCTGGAAGTATTCCTGAGCCCATGTTGTGATTTCCATTACAGTAGCATTCCTGTATGTGATGCAGTGAGGTCTAAGGGCCCGAAGATCACGGGCATCCAGTATGGTTTTCCGGCCTTGACCCTTACGCACAGAGATTGTTCCAGATTCTCTGAATCTTTGGATGATATTATGCACTGTAGATGATGATAACTTCAAACTCTTTGCAATTTTTCTCTGAGAAACTCCTTTCTGATATTGCTCCACTATTTTTCGCCACAGCATTGGGGGAATTGGTGATCCTCTGCCCATCTTGACTTCTGAGAGACACTGCCACTCTGAGAGGCTCTTTTTATACCCAATCATGTTGCCAATTGACCTAATAAGTTGCAAATTGGTCCTCCAGCTGTTCCTTATATGTACATTTAACTTTTCCGGCCTCTTATTGCTACCTGTCCCAACTTTTTTGCAATGTGTAGCTCTCACGAAATCCAAAATGAGCCAATATTTGGCAAAATATTTCAAAATGTCTCACTTTCAACATTTGATATGTTATCTATATTCTATTGTGAATAACATATAAGTTATAAATTATTGCATTACTTTTTTATTCACAATTTGTACAGTGTCCCAACTGTTTTGGAATTGGGTTTGTAATTCGAAATAGTAAATACTACAATAGCAAAATAACACAGATCTTAAAAAAAGCAGCCAACACAATTTATGAAAAAAGACAAAATGGAATAGGATAATTTCATTATCTTTCCATCATCCCATAGAAAGAATCAAAATTTAAATGTGGGACACAACAAATCATTACATGTTTTGTTAATTAAATTACTTTCTAATTTAAAAAAAAATAGTTGTACTACAATAAATTGAATATTACACTCTAAAAAATGCTGGGTTAAAAACAACCCAAAATGGACAAACCCAGCGATTGGGTTGTTTTAACCCAGCGGTTGGGTTAAATGTTTGCCTAACCTGCTGGGTAGTTTTATTTAACTCAACTATTGTTTAAAACTTACTGTATTGCTTAATTAAAATTAACCCAAAGTATGTTGGAAATGAACATTTATTAATGTTTAATGAATAATTATTAAACAATAAACATTTATTAAATTGCTTATTAATAAATTTATATTAATAAACTATTAAACTATTAAATTTATATTAATAAAATATTAAAGCTTATTAATAAACATTCACCTTTTGTCTATTATTGTTGCCTCTAATTGCATCTGGTTTTTAATTTCCCAACTATTTTGGGTTCATTTTAAGCTAGCCATATAGCAATTTTTAAACAATAGTTGGTTTAAATAAAACTACCCAGCAGGTTGGGCAAACAATTTAACCCAACCGCTGGGTTAAAACAACCCAATCGCTGGGTTTGTCCATGTTCAACCCAACTTGGGTTGTTTTTAACCCAGCATTTTTTTAGAGTGTAAGTAAACAGATTGTCACAATTGTTGTATGATTTTAATGGTTGAATGCAGCCAAGAATGTTTAAACCTCTGAGGTGATGGTTATTTTTTTGTGTCTAGCTACTTTTAATCCTAATTATATGTTTGATAATAATTTAATGCCATTAAAAAGCAAAGTCTACCCTGTTCGTGGAAAATTGCATGCTTGTGTGTTTTCCCTACAGGAAAGTGTGTGGAGAGGGTGAAAATGCAGAGAGAAGTGACAATCAGCTAATCCAGCGCTAATCCACTTTTATTGCTTCTCCTCTCCGGTGGCCATCAGAGGTTGCGGGTGTCACACACCTGATGCTCTCTCTCTCTCTCTCTCTCTCTCTCTCTCTCTCTCTCTTGTGCTTCATTACTATCTCTATGATCAGCTGCCTCAGCTAGACCTTCATATCAGCCTCAAATGGCAGACTCTCTAATGCATATTGCACGAAAACTCGCAAGCACTATATGAAATTTAGCAGCTCTAATCTGATTGGCTGGCTTCTATATGCAGTTTCCTGCAGTTTGAGTGCCTGGAAGTTAAGTCTGCCTGGAAGTGTTTTTTTTTTTTTTTTTTTTCTATAAAGTACCAATTGATACAGTGCATTTACATGCACATTAATTTACATGTGATTATAATGCAATTTAGGCAATATTGCAATTAACATTTACCTCATGTAAACATAATATTTCAATCAAATTAGATCATAATCGTATAAGACATATTAGAATATGTGGCGTATGCCTATTTAAATCTCAGTAAACATGCATGTTAAATACTTTAATCACTATCTATTCCACTCTGACCAAAGTGCACATGTGCTTGTGATGTACATGAATGACACTGTCATGCACAGATTCATAAACATAAAGCGGTAAAGAAGGCATGGTAACACTTTAGTTTGGTGAACCCATATTCACTAGTAACTATACGACTTTTGCCTCAATTAATTCCTAATTTACTGCTTATTAATAGTTAGTAAGGTAGTTGTTGTAGCGTTTAAGTTTAGGTATGGGGTAGGATTTAGGGATGTAGAATATGATCATGCAGAATGAGGCATTAATATGTGCTTTATGAGTATTAGTAAATAGCCAATATGCAAGCTAATAAGCAACTAGTTGTTTCTAGTTGTGTCCAAACTAAAGTGTTACCGAAGGCTTCACATTTTTGGGGTGCTGACGAAACTGAGTTCATTTTGATAATGTTGTGCAACATGAATATAATACAGTAAATTGATGGTCAAAAATATCGAAATGATGACATTTTATGCTCATCACCGAAAAATCCAAAACGTCCACTGAAATGTGTTTTGCATTTGATGTAAGTAGATTAAAACACTGGCCAGAGTAACATACCTACCGTATGTGAATTCATCATTCATGTTGTGCATTGGGGTATGTGAATAATGCCTAGTTCTGTTATGAAACTCTAGATGGCACAGGCTTATGGTTCCACTTGGTTCCACTTGGAACATACTGATTGGTTCATGCATCTGCAGCCAATGAGCTTGCTGCTCAACATTTAAATGGCTGTTTAGCATTCACTAGCAGTTGCAGCACGCTTTTAGAATTCGTCTTCTCGAGCTCCACCTGTATAGATCTGCTAGGGGTAACTGATAAATGCTATTTGTGCAGCAACAGTATGTCTTACATACTCAAAGCAGCATATCGGCATATGTATTGGCAGTACTAAGTTCCTGTACTTGCTTTGCAGCAGCAGCAGAAATAATCAACAGCAGCAGCAATTCAGCAGCAGCGTAGCAGATCTGTTCCACCAAGACCAAATACATTAACATTGTCATATTCATTACCATGCTAAAATCTTCAGAGAGTTGTCATGGTAGAAATGACATTAAAAATATCCATAGTTTTTATAGAACAATCAGAAAATTGCATGTAAACAGGAAAGAAGAGGTTTGCTCATGTCATGTAAACATTTTACTGTGATTAAGTCCTTGCTCTGATTATTGGAAGTAATAATATTGGTGCACATGTAAACATAGTCAATTACAGCTCTTGAGAAAGAAAGCTGGTTAACCAAGGAAGTCTTGATGGTTAAGCCAATTAAGCAGCATGATGGAGATGCACGTCCTGATTTTGCCAAGTGAGACGCGTTCTTGGTCAACATTTTAAACTTGACATAAACTGTAAACGTGTCCCTAAAATCTGATTGGTTGAATGGAAAGTTGTTCCAGGAACAACAAAGATGTTAATCCAGGAACATGTTGCACTTGGTGAAATCAAGTTCTGCGATGGAGACAGCAGCATTCCATGCTGTCCAAAAATCAAAAGTCTTTTGAGAAGGATGATTTGAAATTTAATTTAAAAAACAAACCATTATATTCAGGAACCATGATGGACTATATAAAATAGAGAAGAGAACATTAAGTTAACTCCAGCCATGCTGATAAGCATAAGGGAAAAGCTTTCAAACAGAAATGATCAATATTTCTCCAGCTTCCTTGAATAATATTGATCTTTGTAAAGGAAGAGCTCCTGGCGCTCATCAAGCCGTAATGCTTGCAGGGACAGGTGGCTGTAGTTTGGTCATGTCTGGCTTGTGTTCTCACAGATGTGTTCTGATATCTGGGTCAGCTGTAAGCAGTGCACACCCATCCTGACGAAAAACAGGCCTGCAAAACCCACAGAAGATTTTGGGTGCAGTCAAGTAATCTGTGATTGCAGGGTGGGATCCAGACATCACTGCATGACATCAAATTTACATCCTCCATGGCCCACAGAGAGCAAGGGTTGTCAGACTCATCTGAGACACTTTAGCCGTTTTTCCACCGAAATTACCCGGAACCCAACCCCCAGACCTGTTGCTGTCTGCATTTCCATTGCAGTCTAAAGTAGCATAAAGATTAAGTCCAGTAATGTAGGACTGTGCACAACTTTCCAGTTCCTGCTGGATTTTGTCCTCCGCATATAAGCTTAATAAAGGCTGGACCTCGTCGTTGGTCCATCGGTCATTCGAATAGCAAACAACTCTTACTATATGCACCACAAGAGACTTTTAAAAATGGTGGTTGAAGTAAAATGCTGCATGGAGTCAACCAATCAGCATGTTGAGCACCCAAGTCTCACCCCCGAAAGTTCCTGAGCTTTGAAAAGTCCCTAGTTCCTGGGAAAAGTTCCTGCGGTTTAAACACGGCTTAACAGACCTGTACAAGCTTACAATCGGGTGTCAATTTGCCAAGCTTTCACAAAGTTAAATTAGATGATGATATTGCAATAATTTTGATTTGACGTGTGTTGCAGAGCATATTATTCCTTTGTATGCCTGGTAAATATTAACAGATTTAAGTGTTACATTATTTGAATTTATTTGACTTATAATTGTTATTTCATGTTTATTTGAACAGGCCACATTTTAAGCAGTGTTTTCCATTTGAAGACAGTAAATTAAGAAAGGAGATCCACTGTCTGCTGTATTATTGGCTTTAACTGTCATACCAAATGAGAAATAGTCCTTCAGCAGTCCAAATTAGAGGCTTAGAGTTTACCAACAATGAAAATATATAATTGCAAAAATAAATGGATTACTACCACTGGCTAAACAAGCATCCTGAACGTGTGACCGAAAAAATAGCCTTTTACTTTTTGCATGCAATTACTTTTCTGCATGATTTATTTTTGCTCATTTTTGTGTGCACATGACCAGAATGTAATCTGTCATATCCAATCTATGCAGCCTTCGCTTCGGCCTATTTCTGTCTCCTGTATGTAGATTGACTATTATTTTGTTAGTGTTTTTGCTGTTACTGCACCAGACTACAGGTTCTGTTTTGTTATATTTTCTTGTGGTTAATAAATGTGGGGGTTTGTGAATATTTTGGGGTAATGAAAGGGGTTCTTGGTGTCCTAATACTTAAGATGTAACATAATGTATTTTAATTAAAGGTCCCATTTTTCGTGGTTTTTTGAAGCTTTGATTGTGTTTATAGTGTGCAATTTAACATGTGTTCATGTTTCGCGTGTAAAAAAACACAGTATTTTTCACATAATTTACTTATCTGTATACCGCTGTTTCCACTGTCATAAAAACGGGATGATGACTTCCTTGTTCTATGAAATCCCTCCTTCAGAAATACGTAACGATTTCTGATTGTGCCAGCGGTTCCTGTGTTGTGATTCGACAGCAGCTTAGCGAACCTTGCCCGGAAAGGTCACGCCTCTTACCATAACGTGGAGATGCACGCGCTCAGTGTTATTGTAAACATGTCTTTAATTTTACCCTATCAATTTGAGCCGGAATCAGACCTGGTGATTGGACTGCGGGATGAAAATAACAGCGTTTCGACGACATGGCGACAAACACACTCTACAAACGCAACTCTTGTGTATTCCTGTGGGCGGAGGTTAGTCAAAAAACTGTTTTAGTGACGTCATTAAAGAAGGAAGTAGAGGGATGTAGTCCAAACTGGCCGTTCGATGTAGGCAACTTCTGTTAAATAAAATATCTCGCTTGGCATTGAACTTTGAGCTATAAAATTTTACAGATTTTATTTATACTCTAACAACAACATTACACACTAACTAAAGTTTGAAACAGGGGATCACGAAGAACGGGACCTTTAAGATCTGAAGAACAGATGCTTATGCTTTGCTTATGTCTCATTTTTCATAACAATGTCAACAGTTTAACAACAAGTTATGATTACTTCATCGTTGTTCTAGCCAGAATATCCCTTGTGAAAGGAAGTAAACTTTAGCATACTTTTAAAAAGAGTACTTCAATCAGAAGTAGTAGTATACTTAAGTGCAAACTGAATGAAATGTTTATTACCTGTAATGCAATGTTAATTATAGTTTAAATAACATTAGGTGAACTTTAGAGTGCTTTTATGATGCACGTAAGTCTGACTAACGTATATCTTTATGTCATTTCATAATTATTTCTGTTGTCTTTAAAGTCAAACGTACGTAAAATTTACTTTAATGTAATTTCTATTGAAATTTGTATGTCATGTATTTGATTCTATTTATAATTACACATTTGTAATGATTAAGTTACAATTTAGTTCATTTAAAATATATTAATTTTAAATGTAATATTAAGTAACACACTAGATAAAAATTATAATCAAGTAGGCCTACTTTACATGTGTGTTGAGGCAAACACATCAAAACAAGTGCATTTCAAAAGATTACTAAACATAATGGTTTAAAATGTACTTTAAAGTAAAACTTGTAACTCAACATTATTGCAATGTGGACTTTTTTAAAGTGTGTTAGAAGCATATTAATGAAAGCGTGCTCTCTTTAAATACACTTACATAGCCTCTTTCATTAATAATATATTATCTAAGCACTTGTTTTGTTTTTTTAATAACACTTAAGAACACTACAAGTGCACATTCAACACAAAGCATACTTCTTTTTCACAAGGGATGTTAACTTAAAAGTAACATTAGCTTCATTGTTAGATACAAGTTTAGCATAACATACAATATTTGAGTTAAAAGCAAATTATAACAGAAATGCACATTGAATACAATATAACCTAAGTACATATTTTAATATCAGCCGATTAAGTTCAGTTTATACACGGCAAAAACATCCCACCTGGTTCCTGCACTCCTGCTAAGGAGTGGAAAATAGCACGTCTTGGCTGAATTTGCAAGTGCAGCACAGGGAAGAACTGAAACGAATGTGATGAGTGGCAAAATGTAGGACAGCAAGTTCTGCATGTCATGGAAAGAAAATCAGAAAATACTGCTGTTAAAGCAGAAACAAGTGTTGAGGATTTGTTTGCCAAAAATGCACATATGGTAGAGCGGTCGTGGTCAGATAACCCACTGCTAGATGAGTGAAAACTGCGTAGCGTGGCTGTACATATGGTGGAGAGCAGTGGGTGCTCTCTGACTCTGAAGGGAACATCTCATTAGCTGGAGGACTTTTGGGTGAGAGGTGCATTCTTTAGTCGTGACTGCATGGAAATTCATAAACACTAATGAATGTGAGCTAAAAGTCATAGAAATAAACAATGCTTAATAGCAAAAATCTTTCAAACAATGTTTTACGCATAGCGATCTAGCAACATGAAAGGGATACTTCACCCAAAAATGAAAATTATCTCATGATTTACTCAGCCTCAAACCATCCTAGACTATCTTCTTTCAGATGAACACAAGTTATATTTAAAAATATCTTTATAATGGTAGTTATAGGTATTTTCTTAGGGATTGAACACCAACACTGATTATAAATTGGTAAATCACTTTAGCAGTGTGATGATAAATAACCTGGGCATTTTTCAAATGGCAGCGCAGACAAGCTGATTCACTGAGTTCAGTATGTGAACTGAATAGACTTGTGAAATAGCAGAGGAGCCTTGTGATGTCAGGCTCAGGGCAGAGGAAGTGTTCACAGATAAACAGCCGTCAGCCTGAGGTGCTGTGTCCTCCATTCATCATGATGTCCATGAACAGAGACGCCTCCTCTAATGAGCACCTCTTGTGGCAGGGCTGACTTCCTCTCACAGGCTGCTGGATGGAGTGTATCTAAGAGATGTGATGTAGGGATGAAGCTTTTGTCACAATCAATCACCTTCAGCTAACAGGAACCTGCAGCTCACTACCTTTATTCTGGTAAACATCATTTGCCAACAAGGCTCTACCAATCTTTCACCAAATACAAAGATCAGTCACCCAGGTGAACTGCATCATTTTTATTTTTTTATTTTTTTTGCGATGTTAAATTACTAGCATAATAATGAGAAGCTACAATAAGTTATTCCCTTAAAAAGTGTAAAACATGTGGTGTTGTCAAGACATTTTTTCGAATTGCTTACCAAAAAGCATCTGTGTTCGCAAGTTCCATCATTACCAACCTAATTAAATGATTCCATGTTTCCTGAAACAGAAGTTCCAAAGAACATTCGCAAACAGCTTTGCAAACTTGTGCGGTTGAAACTACATCTCTCAACCTGTGGTTAGAAGCATAGTTTCTTGTTACATGACAGGACTGTAATAAATCATGCTCTTGAACAAAATAAGCAAGATAACATGTAGTACAATCTCAACCCAGGCGCATTGAAAAAAGGTGCCTCTACCTACATGTTTGCAAAATGTAAAAAACGTACCTATATACAGTTGACTGTACAATTCACTGCAGTTTCCAGCTGGAACAGGGTTGCCAGGTTTACACAACAAAACCTGCTCAATTGCTACTCAAAACAGCCCAATCGCATTTCAGGGGAAGACCCCTGGTAAAACTCACATTCCATGGGCTAAATATCATGTTAGAACAACCAGTGGCAACAGTGTAAAAGTAGCCAAGTAACATGATAGAGCATTAACCCTTTAGCAGCATTCACCAGACTTTTCATTTCTGAACTGCCACAACCAATTACATAAAACATTGCCAAATTCACATTCATCTGTTTCAGAAAAAAATCTGAACATGCATTTAGCGCCACTCACTGGACATTTCACTTTAAATGTGTCACGAAAGGTGCAAGATTTTCTCCAACGATCCATCATACTATGGGAGTTACATCATTGTATGGGAAACACACCCCAGTCAGACAACATTAACACTGGCTCAACCAATGGCATTAGTTTGTGACGGGACTCTGTTTGCCTGACCAATGGCAAATGGGAGGAGTGTTTGGGAAACCTGTTTGAAAACAGACAGTGCAGTTAAAGGTACACTATGTAACTTTTGGCGCTCTAGCGGTTAATAAACAAAACTGCATGCGTCTTGTGGAAGAACATTGTAGCCGGAGCTACTTCTCTGTGTTTATGTCTATGACGAGTTAAGCCTAAAGTATACTTCATTTTTTACGCGTACGCAAGGGTACAGTGCGTACAATTTCGTCATCAGAAGAACATGCACATACTGTACGCGCAGCGCCGGCAACTTTTTGTACTTTGTATGCACAGGTCGCACATTCACAAGGTAGAAATACTGCATAAACAGAACAGACGGGAACACATGCAAACTACAGCGATGATATAGGCCTACATAGACAACAGATTGTGCGAAGACGTTAGGAAGTACCATCATTTGTACAACTCTAGCATGAAAGAATACAACGGTGCCAGCCTGGTCTCATTGTTAATACAATACGTAACTTTCAAAGACACAAAACATACATTTTTGTACGTTTAGAAAGGTGCTAAAACGTACAATATTGACATAATTATGGCACTAAAACGTAAAAAATATTTACATTTTTACAGTGAAAAAACTTAAAATATTTACAAATCTTTCATGTCATAAAGATATATGTATAATTTCCATTTTAGCGTTTTGTAGATAAATGTAAGATCCCTAAACCCCACCCCGAACCTAAATCTACCCATTTTATACTGAATTTTTAAAGAATAAAACATAATGGACAGAAATTACAATTTTAGTAAAAATATAACATATAAACGATATTTTGAGCCGCTAATCCTACACCTACCCCTAAACCTACCCATAACCATTTCTTAAAACTATTCTGTCATAAATTAAGGAATAACAGACAAACAAGCGTAATCACAATCATTAATTTTTTTGCTAAAATGTCAAAAGTGGTACCAAAAGTAGTTCAAATGATGATGAGTTCCAGTCACAGTCCTCTAATAGTTTTTTATAGGGTACTGAGCAGAATTTAATTTATTAATCCGTGAAATTATGAATCCGGCTTCTCTCCGTGAAGGCGCGACACTCATTTCAAATGTCTATCCACTGAAACACGGCATGTCGCAATCTTTGACGAAGCAGGTGAGAACCAATGAGCGTTCGATATCAGTGCCGTAAACCATGCCGTAACGCTTCTCGAGGGTGGCGCTACCTTCAAATTTGAATCATAACGAGCGCGGACTTTGAATTTGGATCTGTTCCTTACAAACATATGGATTCTAAAGATATGGAGCACAGCAAACAAATAAAATGGATGTGATTTGTGAATTTATGTTGTGCGTTGGTGTATCTTATGGTTGTATTGTCAGTCACTGCATAGGAGAAAATCGCACAGCAAAATATTACAAAATGGTTAAACAATTACAGAAATTTTATTCATAAGGTTTCAAATTGTAGCCTTGTTTAACATTATGTAATCCTCCAAAATGAGTTTGCAGCACAAGTCACGAACAGAAATGTTATTTCATATTAAGTAGATGAGTAAACTGCTTTCAATAAATTAGACTAAAAACATGTATTGATATGACAATTGAATACAACAGATTTAAATCATTAAAGCCATGATTTTAATATTAATACATGGGAATTCATATACATTCACACTTTATGTTACATGATTTACGTTTTTTTGCTGTTAATATGTAAGTATTTTTACGTTTTAGTGCTATAAATATGTCAACGTTGAATGAAAACGTAAGTAAATGTACGTGTGGTAGAAGCACACTTTAAGTAAAAATACACACATATTCTCATGAGATCACGTTGATGGTGCGTATGCGTCGAACAAATGTTTACACGTACGATTCAAATTAAGTATATTTTGCAAGGCTGTGCTTTCGGCTGCGCGTGTAAAAAAAATGATGTAAAAAGCTGTGTACCTTTATATTACAATTTCTATACAATTAACAAAAAATGTATCACGTTCAATGATATATGTATGAATATTTAAAAGCAAAATGCACTTATCTTTACAGATTTAGTAAGCATAAAGTTGAAACAGGTACATCAACATTTTGTGAGGACAATGTTTATTGCTATCCAGCCTAAGAAACAAAAGAAGCTAAAACTATTTACACTGCCAGCTGTGATCATTTTGATATAACTAATGATACAGTACTTTCTCATACTCGCATTAGCTGTATCGAAAGCCTTTTTGTTGCTCTAAACACAAAACATGTTTTACAAACACTGAAAATAGCATTAGCCTGATCCGATTTAAAGGAGAAAAAAAAAAAAAATGCCAGATGGGCATGTTTTCATTCCAAGGCACACAGCAAAATGTTGGCTTGAATATTTGGTATCATAGATCGCCTCAGATATCGGCCAAATGGAAGGAACATCAGCCAATTGCAGATAACATATTTAGTATGGAGATTGGCTGCTTCCAATCTATATAGCTAATCAATCTGTCTACCCCAACCCAACCCCCTAGCTAGTTAACAAATGTACTTATGCCAAGATACACAATAAGTATATATACATTTTCTGATTATGTTTGCCGGACATGCCGTAATCATTTTCAGGTCACGCAATCATAACTGAATTCTTTTCAGTCCTTTCAGAGACATTGTAGTTAAGCTGTGCGAGTGCATAGAAGCAACCCAGATTCAAACAGTGTTTGTTGATCAATATACAAACGTCCAATTAATTCAAATTACCTGGTCTGATCAATGGAGGTTAACTTGAAACCCTCTCTTTGTCACAGTATATTGTGAGTAAATTGCCAATACCTTAACCTGTCCTTACTTGAGTGAGTTCAGAGATCTGGAAGGCCTGCTAACTACAGAGTTTGTCCAGAGGTGTATAAACACCCAAAAGTAAGGTAAGCACAGGGAAATTTACTGCATTATTTGAGAGTTCCAGTTTTTCTATGCAACATTAATTTCAAAACAAAAAACAGATGGAGTGGTTCTGCGTGCTTGTCAAAGTCCATGCAGAATTGAGAGAGAATGAATACAAATTATGCATTGTTTACTGTAAACACCAGGTCGAAACATCAACGCAACTGTGCACAAGCCTATTCTTTGAATGCCTTCAATCCAGGAAATCTGGTCTAATTTCACCCACAGGCTCTGGAGATGCTATTGATTTGTGTATCTCCAAAGTCCTAAACCAGTCTAAGTAGAGCAGAATACATCAAAGCGTATTTACATCTCACTTCTTTGTTATCTCCTCATGCCGAAAAGTTCCTTTTTGAAGCACCACTTCATGCTGCACAGACGGACCCTGTGTCATTAGAGATTTACGAAAAGCTTCTGACCTATACGTGCTTAAAGTATTTATATCTTAGATCACCACTGCATTTAGAAATATCACTGTAGAGGTCGATCTAACCTGCTTTCCTATGTGGAAATGCTATTTGTGGATATTTAAGATCTTCTGTTCTACACATTTTGCTAGTGTGAAATCAAATACATCCATTCAGAGAGATTTCATGTGACTAATTCCCATATTATTCTTCAGAATAACTCATTAAATTGATTGTAACAAACCTGTTTTTATGATAGGTGAGATAAAAACAATATGTATACACCAAACAAAGAAATTCCACAGACAACCCCCATCACCATCCCGAGCACGCAGCAGCATTATGGAGGTGGACGTCCCGTGAGAATACAATGAGACGCCATCCAATAAAGAGGATTATAGATTCCAGCCTGTGCACCCAAGTGTTTCCAATGAAATAACCACCTCCTGCAAAAGTCATTAAAATTTAAACCATCCTTTCTTAGGGATATCACCATACAGCACATATTACCCGCCGAATGACTGGAAAACAATCTCTACCTTGAAGTGCATTAGGCTCACACTGGAGTGAAAAGTGTGTGTGGGTCAGTAGCGTAAGAGTGTGAATGTGTGTTTACTGTGGAGAGAGAGAGAAAGAGACAGAGAGAGGGATTTCTGGGTACACATTGCTGGGTACACATTTCAAATGGTGACTGTAAGCTGCCGTGAGAGGGAGTGGGATAATGTTACACATATTTTTGTAGGCTCTATTTTTGGCTGATATTCAATGGTTGATGAAACATTCATGGGGAAACACCATTGGCCAATGAGAGAAAATCTTTGTTTAAGCCCTTTGGGTCATTATAAATGACGCCAGTCTTGTGTAAATGAAGAACTACTGTTTCCCTGAAAATCACAGTAGTAGCATTGGGAACCTAGAACCATCTCTTGCTCGGTACAAGTACAATAGGGAACCTAAATTATTTTTATGACATTTGGGTCTTGAATAGTTTTTGCAAATCTACACTACCATTCAAAAGTTTGGGGTCAGTAGATTTTTTTTAAAAGAAATTAATACTTTTATACAGCAAGGATGCAATAAAGTGATCAAAAGTGACAGTAAAGACATTTATAATGTTACAAAGGTTTTCCATTTCAAATCAATTCTGTTCTTTTGAACTTTATATTCATCAAAGTATCATGGTTTCCACAAAAATATTTAGCAGCACAACTGCTTTTCAACATTGATAATAATAAGAAATGATTCTTGAGCATCAAATCAGCATATTAGAGTGATTTCTGAAGGATCATGTGACAATCGTGAAAATTCAGCTTTGCATCACAGAAATAAATAAATATTAAAATAATAAAAACTAAAATAAGAGAGACACAAAATTACGTACCGACGAGTACGTCTCGCTGCAGTTTCCGACAGAAACGAATGCTAGAGGCCTGGTAAAACGTCGATAAGCGCTTTTGCTCGTTTTCACACACGGTTTCAATGACGGCCGGGGATCGGATTATGGATTCATAAAGACTCGTTTTCGCGTCTCCTCGCGCAATATCATGTCACGACTTCAAAACACTTCTTACTGGAGTGCCCGATTTGTAAACGAACGTACTTTGGACTTTCCGGCTCTATGCGTTTCGCTTTTTTTGGCCGTAACCAAGCTTGCTTCGGTAGCTCAGCCGATACAGAGTTGGACTTACGACGAGGAGTCGATTCCCCCCCTGCCTGGGTACGAATCCTATGAAAGGCGACTGACAGCAAAAAAAAAAAAGAGAGAGCTCAACGAAAGATCTAAACGAGCTGAAAAACGGATCGCGGACGCTTCTTACGTCACGTTTGCTTTTGTTAACACTATCAGGTAGGTTTAGGCATAGTGTCGGTGGGAAGTTATTTTAAAACGCAACGGAGCGCAAACGTCAAATCAAGAACCGCGGCGATTCGTCATAAAAACGTCATAAAAACTTACCGCATTCACCCTATTATCTGCTCCGGCAAAAAAAAAAAAAAAAGGAACACGCTTTTAGCGCCACTCAGTGGACATTTCGCAGCGAAACTGCAGCGATATGTACTCATTGGTACGTATTTCGCGACTTGCGGAAACGTGCCCACGGGTACGTTTTCGTCATGAGACCAGGTTGAATAAAAAACACTTTATATTGTAATACTATTTCATAATGTTACTTTTTTGTATTTTTAATCAAATAAATGCAGTCTTGAAGATCATAAGACCCCAAAATTTTTTATGGTTTTTGACAGAACTGCCAAGACTCGAAAACGATTAAACCGCTGTATTGTGCATGTCAGGCCAGTAGTTGGCCAGTAGTTTGTAAAGAAACACTATAGACTGAACACATATTATGTATGCGCATGATTTCACAAATATCATTTTCAAAAAGGTGCGACACAAGTGTTGTTTGCTAGATTCAGCCCGACACAGTTATAATTTTCACATCCAACACCACGTTGTTTAAACAGCAAATGCACTCTGTCCATCTATTCACCCATGGGTGTGCTGGTCTGAAAACGAGGTGTGTTCAGGCGCATTGTTGGCGCATTGCTATTTTGAGGCAACTGAAAACAACTGTGCCACTGACCAACAAAAACCTTGTCTAAAGTCAATGGCACAGTATTTTTGTTGTTGTTGTTATTTAAAGGTGATAGAGAGGATTTTTTTGTCGACTGAGAATCCAAAGACTGTTACTGAGTTTTTGAAATGAGCGCATGTGTAAGAACAGCCCCCCTCCTTCACAGCTCACTTCAAAGGAACGCCTCCCAAAACTTCGTGCACGAAGTATTTAAACACGAGTGTTTACCACCGGCATTCGCTGTGTCGTGTTTTTTGGATTCATTATGTCGGACTCACCGCAGGTAACTCATAATCTGCAGTTGTTACTCCTGACAAAAACATTGCATGCAGCGCCTGTGGAGTGTGGAAAGTTACTGGAGCGCGCAGCCGCGCTCATCTCTCACAAGGAACGTCACGGCAGTGATTGACAAGCCAGAGGGCCAATCGTTTAAGCGATGATCGCGTAAACGATTGGCTGATGTTTTTAAGGCCCTACCTCGTGCACAGATGATGTATATTAATATTATTACTTTCAGTGCACCTAATAAATAGTCTTTTATCAGTTAGTAAAGACAGTTTCAAGTAATATTGCAAAAATGTATAAAAAAAACATCCTCTTTAGCACCTTTAAAGGGCGCAGCAGCACACAAATGTGCCAAATATTAAAAATAAAAGGATGCCTCTCTGGAGAAACGTTCAGTCTTTCCACTTGCAAATTCCGCCATGTAAATAACGAATCCACCATGGTGCAGGCCCAACTGGTTTTTAAAGGGAATGGGAGATGAGACTCTGATTGGTTTATTGCAAGTTACGCCCAAAACACACCCATGACTCATTCAGAGACTAGGTACAACCCTTTTGGACCATACGTCTGGTGCGCCGACCATTGTTTCCATCGTTAAACTAGCAAAAGTGGATTCGGACACGCCCTAAGTGCACCAGCGCCATTCGCTTCAGACCATGCTCTTAGAACGTTAAAATAGGGCCCTTAGTCTTTGTATTTTTTTTTTTAAAGCCTCATAAGAGCTGTTTAGTCATGAGCACTATGGTCGCTCTCTGCATTTGCTGTGTGCAACCAGTGAAGACACTACAACAGAGAGCTGTGTTGTCTATTTATGGTCTTTTATTTTTTTCAGAGAACCCATTCTTTCTCTCTCATCACATTCAATTCAGGCACTACTTGGCTGACAGTTTCTTTTGCAGTGCTGCTGTAGATTCAGTAGCAGCACCAGTAAACACTGTTACTTGCAGAGACGAATAAAGATGTTCAAGAATCGTTAATGAAACCAAATGAAAATCATTCTGTTCCAGTATTTCCTTTATTCCTAATCTGAGCACATTTTAATAAAAACTAGATATAGTTCCCATCTGTATGATCATAATGTGAAAAAAGTAAGTGTCACTTCAACAATGAGTTTTCATTCTGCATGAGGCATGCTTCAGGAGTGAAATAACAAAGGCAGTGAGGTCTGCACCTCAAGCCCAAACCCTCTGAAGGCCTGAGATCTTCATTGCATTGGAAAACACACTCTGTAGTCCTCAGGTGCTGCTCTTTCATGCTTGAGGGAAAACTGAGTGAGTGTGTCCACATAAATAGTTGGAGGAAGATTGGACAGCAAGCGAGGTTTGCTCATGTTTCATTTATGAAGCTTCCAACATGTTCTTTGTTGGTGTTCCTACCTGTGACCTTGTCATCAAAAATAAATAAATAAATAAAAAAGGACTGACCAGTCAGACCAATTAAGATTCAAGCCTTCCAAAGAGGCTTGTGCTTGTTGCTTAGCAACCTGTTCAATTCCCAGTCGAGAAGGTGTCAGATCCATGGCAGGTACATGTGTACATCAGCCTTTACGTGCTGATCTCTTCCATTCATTGATACTCTCCTAGCACTGATCTGACACAATCAAAGGCGATTTAATTCATCCATCATAAAAATACCACACTTACTATTAATTAATCACACCTACATGCTATGTGACAATAAAGTCAATGTGAATTGGTATTCTCAATCCATTTTACTGCAGCAATGTGACATATTTTCATGTGAAATTAGAATTTCAAAGAGAGAAAAAGTAGGATGGGGATTAAGTGGATGCTGGAAAGTCCATTACAATCCAGAACCAAGCCAGAGCATATGTGATTTTGCTAAAACAATAGTTGTGTTCTAAATGACATACTATCAACTATACACATATACTTAAGTATACTTGTACTATACTGTCTAGTGTATGAATTTTATAAGGCACTGGAGACTAAGGAAAGCTGCCACATAAGTGCATTAAAATGGTCATGACATGGATTTTTATTATTGTAATATTTTCCTTGAGGTTCACTAATAATGTTACTAATATATATATATATATTATATATATATATATATATATATATATATGCAGAAAATGATTGTTTTCAACCCTCATACCTAACTGACACACATTATATATATATACGAAATGCTCTAAACAAACATATCCTCATCCTCAGACGCAATCTGGGATGCCGTTAAATTTACGGAGTGTCTATTTACACTAAGTGCAAATAGCTGCACTTTTTGGCAAATGCTATTAACACTAGCTCCACCCACCAATGTCTGGTTGGGCCACTCAAGTTTTAACCCTTTCGAGCGTGAGTTTAAAATATTCTAATTTACCCCCCAGAGTTTTTTTTAAGGCGACTGTTATTTTAGAGCATTTGCCTTTATTGTTTCCATGGTGACGCGTCATGCGTGTCATGAGCGCTGAACACAATAACACTGTATGACAGATGGATCCTATTATTTAGTTTTTCCTTTTTTATTTAAAATATTCACAAAATTGATTACCAGGTCATCAACTAGGGGAGAGTGGGGTAAAGTGGGACATTTTTTACATTTGCTCCCCTCTAAGCGAGCTAAAATGATATATCAGTAAAATGTACACCTTTCCCATTAATTCAGGATGTTTCCTAGCCATGGAAATGATCAGAATGTATTCAGGATGAAGATCCATGAAAATATGATTGTTTTTAAAAAAGTCATCTTGTGTCTCACTTTACCCCAGTTTAGGGGTAAACTGAGACAGACCACAAAAATCAAGGGGGTAAAGTGAACCAGCTGGGGGTAAACTGATCCACTTACTTTTTCCACTGTGAAACTACCATAACAACACTTGTTGTAACCGTTTGAATCCTGACAGCTAGTCTGACAACCACACATTCCAGAACTAATGTCGGACTAGTAACAAAATCATGGGGATTGGTCAATTAAGCACTTTTTTTCCTAAACACTTGAAAGTAACTTTGAACAAAATCAAATACAACATAATATAATTCAAAATATTTTAATTAACATAAATGACAGATAGAACCAGTTAGATTAGAACACAGTCTGGGTGTCAGAACACAGGACCCTTAGGGTGCGTTCACACTTGTCATGTTTGGTTCGATTAAAACAAACCCTGGTGCGATTGCTCAGTTAGCGCGGTTCATTTGAACATATGTGAACGCTGCCTAAAAAGAAACTCTAAAAAGGATAGAATCCTCACGCATGTTGGTTTTTCTTGTCATAGTCGCAAGTTTGCCCATCACAGGCATCAGACGCGCGTCTCGTTTGTGTGTGTAACGGATGGATTCCCGCCGCTATTTTGACTACTTTACACATTTTATGAGCTCTTCATGAGTTCCCAGCTGGTCAAAATACCATCACATGCAGGCTACGCACACACAAAAAGCGCATTTACCTCAGCACACAGCATTGTTTTGGATGTTTGTTAAAGGTACAATCTGTAATATTTTTTTCCGCTAGAGGTCGCTAGAAGCCTATTCAAAACAAAGGCGTAGTTTGATGGCTCCAAGTTTTAGAGCAGAAATTTGGGACATGTGGTCTCCATCTCAACGGACGGTGCAAAAGAATAGGGATTGGAGTCGGGAAGAACTCATGTTCATGGATGCGATTATTAACGTTACTGTAGTGTGAAGCAGAGCAGGAGCGAGTGTTGTGGAGCTGAACGAGGAGCTGGAGCGATTGATCAACACACGCCTCACGAGCAGCGGGACTTTTATTATGACACAGTCACCGGCGCCGCTTCCGCTTTTCCGGTCATGAGTATGAAGTTTACGGGAGCTGTCCTTGTCGACAGAACCAGCGGCAGATGGTAAACAGTAATTATGTTCCATAAATAAGTAACACAATCCACCATAAAACGTGCAAGAAGTAAATAAGGAACAGCTTGAAGCAAGCTAGTGGTTTGCTGGACGCTAGACACTACTTCCGCATTTGTCCACGACACTGTTGTCATGTGGTTTCTACGTCAGTAAAGGCGGTAACAAAGGGTAACCAACGTCATTGACAGGCGACTGCACACCCCGTGTCACTGTTTAGAATGGGAATTTTCTCATGATTTACAAGGAGTTGAAAACATTAGAGATATTGTTAGTCATCAGCTGGACAAAATATATAACACTAGCCTAGTGGTTTTTGGATATTTTACTGTGAATATCTTACAGATTGTACCTTTAAGTTCCAATTCAAAATAGGCAATACATCATAAAATCTGACCAATCACGTTGTGAATGTATTGAACGTAATGAACTCAAGGTTCGGTATCTTTTGGTTTGGTGATAAAATTGCCAATCTGAACGCTAATTGGACCGGGACTAAATGTTTTTTTTTTTCTTCTTTGGTCCGGACCAAATAAACCAAATGAACCGAACTACAAGTGTGAACGCACCCTTAGAGCCAGCTAGTGTCTGGAGGTCAGAGCAAAGCACAATCAGAACCAGCTAGAACAGCCTGGGACTCAGAACACAGGACTAGACCCACCTGTATTAGAACATCAGCCTACTGTTATACTCTACAACTAGGCCTACTCTACATTCCAGCCCTGAAGGTTACAGGGAAAGATGAGGAGATGCTCTCTCCATCTCTCCAGGCCTTTTAGGTTGAGGCAGCTTCTTTACCACATCACTTTTAGGAACATGTGCCACATCATTCTCCTCGAGGGGTGTTTTGCCCCAGAGGTTGTCTTCCTGGTGTTTTGCCTAGGCATGATGGCTTTTCTACAATGTTTATGACATTAAAAATAAAACATATGTAATGTAATATTACATTAAAATATGTTTAAGACTAAATTTAACTTGTGCCTTATGTCTCACTTTACCCCAAAGCATTTGTCTCACTTTACCTCACCACTACATTTTAGAAAAAAATGATCACTCTTAGCAATTCAGGCTACTCTTCAGCTTGCATCATCACATGGTTTTATATGTTGATAGTTCATCAACATGTATGATATAAGTTTTTCTACCTGAATCAGTTTGCTTTGGCACAACAGTTGATTAAGTTGACCGCAAGAAAATTTACTTTTATATGCAAAAAATATATTTTTGTGAAAAAAACATGCTTAGCACAGCACCATGAGGTCCTCTCCTTCATGGCCAAGGGGAAATGTGAGGGGCTTGAAAACATAATTGTCACATAACCACAAATGTGTTCCTTTGTCGAGATACAGGGGGGTGTCTCACATTACCCGATGTCTCACATTACCCCACTCTCCCCTATATGATATTTCGATTCTCAAATATGTGTAAGTGAGTGTTTTGTCGTTTTAAAACCTTTATAAATGATCTTTATCTTGATCTTAGTTTGCGCTGCAGTTCTGTCAGTCGTATTTACAGCAGGTGAATTCATCAGTTTCTCCCGAAATATATTGCCTGGAAAATCCAGCCTCACCACTGTACCAGCGGATGAGTCTGGTCGGCCATTGAATCAATTCGATTTCTAGGGCGGAGCAAATTCGAGCAAACAGGAAGCGGAGTAAACCAATCAGAGAAGGGCGGATATGACCTTAGCAAAGCGACAAGAGAGTCAACAGCGAAAAGTAGATAATTAATGTGTTTTTGGTCATTTAAAACTGAATTCACGGCTGAATAGAACAAACTCTCAGGTCTCCCGTGCGCAATCTTTGTTGATATTGAAGGGACTTTCGCCACACTAGAGTGACGCTGTTTGCGTCACTGAAATAAACGAATCTGATTGCACGGTACAGTTTGGAGTTGACTCGAATCGCGATGGAGGGCAGACTGACCAGACTGATATATCTTGTAGAAGATATATCAGTCTGGCCTTGCCAGGCAAGAAATATATGCAAGTAAGTGGCTGGTGAACTGAAAGAATAATAGAATAAACTTTATAGTTACTTAGGCCCATTATGTGTGTCTGATATGAATAAATGTCTGCAAATTATATTTGAATTCACTGTTATTGCTGCTTCCACTGATGTCTGACATCAGTGTGTATTTTATAAACTCCAAATGTATTGTTTTAATGGTGCTTATGTGTATTTAAATGTCCGAAACCTTAAAAGAAACATTATGTGGCTGAAAACACTGCATAGCTGTGATATATGACAAGAGCTGCGCGCGTCCGTCTCACAGCCAAAGCGCGAAAGCACAGTTTGAATCTGGCAGTTATGTGACGTCGCTGAACGTTCGAAATCCCATATGTGGGACTGTACGCTCAGGGGCACAAAAATAAAAATCCCACATGTGGGACCGTACCACTCAAAGGGTTAAAAAGGACACACAGAAATCAACGTCTTCAGTGGTGCAGCAGTAGCGAGTAAGGCTCACATACCTTGCTTTTGTAAAATTGAAAATAATGTTCTAAACATGGAAATAAACTGTGAACGAGTGTTTTATAATATTAAAAGTGTTTATTGGGAAGGATTAGGGGAAGGTGTAGGGAGGTTTTTTATCCTCCCAATAAGGCAGCATCCATTTCATAATTTTAATAAATGTAATCATTTACACTCTATGATATTATTGCATCCTGTTAATGTACAAAAATACTGAGGTGCAAATAGTACCTGCCAATTTAAAGTATCTAATTACTGTTTATCATCTAAGAACTGATACCTTTACATGGTGTAAACAGAATCTATCACTATTTTCACCTAGTGTAAATAGCACATTGCTAAGAAGCTGCTATTGTCACTTGCTATTGTAAATAGAATATATTGCTATTTTTACTTAGTGTAAATAGCATCTATCGCTAAGAAAATATGCTATTTTCACTTAGTGTAAATAGCATCTAATTGTTATTTACACTTAGTGTAAATAGCCACTGCCAAGAAACCATCCACTTGTTTCCGACGCTGGGATCCTTCTGAAGTCTGTACAAAGACTCAAACAAGCTTTTTAAACTGAACATACGAACATACTTTTGCTCTTCCAATTATCCTCTTTATGCAGAACAGACTCAAAGTGCTCAAGTGGAGTATGCCAGAGACTGAAAGCACATCTGTATCCAGTGTAGACAGTGTCAGTGATTATAATGGGCTCTATATGCTTTTGATGCGATGTGACGCTCACATCCAGTGTAGCCAAATGTCAGTCGTTAATGCCAGTAGGCGGGGCCTATGGTGCGATGATGTATAGCTATTTGTCGATATTCTTGCTCGGGAGGCAGTCAGATGTAAATGTATTTCCCTGTGTGACATCACAGATTGTGCAATATCAAAACAAGCTGTTTTTGGAGCTTGATTAAATAAATGCTTTGTTTGTAATGAGGAGGATGTTGTAAGTAGGGCTGGACGATTATGACCTAAAATCAAAACCTCAATTAACTGAACATTTTACCTCGATTATGAGTAATGAACGATTATTTTGTTTCTGTTTTTTCTGGGGGTTTTTGCCCTCATAGTTCACTTACAAGTCGTGTACTGTAAATTTGCTTGACTATTAAAGGTGGGATATTTTTTCCTTTTGAAATACAGATTTTTGCTCATTGTAAATCAGATAAAGATAACTTTGCACAGGACCCGTACGTAATGAGAGCGATTGCGTGTGTGAATTAGTCATACCGTCTCTCTGTTAATTGTGATGCTGTGGGTTTTAAATAGTTACTTCAAAAGTAGAAAAATCTATGCTATAATAACTTTTGAGTTTCTAAGCTACTTTAGTGATAAATCACAGGACAGCACTGATAACTTAGTTTCTGCTCCTCAGCACTCAAAAAAAAAAGGAATTGTTGGATTTACTTAAAAAAGAAGTGTCAAGTGGTTCCACGCAACTATTTTGAGTAATTTGTACAAATAACAATTTAGTTGTATGAACAAAAGAAATTCAAGTACAGCTGACAAAATTTCTTTGAGTAAATACAAATCATTTGAATGTCAATGTTACATAATATTTATATGTGCAGTTTACTTAATAATGTTATATTTATTACGTAAGGTGAACACATTTATTGACTTAATTTACCTTATTAAATTAACTATTTTATCTACGAAATGCATTGAACAAACTCAATTAAATTGAGAACAGGAATTTCGTCCTATAAACATGCGTCTATGAGTGCGCACAGCCTAAACACAGGCCACACTCTTTTGCATAATGGTAACTACAAAATTCAAAAACATTACAGAAACTCCTCTAAATGTCCAACATAACTGAACATTAAACACTAACAACATCTTTCCCTTTACTGAAAAACACATAAAATAACACTTTAATCCCTAAATTTACTCTCCTAATGCAGTCCCTTACAAAGCATGCTGGGATCTACATATCCACTGCCCAGTTAGTTATGTCAACATTAATTTGTGCGTTTCACTCAGCAATGTTAAGTTGACTGAACAAACACTTACTAAGTAAAGCTGACAATACTCATTTTTAGTAGAAACAATGCAGTTAAATTACATTCATGTAGTTACATGAGTTTTTTAAGTAAATTTTTTAAGGGTGGATTGAGTGAAACTAACAACAGTGAAAGTAAATTTTTTTGAGTGAGTGCGCACAATCTTCACGTTTTGTGCAGCTAACGTTACTGTTTGTATGAGTGTTTGTGCCACAATGCAGCTGCGTGAGCATGGTAGCTCAATATAATAATACACATCCGATCGTCTAAAACGCTTGAATGTCTAAACTGGCAAACCTTAAAACACATACAACTGACAAATTTTAGTGAAGACGCAAGGCTCACCGCTCGCGCGCCGTCTCTGTGTGTTGACTCTGCATGCGCATTGACTGGACGGGGCGGAGTCACTTGGCTACTCACGCGGTAGTATGTTTTTAAGTGGGAAGTATTAACAGGATTAAAAAAACGGAATAACCGGCATGGGAAAATTACGTCGGTTAGAGGTTCTGAATTTCGGTTTCGATTACTTTTCGATTAATCGTCCAGCCCTAGTTGTAAGCTATTAAACTTGCAGGATATTTTAATGGTACAAAGACCTCTTATATGTCAAAAGATCAAGGTAAATTTGATTTCTCATGTCATGACCCCTTTAATTGTCCAACTTAAACACTTCAGTTTTTGGATTAATTAAGTGCATCATCTGGGTATTTGAATTGCACTTTTTCTTTTTGGGGTTTTCAGTGTGAACACAATACTTATATTATAAAATTACACAGAATAGTGCAGAATAGTATGTGAACTGAGACTGACCTAACGACTACATTTATATATAACAGCCTTTTTAACAAAAGTGTTGTGGAAAAAAAAGAAGTGGCTTACTAAGGATTTTGCTCAACCTTTTGTTGAAGAGAATAAATTCTTAATTTAATGGGATGTGTGATTTTGTCATATTGAATATACCCTCATTTGATGCTGTAACCATCTGTTTTATAATGTAAGTAATAATAATGAAGGACTAGTGTGCATGTCATCAGGTTTAGGGACACGGATTGACTGTAGTGGTGCAGTGTTAAAATGTCAAGAATAAAGCTTTGTTCCTGATGCAACATTCAGTGTGCGTGCCAAACCACAGCTGTGCCAGTCTTTAGGCCCGAACAATAGTCCCTCTCAGTGATAGAGAGAGAAACACTAGAGATTTACAGATGACTCACTTTATTCTCTGTTTTAGGTATTCGTCTGGCCCTTTCGGGTTAGATCTATCCCAGAAGCAATCTAGGCAAGAGAAATGGAACTGAGATGAGATTTCGACTGTGAGGTGTACCCTGCTCCAACACTATCAGTGCTGACGTTGTTTCATTAGAGAGTTCAATGCAAAAGGCTGTCTGTGTTTACTGAGGCCGTAGCCAGAGAATCTCCTCTGATCAGTCAGCAGTTCAGCTGGAAGAGAAAGCGCGGGCTGTACAGCCTTTCTGCTTACTGGCCATTAATGTCTAGAGAAATCTCATCATCCAACATGGAGCTCAGTGCTGTGGACCTGTGGGCTATTCAAAGACCCGTCTTCATCATCTCCCAACACCTGCTGCAGAGAGGAGGATGATTGGTGTGAGGGGTTAAATCAGGAAGAGCCCTAAAATCTAGTTATCTAGCTGATATATGACATAACCAGCAGCCTTTGCAATGTCAGAGCACTGACTCAAAGGAATTTTAAGGTTTTTATTGAGCAAGTACACTATCATTCAAAAGTTTGGGTCGGTAAGATTTTTTAAATGTTTTTGAAAGTATCTTATGCTCAACAAGGGTTCATTTATTTGATAAAAAATAAATAAATACAAAATCAGTAATATTGTGAAATATTATTACAATTTAAAATACCTTTTCTATTTTAATAATTTTTAACCCTTAAATGCATGAATGTTTTGCCATTCATTATTACATATTCAGGTCCCGGATCTATATCTAACACAATGGGTCTCTAACTGCCGCAATAGTTTAAAACTCTCCTGATATATTAATAAAAATGACAAAAGAATAAAATAAAGCATATTTTGATATATTTACTTAGAAGGGTTCAGTTTGAGGTACCATCATCACTGTCATCATCAGAGCTCATTTCCCCAGTACATGCAGCATCTGGCTCGTGATCTCAACCTATCCTTTTCAGTGTCTCTAAAATCAATATTTTGATCGCTGACAGCTTCGTCTCCAGATACACCATCAAGTGACAGTGATACTAATATTTGATTGCATACATTACTTGCTCTGCAGTAAATTGCTGAGCCATTTCAAGTTTGCTGATGATACTTGTGTATTCTTTAGTTGGTAACACTTTATTTTGCAGTGTCCTTGTTACACATGTTGCATAGTTACTGTAGTAATAACTATAAATTATGCATTACATGTGACTAACCCTAAACCAAACCCTAATCCTAACCCTAAACCTATAGTAAGTACATGTAGTTAATTGTTATTACTCAGTACTTAAATGTTTAATTATATTTATGAATATTTATAAGTATTTGTAATACTGACACCTTAAAATAAAGTGTAACCCTTTTGTTTTATGCAGTAATGAGTGAAACCTCACATTATCATTGTGTATCAGACATCGTCACCTTGAGGAATAAAGGTGAATTAAACGTATTGAGTCATCAAAGATTCAATTATTGTTGCACAAAAAAATATACTTGCACTATTACATACCTCGGGTCACTAGTGACCCTGTTCACTTTTTATGTAAAAAAAATTGAATTAAACAGACATTCTTTTATATTTTTTCTTGTTATATTGTTTATAAGGAATAGATTGAGGAATACTGAAAAGGTTGATGTCTAACTTTAAAAAATAAATAAATAAATAATAATAATGACATCCTGGGTCGATAAAGGTATGCGTTTAAAGGATTAGTTCACTTCTGAATAACCAAAAATCCAAAGTTGTCTGCACACTGAAAGACATGCAATTAGACCAAATCAAGGGCCTATCACAAAAATTACTTTAATTAGATATCTACAAAGTGAAAAAATTTGCAAAAAAGTGACAAGTGTCTTAAAAACAGGCCAAAGAGCAGATGTTTCAGCTCATGATTTCTTCAGTGCTCATCATTTTCACTATATAATTTACTCACCCCCATTTCATCCAAAATGTTCATGTCTTTCTTTCTGCAGTCAAAAAGAAATTAAGGTTTCTAAAGAAAACATTCCAGGGTTTTTGTCTGTATAGTCGACTTCAGTGGGGTTCACTGGGTTGAAAGTCCAAATTGCAGTTTCAGTGCAGCTTCAAAGCATTCTACACAATCCCAGATGAGGAATAACAGTCTTATCTAGTGAAATGATCGGTCATTTTCTAAAAAAAAAAAAAAAGCTATTCGTTTTAACCACAAACGCTCGGCTTGCACTAGTTCTCTTCTTCCTCTTCTTCTTGTAGAATTCCGGCAGTGTAGACACTGCTAAGTGTATTACTGCCCTCCACAGGTCAAAGTTTGAACTAATTCTTACATACTTGCACTAGCATATTGTATATGACAATTTAGTTCAAACTTTGACCTGTGGAGGGCAGTAATACACTTAGCAGCATCGACTGAAGAAAGAAAGACATGAACATCTCAGATGACATGGGGGTCAATAAATTATCATGACATTTTAATTCAGAAGTGAACTAATTCTTTAAGGGTTAAAATGTAATTTATTCTTTGCTGAATTTTCAGCAGCCATTACCACAGTCTTCAGTGTCACATGATCCTCTAATATGCTGACTTAGTGCTCAAGAAACATTTTTCATTATTATCAATGTTGAAAACAGTTGTGCTGCTTAATATTTTTTTCTGGAAACCGTGATACATTATTTCAGGATTGTATGATCAAGAAGAATGGCATTTATTTGAAATAGAAATCTTTTGTAACAATATAAATGTCTTTACTGGAACTTTTGATCATTTTAATGTATCCTTGCTGAATAAAATATTAATTTCTATAAAAATCTTACTGACCCCAAATTTTTGAACTGCAGTGTACACTTGCTAAATGTAGATAAAGTGTATGAAATGGGAAAAAAATGATGCAGCTTGCTTAACTCGAAGAATTTGCTTTCACGTATGAGTATGTTTCGAGCCGGTGTGCATGTGTCAGTGGTCCAGCGCTTCTTATATCTCCATTGTCTCCCCTCCCCCACCTTTACAAGCCTTTGTCCTTGAACAGGACAGAGACAGAGGAGATGAAAGCCATCTTTGAAAGGGTTTCATATCTAAGGACATCTGTGCAGTCATGCAGTGTCTGTCCACTGATCCGTCATACAAGGCAAAAATCTAAATCATTTCAGGAAGTGAGAGACTTACAGCCATCATTTGAACATCGTCTTACTCTGTAAAAATGATGTTTTCTAAGGGTAATGCAGGATACAGCAAACCCGTTCTTCTATTAGTTTATTTAAAGAATAAAAAAACACTAAAATCTAGAGAGCAATCCATGTAATTCCTAAGAGACACTTGGCTTTGGACACAATGAGTCCTGGTGTCTTGGATTGAAACACTGTTTGTGGTCCCATAGTATTTGAATTTTTGTGTTTCTCACACATTACAGTATTATAGAATGGTGATTTCCTAATAAATAGCATATTAAAATCCTGTTGCTTAATTATGTCGTAATTTTCTGCATCAGAGCAAATATATTGTAAATATTATATCAACCCGCATTACGTCCTGTGCACTTAGAATGAACTCACTTTTTCACTTTGTGCTGATCTTCCAGATCAGCTCAAACCAAATTATTTGAGTTGTGTTTCAAGCTCTAAAACCTGGAGTAAAACCAAGAACTAATGTAAAACAAGGCAATGGCACAATCTGATACTCTCCGCCTGAAGAGATACTATCTCATTCTAGATTATACTATCTATGCATGTCCAATGATGCAGTGCAAGGTCAGGACAATAGCTGCCACAACATAAGCGTGGAGGTCTTCGTATTGCAAATGAAGCTGAAGAAAAGGAACATGTCCTGTAACAACAAGCTACATACAAATACAATTTAGTGTGAATTCTGTCCAAACCTGTTCAAAAAAAAAAAAAAACTTCACAGATACTGTGAAGAACTGTTTTTGTTTACACAATGAAAGGCAATGGAGTCCAGAACAACTTTCATTGAATGAAAAAAACACTAACACGTTTTTCAAAATGTCTTTTGTGTGTCCCATGATTTTGTGTGTCCCAATGATATTACGCAGCGTCTCTCACAAATGTCTCCATGGTTGCAAGGCACGCTCCTTGTGCAAGCAGGGGGTCACAGGCACTGCGTAATATCATTGCGCCTGCTGCACCCATGGTACGGCAGCAAAGTTCCTTGATTATTACGCCAGAACGAGAGTATAGTTCCTAGCCATATCGGCCTAGAAAATCGCAACTTTTCATTTTCCGTCGGTCTTAGTACACGATGTAATTACAGAAAAGTCAAGTTTTAAATAGGAAAAATATCGAAACTCTTTGGTCATTTTTGAGCGAGATGCTAACAGTCTCATCAGATTCAATGAACTATGCTAAGCTATGGTAAAAGTGGTACAGCTAGACCCGGACTTTTCAAAAAAAGTGGAGTGTTCCTTTAAAAGAATACAAAGACATTTTAACTTCTGGAGAAAAATATACACTGGACAAAGATGAAACGGTAACACTTTACTTGAAGGGGTGTGCATAAGACTGACATGACACCTTCATGACATGACAAATGTCACTGATATGAAGGAGGTTTTATGCATGTTTATGACAACTGTCATTAAGTGTCATTCCCTCAATTATGTCATTTTTAATGCAAAGATGACATTGTTGAGATGTCTTTTTTATGACAACTTGACATTAACCAATACATCAAAACCTGTCAGTGTCTTTGTCATGACAACTTGACATTATTTAGCTTTATGGGTTAAAATTACATTAAACTGTCATGTGGTTGGTTTTGACATTGGCTGTCATGAGGTCATTATAATAGTGTCATGAATATTTTTCTAACCACTTTTTTTCAAATACAAATTGAACTTGTCATTAAAATGTCACTAAGTGTTAATACTCTGTCAAATAATTTTATAACAGCGTCATGAATAGTTTTCATTTAATAATGTTTTTTTTTTTTTTAAGTTTCCTCCAACAGAAGGTCAGATAATAGACAATTTCAGATTTCTTAAAAAAAAAGATGACACTGTTATAAAAAAAAAAATGGTAACAAACAAATGGTAAAATGGTTTTAACTAGTTGCTTATTACTATTAGCATGCATATTACTAGATTATTGACTATTTATTAGTAATTATTAAGCACATATTAATGCTGTATTCTGCATGACCTTATTCTACATTCTTAATCCTACCCAATACCTAAACTTAACAATTAACTATTAATAAGCAGTAAATTAGGAGTTTATTGAGGGAAAAGTCATAGATAATAGTTATGTGTTCCCTATACTAAAGTGTTACCAAAATAATGTAATGTAATGTTAACCCTTAAAGCTAAGTAGTTTCTTAAGTTTGATAATTCATCTGCTATGTCATGTTTATGACAGTTTATATTGTCTTAGTAATGTCAAGTTGTCATGACAAAGACACTGACAGGTTTTGATGTATTGGTTCATGTCAAGTTGTCATAACACAAACATCTCAAACAATGTCATCTTTGCATTAAAACTGACATAATTGAGCGAATGACACTTAATGACAGTTGTCATAAACATGCATAAAACCTCCTTATTATTCTTTTATGATTATGAAGGGGTCTTGTCAGTCTTATGCACACCCCTTCAAGTAAAGTGCTACCGATGAAACTTTCTAGAGCGCATGTGTCAACGCATGTTTGAGCATTCTATCAAATGGAGTATACTGCTGCTGCAGAGCAAGTATGATAATTGTTACTGCCAATGCATACACAACACGCTGCTGTGACCGAGTAAGACATGCTGCTGCTGTACAATATAACGTACATGAATTACCTGTAGCAGATCTATACAGGTGGAGCTGGGGTGTAGGGTTTCTGAAAGCATGCTGCACTGCTACAGAAAATGCTGACCAAGTATTTGAAGGGTGAGCAGCGAGATCATTGGCTACCAATACAGCCGGAGTATTCCCCAACAAGAATGTAATGACAGAAAAGACCTAGCCTGCATTGATTTTACAGTACAATTCTTTCACAGTAAAAATACAGCATTACATACAGCATGCTGAATTAAAAAAGAGAGAAAACTGTAGCAGTTTTTTCAGTGAAAATAATGATGTCAAAAAAAGTCTAAAAATCATTTTACCAATGTAGAAGCAGCAGGCCTGCTGACAGTTTTTCCCTTTTCACAGCCCTCTTGCAGTAAAGCATGCAGAATGGAAGGATTGAATAACCAAATGAGAGAGACACGCACAGCAAAAACCATTAACCCCCATTCCTGAAGGCTTCTGCATCACTGCCTGCTGCACTGTTCGCAGGCAGAGGTTTGTGTGTGCGCGGATGATAATCTCTCTCTGGCCACAGGCTGGTAATGGGGAGACAGACGGTCTGTTCCTTTTCCATAGCACCCCTGTCAGTAAGAGACTAAGCAAATGCACCTCTCAAGGCAAAGTAGCATAGCTGAAGTCACGCAGCACTCTCTCCTGAAATAATAAAAAAAGATTCCAGTGCAGTCGCCAAAATCTTGACTTTCTAACTGACATGAAAACTCAAGAGAGATGGAGGAAAGAATCGTCCATTTTAACAGCCAGACCCTGCCGTTCAGCAATCAACGAGAATGAAATAACACTGTAAAAGCCACCCATGGACAATTAACTTTAGCACTTAAAATGTGTAATTACAACAAAAGCTAGTTGAATAGAAGGCAAATACAGTCATTCACAGTTAATTATTGTAAACAGCTCTCTTTAAAAAGAAAAATATTTTCCCATTTCTCTTCATTGCCGTTTAATTAGTATAGCTGTGGTTCTTTACTGGATTTAATTCAGAAGCAAGATTTTACAAGGATGTCAAGTGGCAACTGGCAACCCAGCATTAAAATTGTTTTATTGTGCAAAAGAAAACAAAAATGTCCTCAAAAAAATAAAAAGATTGATTGATTGATTGATTGATTGATTGATTGATTGATTGATTGGTTTCCAAATGTCTTTTACTTCCAATAGTTGTATGCACTTAGCAGAAAATAATTCACATCACATTTTGCAATAATTAATAATCAAAAAAAAAAAAAAAAAAAAAATCAGCTTGATTGCACAATAGAATTGAGTATTCCAGAGAGCCATACAATAAGCCTATTTATTTTGCTTTCATGACTAGTTAGTTAGTTCTTTAGTTGAATTTAATTATTTGCATTTAGCATTTCCCCCTGCTGTCTGCACTGTTGTAAATAATAAAAAAAAAGATTATTAGAGTACATTTTACATAAAAATACTATTTCATTCTTTCTACTACAAAATTTCACTTTTAATTCAGTGTGTTACTTGCCATTTCTTTGTAATTATTAGTGAAATTTACAAGCAGTTTCTGAATAAAAGACAAATCATACAATTTTTTGGTAACACTTTACAATAATGTTTCATTTGTTAACATTAGTTAACTGCGTTAGTTAACATGAACTAAAAATTGCCAACGCTTTCACATCATTTATTAATCTTAGTCAATCAACATTTACATTTTTGAAATCAAAAGCTGTATTTATTAACATTAGTTAATGCACTGCGAACTAACATGAACACAATGAACAATTACATTTTTACTAATATTGACAAAGATAATAAATAATAAAACATAATAAATATTTTGTTCATGTTAGCTAATACATTATGTAATGTTTACAATGAGACCTTATTGTAACATTTTTTTTCAGTCTGCAACCAGTAAACAACTAGTCTGCAACCCATTTTTGGTTTGTGACCCACCAGTTTGACTCTTACTGAAGCGGCTCCTCATGTCCTGTACTAACCGAGCCATGTTTATTCAGAGATCTAAGAGGCAGCAAATTGCATTTCCTGCTCGCTTTATTCCATGGATCTCCATATAAATTAAATTATAACTTGATTTATTGCCAAGCCTTACTTCGGGGCTCACGGCCCCCTCCAAAGAATAACGCAGCTTATTGTGGCAGAAAATCCGTCCCAGAAAAACATCCTAACATCAAAGGAGGCTTTCATAACTGCTGCTTTGAGATGCAGTGAGATACAGTGGCTTCAGACGGCAAGTGTGACCAAAGCCATTCGGACACGGCACATTGGGCCAATTACTGTCTCGTCAACGACGGTCATGATCATGTGTTAAAGTACAGGGGGTCTAGATGAGAGGATTCTAATAACGGCTAGTATTGCTAAACCGAGGAACAGCTGGTATGGGGGCCAGCTGAGGAAAAGCATGCCATGCAGAATGGCATCAACGTCACAGTGTCCTAAATCTGTTAGTGAAAGTGTGACATAAAATATGAGAGGAGAAAAGATTTAGCAGTTATACTTTAAACACAAAATTAGGTTTTGGGATCAAAACTTAAGGTCAGGAATTGGATTTTTATTCCTCTTATCGATTCCTTTGTGCACATTTTAATATGACTTTAAACCATTTAAGGGCAAGAAGACCCGAGTGCCGTTTCAGTGCTGCACACACATCCAAAGCCTGCTCACAGAAAAAGTGATTTTAATGTGATTTGAAACAATTCAAGCGCCAGAAGACTCGCACACTGTTTTCTGTGCTGCACACACATCCAAAACGTGCGCGCAGAAAGCCACCTCTCATACAGTGACAGTGTAGTTCTCGTCCAAGTCTTTTTGTACTTGAATGGACAAATACACACAAAAATATGTCAAAATATCCTCGTAAACACAGTTGGTCCAGTCTTAAGTGAACGTAAACAGTTGAGAAAGAAAACGCAAGTGTAACAGTAAAATGGATCCGTGCAGCTCTTAAAGTGACAGCAGCCTAATATTTCTGTTGCCGTCTCTATAATGTTAATCAAACAACAAAAGACAAAGGGAAAATTCACTCACTGTTCTTGACTGAATAACTTTTGTAACTATATTTGTAATGTAGCTATATTTTATTTATAAAGTGCAGTGTTATTTTTTGACTACAGTTTACAGTACCTGAATAGGCTACGTGAAAACCTTAAAACACTGTTTATTTCAATCATATTATATAACTGTGCTTTAAGGGGTCCATGGTGAAGACCCCCCACCCCATGACCCAACCAAGGGGGGCCCGGATCATGCTTGTGACAGCCCGGCGTGTCTGTGTCCAGAATGTCTTTGCATCAACAGCCGAACTATTAAGAATATATCAGCCATGTGCAACACAGACACCTGGTGACTATAATTTTCCTCAGTTGATCTTTACAATCTCTGTATTGTTTAAGGGTTCATGCTGTGCTACACAAAATGGTGAATGAGAAAAGCGCTGGTAGAAGAATTATCTGCACATGAGCCTAATTGGACTCACTTTTGATAGATGAAAAGAAAAAAAAATGTTTTTTTTGCAAAAATACTGGGCAGCAGTGAGACCTTTCACTCTCACAGATGATTCAACTATTTGAAAAACAGAGCCTGTGGAAAGTATTGGAGCACACTGCAATGCCAGTTCAATCATTGAGGGTAATTTAATTTGAGAGGGAAGACATCAGTATGGCATTATTTTATAGCATGACTACATTTGTAAACAATGTGAATGTGAGAGGGAATGTTTCCAGGATTTTCTAACGCTTTGTAATAGCTTTCAAATCTAAATTGTAGTATTGGCATAATGTTATTAAGTCATCACAAAGTGATGCTTTGCTTCATTTTCATGAATCTGGAATGAAGTCAAAACAGATGGGAATGCTTATTTATAATTACCATATATCAAGTTCAGAGAAACATGTGCAACTACAAACAGAGGCACAAATATGGGGTTTGCAGATACAATCGTTATTTGAAGTACCAAGTTCATTTCAAAAGATGATTTTGATTGCTACCACAGACATCAGTGTCCATATCTGAACTATAAACTTTTATCCCAGTACTTATGTGATAATTTGAATATTTTTATCACAGAAATAATGATACCGTGTGGTTGAAAAGAAGCTGTTTCATACCTACATGACAACTGCTTGGTCAGCGGCAGCGCTAGTGCAGATCTGAATGTGCACTCTTAGCCCGGATTTTATATTTACTTAAAAAACATAATTACAATATACTTAAAATATTTAAGTTTGGTTGCATTACTTATAAAATATAAGTATATTCTACTAATTTGTGGGTGTATTTGAATGTGTTAATAAATGTAAGTTAAATGCACTTAAATTATTAAGTTTTTCTCCTGGCCACGCCTCCTTCACACTGGTTTGCGGCAGGTAATGACGCCATTTTGTCGTGGTGTGTATGAATTCAAGGAGCTGTTGATAAGCAGTTGGAACATTTGTTTTGGCTGTTCTACAGACATTTTTTCCTAACATTTACCTTATAGTTTTTCACCAAAGGAGAAAATCACAATTTTTAAGTTACCATCATCGAGGGTCAGTGTTTGTTTTAGTTGAGCTCTTGACCCTTGACTTTTTAATATTAGATTTTGTTTGGGCAGTTTTAACTGTATTAAAACCAACCAGACAAGCAAAGTTAAAAGATGATCAGGTGATGTTGGTTATGTTTTCACATAATCATTATTTCATCTGAATCACTAAACTCATTTAGAGCCCAATCTCTGAGTTAGATTTACATTATTGATTACAGCAGCACTGTGATTCTACAGCGGAGGATCAACTTCTACAATACAATTTTTTTTTTTTAAAGTTGTCCTTATCACAAAAAAAAAATATATATATATATTTTAGGCACACACAGACATCAAGAATCAGCCTGTGAATCTCAATGACGGTGACAAGCAGCATGTTCTGATAAACAGATCAACTCTGAACATTAGAAAACAAGCTACTAAAAAGTCACAGAAAAACAGCAAAATTTAAATAGTGAGAATAAAGAAAATTACTAAGACAATTCAGCTCATAATTTATTCATGCAGCAATGCATGATGGGAGGCATGGATGAATTTTGATTGGTGGCAAGTTAACTTGCTTAGAACATTGAACTTAAATATACTAGTTGTAATAACTACAAAGTAATTAATATTACAAAACATTTTAAGTTAAATGAACTCGAATTATTAAGTTCACATTACTTAATCATTACTTAATTTTTTTAGGGCAACCAGTTTCCTCAAATTTTTTAAGTAAATTCAACTTATCCGGGCTAACAGTGTGCAGGTGTCATTTTGTCAGGTTTATTAGACACAGGAGAATCGATGTCATTTTGAAATATGTCGCGTGGGTGTTTCAATTGAGATCTTTTTAACAACTAACTGTGGAGCTCTAATATGGACCCATGACCACTAAGTGTTTGCCTGATATCATACTCTAATTCCACAACCAGTGCATTTCAATCAGTGCGTGTGTTTTTCTCTATATACAGAGCCTCTGAAAGAAAAGCAGCAGCAGTAAAAATGCTGTGACTATCATCAGAGGCTTTTATGAAGAGAGTTACTTACTGCATCATCCTTATGGGACACTTAAGAATCTCACTTAAGGATCTCCTTCTAGAGATCCATCTGAGACGTATTTTCTTCACCTTATGCATCAGTCAATTTTGGTTTTGTTTGCATTAATCTGACTGCATGTTTATATTTATACCTATTTATACATATAGACCTCCTTCAGGCATGGATTTTAGGTCGTAGTAAGACTAAAAGCAACACATATGGACTTCAAAATAAAATTCAGAGTCAAATATCTGCTTGTTGCACCCCTAACTACAAGATTATTTATTACTCATGTATCATAAAAAAAAATAGCTGGCTAAGCATTCATAAAGTCAGTATTAAATATCATTATTTCTTTTGTCTTCACAGCTCTTTTCCTGTAGGTCCAACTGCCAGCTCTGATTAAAGTGTGGATTTGGTTATTTTGCTTGGCCATCCATAAAGAACTCATTTGCTATCGTTTCAAAAACAGTTCTTGTTGAGGTACTTCACTGACCCAGAATGGAAAATAATGTTATAACAAACACGTTGTAAGTTCAGTGCCTCATAACAATGACAGCCCCTGAAGATTTCTTGAGCACTTTCCCCCACTGTAACTATTAGGTCAACAGAAATTTGCAGGTTGTACAATTGACTTTTGTTTATATTCTAATCTGAATCAAATCAAACCATTTCTAATCCTCTATTTCAACAGAAGTCTGGCTTCTTTGTAATATATTACATGCTGTAATACTACAGTCCAGAGGAAACAATTGCATTTAAAGTGATGTGGTTATAAAAAATGTAATGTAGTTGCACAATTGCAAGTCTGATATTGCTTTTACACAAAGGTTCAACATGAAAGTAATTAAAATCAAGTAATTTACATTTTGGACAGAAATTGACCAGTTGGTCTGTATATTTCTTATCTGTCAACAAAAATGCTTCCAAAAGAAGCCAAAGCATCAAGTTTTGCATGTAACTAAGAAGCGCACAGGCTAAAATCCGGACTGGAACAGCATATGGGTCAATGACGAATAAGGTTAAAAAAACCTAATGGAGAATTATTTTTGAAGTTTTATTCAGTGTTAACAATGAGATTATGTGGGTTTTATAATCAATTAACACTGCTTTTGTCATTTTTTACAAGATGGACAAAATTTGTCACCAAAAAAGTCATTCGGTTTAACCAAAATTTCGGTTTTACCGAATGACACTTTTGGTTATACCGAATGATGATATTTTTAAACGATGCTAACAGGCTGATATCCAGCTAGCTAGCAAAAGGACAATCAAACATTTTATATTTAGTACAAGTTTTTAAAATGTTACATTTTCCATGTTTTATAGCGGTTGTACCGAATGACCTGATTTTTCAGTGTGAAAACATGAATTTTTCAAATAGTTAAGAGAAAGTTAGTTACTTTGCTTCACGACCATGTGGTCATTTGCAGGTTAATATATAATGTTATAAAATCATGCCAGAATAAAAAATATATACATTTATTACATTTTAAGATATTTTAATCACAAATGAAATGGCTGTATTGGCCTTTGGACGGTTAAACCAAATGACCTTTTGACACTTCACAATCTTTAAAATACCTTTATATGTAACAAAATATAATTGAAACCTTTTGGATTCAATAAAAGTGATCTAGTTGTACATACTTTGGATGTCATATCTTTGTTTTTATTATTATTATTAAGGCCTTTGGACAAAAAAATGGCCCTTCACGACATTGACCCTTATATGAGTGGAGCGGAGCCTCCCCCGCTGAAAGTGCTCTGTTATCACTCGGCTCAAACTCCATTCCAGGTTTTCGCTCAGCGCACAATAGTGAGAGAAATGCAGCGCAAGTGATCGTGGACCGATATAAATGCTCCAAACATAACATGCATACATAATAATAATAATAAATGCACTGATGCTGCTGCTGTAGGCAAAAAAAGCACACAACTCTACTTCTGTTCACAAGAGAAAAAACAGACACAGCAACTTTTAAAATACCTTTCGCAAGATCAAATAGCGGGGAAATTTTATGCCTCCACGAATTTCATGTCTGTTTTAAGTTTGGAGAACACTGACACACAAATTCAGATCATTGACCAATAGAACTTGTGCAGTGACCTTTATGAGGGCGGGACTTCATTAAAAATACAACTAAACATTCACAATGAATGAGTCACAAGCTGACTCATTGAGCCAATCAAATTTGAGGACCAGAACAAACTCATTTAAAATAAATACTAAGCCATATACTTAGACATATTCAGAATGTTACATGTATTTAAAGGGTTAGTTCACCCAAAAATGAAAATAACGTTATTAATTACTCACATTAATTACTTCGGAACAAAAATTAAGATATTTTGATTAAATCCGATGGCTCAGTGAGGCCTGCATCAGCACAGCAATGACACTTCCTCTCTCATTTAAAACAATTCATGCGAGTTCAGTAGTTCTACCTTAATATTACAAAGCGACGAGAATACTTTTTGTGTGCCAAAAAAACAAAATAACGACTTTTCAACAATATAGTGATGGGCCGATTTCAAATACTGCTTCGGAGCTTTACAAATCGAATAAGTGATTCGGATCTCCTGTCAAATGGCTAAACTGCTAAAATCACGTGACTTTGGTGCTCCGAGTCACTGATTCGATTCGCAAAGCTCCTAAGCAGTGTTTTGAAATCCCTATATTGTTGAAAAGTTGTTGTTTTTTGCCGCACAAAAAGTATTCTCATCGCTTTATAATATTAAGGTAGAACCACCAAACTCACATGAACTGATTTAAATATGTTTTTAGTACCTTTATGGATCTTGAGAGAGGACGTGTCATTGCTGTGAATGCAGGCCTAACTGAGCCATCAGATTTCATGAAGATGAATTTCATTGATGAATTTCAGATTTCCGAAGATGAATAAAGGCCTTACAGGTGTGAAACGGCATGAGGGTGAGTAATAAATGACATTATTTTCATTTTTGGGTGAACTAACCCTTTAAAGTCAGTATGAAACGGAAGTTGCGATATTCTTTTCTCCTCTATTGTGACATATGCGAGTAGGGCGGGACTTGATGTTGTCCATCGGGAATTGATTGCTGTGATGTCATGTGAGTGACAGGTTGTCCCGCCCTTGCACCAGTAAACGTCATTAGAGAAGAGAAGAGAAGAGAAGAGAAGAGAAGAGAAGAGAAGAGAAGAGAAGAGAAGAGAAGAGAAGAGGGTATATGAATTAAAAAAATAATAAAGTGCACGGATAAATCATTTATAATAAATACTGCAATATTCCATAAAAAATAAGAAGAGTCCATTTTGATTTCATGTTAACTTTAAATGAATTTCTGCGTTGTTTTGTTTGTTTGTATGAGATTAGTGTCATAGCAAACGTACTTATAAGCCAAGAATAGTGTCAATAATACAAAAGTTGATAATCAACGCCGTGTGAAGTCGAGCAGATGCGAGTTAATAACTTTGGTTCCTCAGAATGTGGAGCGCGTCGCGTTCAGCCAGCGAACTCTCTCCATGGTGCTGAAGCGGTTGCCCAGGTGACATGATATCAAGGGCATCGGCGTTTCTACAGAGCCGCTGAACCATCTGACGCTCACGAAACCCCCGTGATTAATAAGTGAAATACAAAAATTACACGACACTCAACACTTCTCAACAGAATTTAACCAACATATATTGTCTTCAGCCTGTTTCAAAACATCGCAAAGCCGAGAAACTTATTGTTTGTGACCGTCTTTCGTTTTTTTATCACGTGCACGAAATAAGAGTCTGTATAGCTTTCTTTCCAGTGAACTCTGTATCCAAAACAAAACATTTGCGCGTTGAACTTTCAAAACTGATATAATATTCAACATACAACAGCTTATAATAATAATTCTGTCTCAACAAGTATTTCAACAAGTATAATATGTCTCAAGTGAAACGCGCGCAATTTAGAAAATATATAGAGAATGTAAACAAAATGTAGTAAACACACCGCTCGTAAATGTTATTGATGCTTCGATAGGGGGAAACATTGTGATGGAGCTCAGCTCAGTCTGATGAAATGAGAAGAATGGGAACTAGCAGACGCTATCAGGACTGGGACGAACGCAAGGAGCGAATACAGACAACAGCAACACTGAAGAAATGAAGAACGACTCTTACCGGTCTGAATCAAGCCTGCTCCGAGCCTCGGTGTGATTCGGCGTAATAATCCTGCAAAATAAACGTGAATGAAGCTGAATGGCGAAATGTTGCCCGTCGTTGCTCTTCAGTGCTGCTGCATCTGACGGCACAGCTGCTGTTTCCACGCGCTGAGAACGAGAGACTGAGGCGCGCGCGACACGGATCAGCGTGCACGAGTCCACAGCGAACTGCCTCCAATGAACGAGGACAGTTCGTGTGCATTTTAATAAAAAACGATATATATGCCTATTTTTTAATGTCTAAAAACTGGCAAATAATCTAAAGTCACGACTGAGTCAGTTGTCTGACGTGTTATGTCCCCGGTCTGGGGTCAGGAAAAATAATATAAAGTTCTTACACCAGAATTTTTTTTCTTTTTCTTTTAATATATTTTTTTTTTATACAACACCGCCATCACTAGTACTATAGTGTGAGTCAGATTATACTAATATCTTAACACGCATGACAATATTCATTACTAAAATTATTAACAGAATAATTTGGTGTTGTGATTTTTTTATTTAGTGCTTGATGAAAGAAGATTTTAACAACCAATATCTAAATTTGCTGTTCTTTGGATGCATTCAGAAACTTTTCAGGATTTAGTCTTGTGACTTAAAATGTATGCGATGCACGTAAAAATTTGCTATGATATGTTTAGTGCTTGCGTGTTAATTTTAAAAATGACAGATACAGTGTAAGTGATTTTTAACAGGGAGGTTATTGCATGTATCAGAGTCAGAGGACCGTGGCTGATCAGGGCAAAATCATCTGGTAATTGTACTCCCTCTGTTGGCCACTGGACACACATCCGAATCTGCTGCGAAATGTTTCAGTTGGCCTATCAAGTGATCAACTCGTCACTTACTATGACACGTCATAAAACTACGAGGAAGTGATTGAATCATAAAGGGTTTTTTTTATTATTTTTTTTTATTTTTTATTAAATCATTTCAAATAACAAACAGGCATTAACATATTATCAATGATAGACATACTGTATTATCAATGATAGCATACTGTAAACAAGATAATAATAACATAAACAAAAAAACTAACATACATTAAAAGCAAATTATAACTGAGTAAATTAGATTTAGGGGGGGGGTAAATCCATATACATTGCCAGTAATTTAGAGAGCTTTAAGGCACTCATCATTTTTGGTTATTTTAAGGATTTAAATAAAATTTTAAAGTCATTTTTAAATGGAGAAACTTTAACAAATCTACATTTGTGTATGTAAAATTTGGCTACAATCAACACATTATTACACAAAAATTCAATGTCTTTGTTGTCCAAAAAGACAATATGATAGTCAAAGGCAGGTATTACATTTTTTGTCTCCAACCACTCATACAAACTGTCCCAAAAGGACTTAAAAATCATACAATTATAAAAAAGACGTTCCTGAGATTCAGTATCTTTTTGACAAAATGTACACACATTGCTATCCAAATTAAACCTTATTCTTATAAATTTGTTAAATGGATAAATGTCGTTAATTGTTTTGAAATGTACTTCTTTCATTTTAGGTAACTAAGGACATGACAAGTATCTGGTTCTAACTTTGATAGTGTCAAGTTTGGAAAACCTTGGAGATAGATTTTTTCTTTTAACAGGAAGAGGAAAATATTCTTTTTTTAATAAATTATGTTTTATTAACAAAGTTCGGGAGGAGCAAGTTCAGATAATTAACCTAATTAGCACAGGTGGAGAGCATTCAGTTAATCAACCGAACCAATGTCAAGAGGTATAATTTCAGCAGAATTATGCTGCGTTCCAGGCAGGTTTTTGAGCCCGTAAGTCACGACTCACGACTTTGTAGCGTTCCAGCAAAGTCACGCCAAACTGCGTAAAAGTGTAAACAAACCAACATGGAGGACCGTACGGGCTTATGCTCATTAACAATTATTTCTATCGCCAAAGATGCTTACCCCTTGCTTATTTGAGGGAAACAGAGGAGGAAAACGGCGCATAAGGCAAGAGAAGCGGTTATACCTTTTATTTTACCGTGCACTTGCATAAACACCGCATCCGTAGGGGCTGCCATTGTTGTTTCGCGGTCTATGTGACGTCAGAACCCGTAACTGGGAGTACATCGATCTAGTACAAGTTCACGGGTGGGAAGTCACGGCTTTGACTGCTGTTCCAGTGCACTTTCACGGGTAGAAGGTTGGAAAAACACGGGTTACGGGTTGCCTGGAACGCGGCATAACCTCTGTTCATCTGAGAGTTTATCAGCATCCCTCCTCCACCCCATTTCCTCACTTCTAGTTCTATCTACTTTTACCACACCAGGGGGAGTACTCTGGGTTCGGGCCAAAATTCCAAGCTCAGAGCCCTCTCCCCGAACAGCATGCCAAACACGCATAACTTTACACTATTTAATTATATGGATATGTGAACTCGTGAAGTTATCTCAAAACCTTGTTATTACATTTTTCATCTAAGAAATTATACTTGTCAATAAACAAATCCAGAGGTGTGGGTATTACAGAAGATTTAATCATTATGTAAGGTAGAGCAAAAAAAAAAGTTTCCTGACTGATTGGCCTTTTTATAGGCCCTATCAGGAGAAAATCAAATGCAACGATTATTAATTTGAGCGAGTTTGACAAGGGCTAAATTGTGATGGCGAGACAACTGAGTCAGAGCATCTCCAAAACTGCAGCTCTTGTAGGGTGTTCCTGATCTGCAGTGGTCAGTATCTATCAAAAGTGGTCCAAGGAAGGAACAGTGGTGAACCGGCGACTGGGTCATGGGTGTGGCCAAGGCTTATTGATGTACATGGGGAGCGAAGGCTGGCCCGTGTGGTCCAATCCAACAGACGAGCTACTGTAGCTCAAATTGCTCAAAAAGTTAAGATAGAAAGGTGTCAGAATACACAGGGCATCGCAGTTTGTTGCGTATGGGGCTGCATAGACGCAGACCAGTCAGGGTGCCCATGCTGACCCCTGTCCACCGCCGAAAGTGGCAACAGTGGGGTTGTGAGCATCAGAACTGGACCACAGAGCAATGGAAGAAGGTGGCCTGGTCTGATGAATCACGTTTTCTTTTACATCACGTGCGTGTGCGTCGCTTACCTGGGGAACACACGGCACCAGGATGAACTATGGGGAGAAGGCAAGCCGGCAGAGGCAATGTGATGCTTTGGGCAATGTTCTGCTAGGAAACTTTGGGTCCTGCCATCCATGTGGATGTTACTTTGACACGTACCACCTGCCTAAGCATTGTTGCAGACCGTGTACATGCTTTCATGGAAACAATATTCCCTGGTGGCTGTGGCCTCTTTCAGCAGGATAATGCTCCTGCCACAAAGCAAAAATGCTTCAGGAATGGTTTGAGGAGCACAATAACGAGTTTGAGGTGTTGACTTCGCCTCCAAATTCCCCAGATCGCAATCCAATCGAGCATCTGTGGGATGTGCTGAACAAACAAGTCCGATCCATGGAGGCTCCACCTCGCAACTTACAGGACTTAAAGGATCTGCTGCTAACATCTTGGTGCAGATACCACAGCACACCTTCAGGGGTCTAGTCGAGTCCATGCCTCGACGGATCAGGGCTGTTTTGGCAGCAAAAGGGGGACCAACACAATATTAGGAAGGTGGTCATAATGTTATGCCTGATTGGTGTAACTCAACAACATTAAACCTTTCATCTAAATTACCTTAACCTAAATTATATTATCCTGTCCCACTTTAACTTGACATGTTACAGTAAAATAGTTTCAGGTTAAGTGGGACATGTTTAAAAACTGTTTACATGATAATGTTTATTAATCATCACACTATTATGAACTAAGATGAACCATGTCATGCAACAGTCTGGACTGGCTATTCCAATAATAGCCTATAGATGCTCAGACATGAGGTTACATATAGGCTGTGTGACTCTTCTGATGGTTTCTGGACCATAGTGCTCATTTATGGATCAAAACCAGCTGGTGAGGCCGAACATTTCTACTGTTATTGCCCAAGAGAAAAATGTAATGCATTTAACCCCATGTTGTCAAGCTATATGGAAAGTTATCATGGTGGAAACCTATAAGACTACTGATTTTTGAGTGTGTGAAATGTGAAATTTTCTATAATGTAATAAAAAAAAACATTTTACACAACACATCTGCATTGGAAAATTGTATTATACCTATGCTACTTAAAGGTTTTTAATAAAACACTTATTAACAGTTGAATTCAATTCAGTGTTTTTTGTTTTTAAGTTATTATACCTGAAACTGGCCTGAATGTATTTCAGTGTGGTTATATTGTTTTTACTTGTTACCCAAGAGCTAAAGAAATAAAATGATATTGTAATTTTAGTTTGGAGGATATAATTCACAAAAGCAGTTTTTAACTAGGTGTTTGTAATTAACATCCACTGCTAGAGAAAACAAGCATTTGTGCCACTGTGACTAGCATTGTTCTCCATAAATGACATTCCATTCAAATGGTGAAATGATGCAGGAATTTCTGTGAAATATAGGAATAATACGATAACTTCTCTAGTTATTACCTGGGGTTTTCTCTTGGGATCAGTGCAGTACAGTACAACAAAATAACTCCTGACAATAATAATCACACAATTATAATCTCTGACTGGCTATCAGTGGAAACTTTGGAAACCTTTATAACTCAATGGAATGTATGCTGAGAAAAACTAATAGCACAAAACCACTGATGATTCATATGTTTACTAATGTTTCTGCTGTCTTTTTCACTTCCTGAAAGCCTTCAAGAAAATCTTCAACTGGGACACTATTGAGAGCTCTCTTATCTTTTTGCAACTGCTGGGGTTTGTTGCAACTGGCTTCTGTACTGTAAAAAATATTTTCATGATTTGTTATCATAACATTTTTTCTCTTATCAGATCAACTTAGATAATTAATGTAGTTCAGATAAGATGATATTTTGAGTTTCTGTTGATTAAACCAATCGCCTTCATTGTATTAACTCAAATTTTTAATTTCAATGAACTCAAAATATTAAAGGGTTAGTTCACCTAAAAATGAAAATTCTGTCATTAATTACTCACCCTCATGTCGATCCACACCCGTAAAACCTTCATTCATCTTCAGAACACAAATTAAGATATTTTTGATGAAATCCAACGAATGGCTCAGTGAGGCCTCCATTGACAGCAAGATAATGAACACTTTCAGATGCCCAGAAAGCTACTTAAGACATATTTAAAACAGTTCATGTGACTACAGTGGTTCAACCTTAAAGGATTAGTTCACTTTCAAATAAAATTTTCTGATAATTTACTCACCCCCATGTCATCCAAGATGTCCTTCTTTCTTCAGTTGAAAAGAAATGAAGGTTTTTGATGAAAACATTCCAGGATTATTCTCCTTATAGTGGACTTCAATGGCCTCCAAACGGTTGAAGGTTTAGGAAACATAATCGTCAGCCGAGCCCAGCCAAGCCAGCCGCTCCATGCTCCGCCGCCGCCGAGCCCTCTGCTCCAGCCGCCGCCGCTGAGCCCTCTGCTCCAACTACTACCGCTGCCGCCGCCCACAAGCCCACTCCAGCCCATGTATCCACACCATTCCTCAGACTCCTTAGGCCTTCCCTAAACCTCCCCAAGTATTTTTTTGGGGGGGCCAAGTACCTGTACCTGTGGGTGGGGAACTCCTGGGTGGGGTTTTGGGGTCGCCGGACCCGCCATGGCAGCCCTCGTCTCCAGACCCGCCATGGCAACCCACGTCTCCAGACCCGCCATGGCAGCCCTCGTCTCCAGACCCGCCATGGCAGCCCTCGTCTCCAGACCCGCCATGGCAGCCCTCGTCTCCAGACCCGCCATGGCAGCCCTCGTCTCCAGACCCGCCATGGCAGCCCTCGTCTCCAGACCCGCCGTGGCAGCCCTCATCTTCTGACCCTCCATGGCCTGCCAAGGCCCCTGACCCTCCATGGCCTACCAAGGCCCCTGACCTGCCATGGCCTGCCAAGGCCCCTGACCCTCCATGGCCTGCCGAGGCCCCTGACCTGCCATGGCCTGCCGAGGCCCCTGACCTGCCACGGCCTGCCGAGGCCCCTGACCCGCCACGGCCTGCCGAGGCCCCTGACCCTCCACGGCCTGCCGAGGCCCCTGACCCGCCACGGCCTGCCGAGGCCCCTGACCCTCCACGGCCTGCCAAGGCCCCTGACCCTCCATGGCCTGCCAAGGCCCCTGACCTGCCAAGGCCTGCCGAGGCCCCTGACCCGCCACGGCCTGCCGAGGCCCCTGACCCTCCATGGCCTGCCGAGGCCCCTGACCCTCCATGGCCTGCCGAGGCCCCTGACCCGCCACGGCCTGCCGAGGCTCCTGACCCGCCATGGCTCATGGATCCACCCTGGAGACCTCCACTCCAGTCCGCTCCTCTCCCTGCACCGTCATGAGGTCTCCAGGGCGCCCACACCTACCGGGAGAGGGAGGTGCTGTCACAGTTCCCGTGTTTCCCAGATTCCATTTCCCATGATCCTCCTGTTTCCACACCTGCACTCATTTCCCTCGTCTTCTCTCCATCTTCACGGATCACCTGCACCTGGACTTTCTCACTCGCACTCCCTTTATAATGGACTCACTCCCTTCACTCCTGGTCCGGTCTTGTATGTTACTAAATGTTACTATGTGTTTCTTGATCTTGCTTGTATGTGTTTGGATGTATTTACTCACCTTAGTTGAAGTAAAGACCTTAATTTGTGGATTTCCATGTACAGCCTCCTCAATACACCAGCACCCGTAACAGTATGTCCTACACCTTCTCTATTCTACTTACGGAAAAAATGTAACTGGCGCTGCGTTCATTCCGTAAGATGAATAGGGAAGGCGTAGGACATACAGCATAAGCTTTTTGAAGAATACGAAAGTGCAGTTTTGGCGGAACCACTTGGAAGGCGATCATTTGTCATCTTGGATGACATGGGGGTGAGTAAATTATCAGGAAAATTTTATTTGAAAGTGAACTACTCCTTTAATATTATAAAGCGACGAGAATACTTTTTGTGCGCCAAAAAAAAAACAAAAGAGTGACTTTATTCAACAATATCTGGGCAATTTCAAAACACAGCTTCATGAAGCTTCAAAGCTTTACGAATCTTTTGTTTCGAAACATGTAACAAAGCTGATTTTTTACTGAAATCATGTGACTTTTACTCTCCGAACCACTGATTCGAAACAAAAGATTCGTAAAGCTTCGAAGCTTCATGAAGCAGTGTTTTGAAATCGTCCATCACTAGATATTGTTGAATAAAGTCGTTATTTTTTTTTTTTTTTTGGCGCACAAAAAGTATTCTATTCACTTCATAACATTAAGGTTGAACCACTGTAGTCACATGAACTGTTTTAAATATGTCTTTAGTAGCTTTGGGCATTTTTTACAGTGTGGTAATTGTTAGATAAAGGGACACTACAAAAGACTAACGCAATGGAAAGAGAAATTGCAATTACATTACAACTGTTTAGTTTAAAACATTTTGTTTAAAAAAAGGAAACAGTGAAGAACCACCTGGAATATTTGCATATTTTTCACATTAGAAGTTCAAGCAAAGTTCATGGCTACATCCATTCAAACCAGTGGAAAGTGATTTATAATTTTCCCAATTTTATATATAGCCTATATATTATCTAATATTATATTATATTATCCCAATAGCATAGTAGGAATTACTCTTATGACCACAATGCAAGGTTCATTGACAATGTAAGTCCAGTCTCAGGACACTTTAATGGGGAAGTTTGTGAGGAAATCTGACAGTGTGCACGTCTTAAAAAGCAGTCAATGAATAAAAAGATTGTAGCAACGAGCTGGAAATTCTGTGTCTGAGAAATATCGTACGCTATACCTTTGCGTGAGAAATAAATCAATGTCTGTACATGAGACGTGCTCGTCTGGTGAGGAGTTTCCACTGAGGGCGGCGCTACACTCTTTTCAGGAAGTGCTGGAACAGAGGAAATTTTATTGTCGTGGTAAATAAAAAAAGGTTCCTCGTTTGTAACTCTTATAATCAGGTGTGGTATGTTTGCACGTTCACATAACTTCTATCCCAGAGAGAGAGAAGCAAGCGTGTCTGCGTGTGATGATCCGAGCAGAGATGGCTGCAGTGACTCTTGTGGATCTCACACATGTCCGCTGTTCACAGTACGACATTTGTGTGAAAAAGCGCATCAGCGAGTTCTGTGCATTGACCGCGAATGGCTCACAGGAACCGGTCTTCATCATAGCGGATCCAGAGAGCTCCGTGGGGACGGACAGATTTCCAAGAAGCTCTATTCTGGAGATGTTTATCGGTTTCAGCAATTCCCCACAGGTCCTGTGCAAAAGCTCTCTTTCAGCCTCATTATACTCGTTCAAACAGGCTATAGACAAAGAGGACATTAGTAATGTGAAGATTATGACCTCGAGCCACGGGAGAGGAGTGTTTCAGGTCTACCAGGAGCTCCTCTTCACTTCTGCGTATAATTTTGAGTACACTATCATGTTTGACAACCTGTCCTGTGACTCCTGTCCCCTGAGTAACTGCACAGCCATCAGCACCGAGGCAGCTGATGCTAAACACGAGCTCGGCACGTTCCTACAGCACCTACCAGCGGTCAAAGGAGACATTACAGTTCTTAAATCTTCTTTAATTTCAGGTTGGTTGTGTTCTTCTTCCTGATCACATTATACGTGTATTTTAGCTTTGAGGTTATACTTAAGTATGTACTATTCTTCATTAGGCTATATTATTTAATTTTGTATTGAACTGGTAATAAAGTAAAAATGTGAAAGTTATGCTCACTGTGTACAAAACAGGAACTATATGAATTTGAGGGCTAGCATAATTTAATTTGGAATGATAATTATAATAGCTAAAAACCTTTTGTTTTTAGTTTTTGATTCTTATGAGCTTTAAAACTTTTCTTTTAAATGCTTGAAATTAGTTTAGTGCACAAATATAAATTGTCTACATATGAATTTATTATTTTTTATTTACAAAACTTTAAAGAAATAATTATTTATATGGTAAAAGTAAGATGTAATGTACCTTGTGATTTAAATCAATGAGATTTTATAACAGTTTATCAGTTGTCACTCTAATCTTGATATTTAAAGCTCTAAAAAAATATATTTAAATGTAGTTTTTATTTTGCTGGGCAAAACATATAATACAATTTAATAGCAATACAATGATGATTGAGAAATGAACAAATAAAAGCCTGCTGTATCATATTTGAAACATACATTTCATAATTATTTAAATAAAAATCTGTATGTATAATCAAGTAAACCTAAGTTGCATCAGTGCAGTAAGTGTTCAAATATTTATAACAATATAAAAGGTAGTCTCACATTTCATAAGATTTCACAGCAAAAAGACATGTATAGCCCAACTTGAAGGGAGACATTTTTACAATTCCACTAAAAAGGATTTTTTTCTTCCTGCTAAGGTATAAACTATCATTTAGAGGGCAGACGTAAAGTAGTAGAATGTGTACAACAGGTTTTTCAGCAACATTTTTTATAATGTTGATCATTTAGAGGCCTTAGAAAATCATTTATTAAATATGTTCCAGTAGGCTTTGTAGGATTAATGGATAATTTATATATTTTTGCTGCTTCTTTGTCTCTGCTTAGTCTGGACATTCACACAGCCAAGGCTTGCTGGCTGTATTTCCTTCAATTTTCCTCTATTTCCTTCTCATTCAGACTGCTTTGGTCATGGCTTCACCACTCGTACTGGAGGTATCTCCTACATCAGCACCCTGAGCTCACTGAACCTCTTCTGTAACCCTCGGCGCAAAGACTCCAGAGCTGTTGTGGCCGAGAACATCCGCCGGCTTGGCCTGCGGGCTGGATTTCACCCTCATCAGTTCAACCTCATAAAGGTACTTTACCTACAAAGAAAATATGAGGAAGTCAATCTAGAAGCATATCATAACTTTAAACACATGCCACTGCATTTCTGACTTTTCCTGTTGCATTCTGCCAAAGAAGTTATTTGAATACTGGCTCACACATTGATCTTTCACATTAAACACTTTGGTACACATATCCACTATTAACTATGACTTTTGCCTCAATAAACTCTTAATTTACTACTTATTAATAGTTAGTAAGATAGTCGTTGTAGCGTTTGAGTTTAGGTATTGGGTAGGATTAAGGGGTGTAGAAAGTGGTCATGCAGAATAAAGCATTAATATGTGCTTTATAAGTACTAATAAACAGCCAATATGCAAGCTTGTAAGCAACTAGATAAAAGTGAGAACTGTTTCCCATACTAAAGTGTTACCAACATTTTCTACGTAATGCTTCTATATACTGATTGCATGTGTCTTTGTTATTGACTTCAGTGCAATCATGCCAGTGATGTGTGGGTGATGGGCAAACCCGCCCCCGACAGTTACGACGGAACGGTGACCAATCAAGTTGGAGTTGTCATAGCAGCACCAGGGGCCGATTGCATGCCGCTGCTCTTCACTGACCCCGTGAAAAAGGTCACTGGAGTGGCACATGCAGGTTAGTCACATCACAATGCAAAGAAAATCTTAATGCTCCTTCAGATAGACTTAAAAATATATAATTTCAATCATCAGTTCTTTTGATTTTAGAGTGAAATATGACCAAGACATTTTCTTGACAGGTTTAACTCAATAATAATTGAATTGATAAATTATGGTCAGATCTGCATAACCTTATAGTGATCCACTTCAAGCTTCGCAGTGAGTTCTGTGGGAAGTATGTGATCATATAGTCTGAAACGAAAGGGAAGTCTAAAGGTGCGTTCCATTCGACCATATGTACCAGTTTGAATGACACTGTGAATGCTATAAGGAATAAGAGAATATCACTTCACAGGAAGTGACGAAGGACATTTATCCACCGGTCATTGTGCATCACTCCAGTACTAAAGTAGTTTGAATAAATAAACACAGTGAAAATGAGTTGAGGCTCAAGTGGTTTAATTGAATTTATTTAGTCCCAGGTTTTTTTGGGGGGGGGTTTTTATGGAAGCTTGTTTCCTCCAATGAATAAAAATAAAAAGGGTAATTGTCCATTTTTATCTCACAATTCTGATTTTTTTCTCAGAATTAAACTCGGAATTGCAAGTTACAAAAGTCACAATTACGAGACACAAAGTCACAATTGCGAGTTATAAAGTCAGAATTTTGTTTGGATATAAACTTGCAAATTTACAAGTTACAATGTTAGAATTGTGAGATATAAAGTTGCAATTGCTAGTTAAAGTCAGAATTTCGGGATATAAACTCGTAATTGAAAGTTATAAAGTCAGAATTTCAGGATATAAACTCATAATTGCGAATTATAAAGTCACAATTACGCGACACAAAGTCACAATTGCGAGTTATAAAGTCAGAATTTTGTTTGGATATAAACTTGCAAATTTACAAGTTACAATGTTAGAATTGTGAGATATAAAGTTGCAATTGCTAGTTAAAGTCAGAATTTCGGGATATAAACTCGTAATTGAAAGTTATAAAGTCAGAATTTTGGGATATAAAGTCGTAATTGTGAGTTATAAAGTCAGAATTTCAGGATGTAAACTCGTAATTGAAAGTTATAAAGTCAGAATTTCGGGATATAAACTCATAATTGCGAGTTAAAGTCAGAATTTCAGCATATATACTCGGAATTGCAAGCTGCAAAGTCAGAATTTCAGGATATAAACTTGTAGTCGTAATTGCGAGTTGCAAAGTCAGAATTTCGGGATATAAAGTCACAATTCTGACAAATAAAGTTGCAATTGTGCGAGAAAATGTCAGAATTGTGAGGTTTTTTTGTTTTTTTTAGAAAAAAAGTTTATATCTTCCAATTCTGACTTTATAACTCGCAATTGTGAGTTTATATCTCACAATTGCGAGAAAAATTGTCAGAACATCTTTATTTTCTCAGAATTGCGACCTCATTTCAGAATTGCGAGTTTGTATCTCACAGTTCTGAAATGCGGGATATAAATTCGCAATTTTGAGAAAGTCAGAATTGTTTATATCTTGCAATTCTGACTTTTGTCCTCATAATTGTGAGTTTATAGCCCGCATTTTAGGCTTTATAACTCGCAATTGCAAGAAAAAATTAAGAAACAAGCTTCCATAGTTTTGTACGCAGTTGTTTGAGGGGTATAAAGTGCATGAGATGCGACAGGCCCCAATATGCTTCAAGCGAAGAACGAAGTGATGTAACGTCGTTTCGAACAAAATCAGGCCAAAACGAACTTTGTTTGGAGTGCGTTTTGTAAGTTCTTTGCCAATGTGAACTTTCCGGAAAAGTTCGCTTCAGCTGGTAAACACCTTTGTACTACAATTGGTCCATGGCGATTACGTAATAGGTAGGTGTGCGCAGAGACACCTACCTATTATGTAAAGTGCTAGTGACATGACTAGTGAGTGCTGAATTGCAGAGCTTGTGCAAACATATCCACATTGCTATGATCAGATTTCTTATGCTTTATTAAAAAATGCTTGCTGTTTTGTCAGTTTTGTCATGTTTATTTTGTTATTTAGAGGAAAGCGCGTAACGCACATTTACATTTTCATCTAAATGCCGCTGGGCGGTGTCAGATGTTCGATAACAGTGTACCGCTGCTCACGTATTTCGAACTTTGTTTTACCCTTAAACGAAGAGCAAAAAAGAACTTCGCCGTGAGTATATCGCAAATTATCATGATTAGGGTTAAACAAGATAACATATCAAACCAAATTGTGCTATTTTCATATTATACATCAGAACAGACGTTTCTCACTCAGTTTAGCGCTTTCAAAAATCACAATTTACATAAAATCATACAAAAATCATAATTTACATTCATTAAATGAATAATTTAATATATAAACACGTTTTATACAGTACATATGTAAATTAAATGAAAGTACATTATTTACAGAAATATATTCTGTCATTATACCTCAAAATATAATAATTGCGACTCAAGTGTCGTCTCTGTGATGGTTTAGCAGTCTGTTCCAAATGATTGCATTTTCTCAAGTGAAGTAAACAACTGATATCCCATGCAGGGAGCCATGTACACCTCACAGGAACCCTGTCAATCAGAACGCAGCACATTCATGACTGACAGACATATTAATCAATTTGTTTTATCTGTAATTCAGTTGGCACTGAAGTATTCAATGAAGGGTAAATGTAATTGTGTGCTTACATAATCCTGCTTCATGCTGTTTCAGAGTTATATACATACAGTATGAACATTTTCTGTGTTTATACATAATATCTGAGGCAGAATAGTGTGATCAGCTATAGCATAATGTAACAATTGTTTATCTGGTATTTCTTATGTGTGTGTCCCAGGCTGGAAGGGGACCCTCATGGGAATTGCCATGGCAACAGTGAAAGCCATGGTGTCAGAGTTTGGCAGCAGGCCTGCAGACATTGTGTGTGTGATCGGGCCTTCTGTTGGGCCATGCTGCTTTACTCTGGAGCAAGATTCAGCCAGAGAGTTTCAGGCCATACACCCAGACTGTGTTCGAAACATGGACTCATCTAGACCATATGTCGACATCAGACTCGCAACCAGGTAAAGTTCAAAGGTCAACCAGTGGAACCCTGGTTTGACTTCAACTGTACTCCAGAGACCTGATTTATTGATCCTCTGTGTCACTCACGTAGGTCAAGTCATTCCCTGAAGTGACTCACAGTAATGAACACCTCTGAAATAAAGGTGATTTATGTAAAGGGTAATATATCTCTTTTAGAATATTAGCAGAAACAGACTGATGATTTCCCAGAGGAAAGTTAAACCCAATCTGTAGATTGTCATGTGGAACGAAACGATACTCAATCAGAAAGCGTGGTGATGGAAGATGGAAGCATAACATGACTTTTCTTTTCTGTAAAAAGCAGTTCCAAACATTATTTTTGCCATTTCTTTTTGACCATCATTCGCCATATTTGTTTACTCTAAAGTTTGACAGTGAGAGATTTTGCAAGGTTTCCCATGTCCACAGTCAGGAATCTGGTTGTTAGTGAATGTAATCTGTTAGTGTGTGGTGTGCTGTCTTGGGGTGCGTCTCAATCTGCTTCCTAGTTCAGTAGTCAAGCACTGATCAGGGAGTCGGCCATTTTAAGGGTTGTCTCAATTGCAAAATCCTTCCAGTCTACTGAAACTTTTGCTCCCTAAAAAGTCTCACAGTGTACCGTGGGAGCTTTGATGTTCCCTTAACAGAAGTTCTGAAGCTTGAAACATAAATCACATGATCCAACTCACTACACATAATGACAAGCGATAAATGTTTTTTAAAATACAAAACATTATTTAGTTAAATTTCAGCATAAACATACATCGCTATACAGGTAATGGACATATAGCTAGCATTTATAATTTATTTTTGGATGAAATGTTGCACTTATATGTCACAAGCAAAGAATTTATCATAATGTACTTTAAATAACATTAAAAAAATGTCCTTACTAGTGCCTGGATTCATGTAGTCGATTGAGATGCACCCCTGGTCACATCGTGACAATCCACACACTATAGAAACAAAATGTTAAATACAGTATCTCACAGAAGTGAGTACACCCCTCACATTTTTGTAAATATTTTATTATATCTTTTCGTGTGACAACACTAAAAAAATGACACTACAATGTAAAGTAGTGAGTGTACAGCTTGTATAAAAGTGTAAATTTGCTGTCCCCTCAAAATAACTCAATACAGAGCCATTAATGTCTAAACCGCTGGCCACAAAAGTGAGTACACCCCTAAGTGAAAATGTCCAAATTGGGCCCAATTAGTCATTTTCTCTCCTCTGTGTCATGTGACTCATTAGTGTTACAAGGTCTCAGGTGTGAATGGGGAGCAGGTGTGTTAAATTTGGTGTTATCGCTCTCACTCTCTCATACTGGTCACTGGAAGTTCAACATGGCACCTCATGGCAAAGAACTCTCTGAGGATCTGAAAAAAAGAATTGTTGCTCTACATAAAGATGCATGTCTCCAGACCTAAACCCTATTGAGCATCTGTGGGGCATCCTAAAACGGAAGGTGGAGGAGCGCAAGGTCTCTAACATCCACCAGCTCCGTGATGTCGTCATGGAGGAGTGGAAGAGGACTCCAGTGGCAACCTGTGACGCTCTGGTGAACTCTATGCCCAAGAGGGTTAAGGCAGTGCTGGAAAATAATGGTGGCCACACAAAATATTGACACTTTGGGCCCAATTTGGACATTTTCACTTAGGGGTGTACTCACTTTTGTGGCCAGCGGTTTAGACATTAATGGCTCTGTGTTGAGTTGTTTTGAGGGGACAGCAAATTTACACTGTTATACAAGCTGTACACTCACTACTTTACATTGTAGCAAATTGTCATTTCTTCAGTGTTGTCACATGGAAAGATATAATAACATATTTACAAAAATGTGAGGGGGGTGTACTCACTTCTGTGAGATACTGTATATGACTTTTTTTATCATCATGTTTGAGGTCTCTCAAATTTTGAAAATCTAATAAGATTTTAAAAATCTTTTACTGTGGGCCAGCCTTAATTCTAATGACAGACTTTTGATTGATTTGATCTTTTAACATACTCTGAAGTGTAATCTTTACTCCTCCCAGATTTCACAGGGTTTTTATAGTTTTAAGCCAAAACTTTTTTTTTTTTTCGTTATTTGAAATAAAATAAATGTTAACTGAAATAAAATAAAAAATATAAAACTTAAAAAATTTTATTTCAGCTATTTCAGCATTTCTCATCTTAATTTACTCTAACTTGATGAATAACTAAAACTGAAATAAAAATGAATAAAAACTATATAGACATAACTATTGAAAATGACGCACCAAAATTACTAAAACTTGAACTAAAATTATCATGAAAATGGATAATATTAAAATAACATCTGATTCAAAATATTAATAAAAACCTATAATAGTGGCTCAATATTACTAAAATAACACTGTGTTAAGGTTGTTTTAACTATATAAAGCACTTTGAGTAGCTTGCATTACATAAAATTAAGCTTATTATTATAATTTTTAAAAACCTCTTATTAAAAAAAAAAATATTATTGTTTTTCTTTAAGCCTTACTATAAACTGCAACTTGTCAACCAACCAGTCATGCTTTGTCTTTTAGAATCCTGCTGGAGAGAGGTGGGATTAAACCTGAACACATCGAGGACATCAGGATCCCAGACCAGTCTGATTCCACACTGTGCACCTCCTGCCTTCCTGAATTATTCTTCTCCCATGTAAGAGATGGACTCGACTTTGGGACACAAATTGGCTTTGTGTGGATCAAATAATCCTGCATGAGCTCTGACTGAATATGAATGTTCATTTAAGAAATGTGTCTAAAAGCCAGTATATAAATCTACTAATATAATAAATTAATTTGTATGGGATTACCACCACTTGTGTCAAACTCAAATATGCTATGAACACTTTCGTTTGGTATGTTCACAAATGGGCATGATTTATTTTTCCAACATCAAGATTTTAGACTAAAAATGTGAATATTTTAATAAGAGAAAGTGCTTTTTAGATGCTTTTTTGCTAGTTCATTTGAAGTCCTGTTGTGTGACGAATGGATTTTTAAAAATACAAATATTTAAAATATTAACAAATACATATTGACTTATTTTATGTTTATTAAAGTTGGTAATCTCTCTTGCTATAATATGGATGTGTCACACCACAGGACTGAAGAAGTAGCTTCACATAAACACTACAAATCTAATTAATAGTTGGAGGTAAAATTTTCCTTTTAAAAAAATTCCTTACTTCCTGTTCCTGTCCTGATTGGCAAGAGATTTTGTCACTCAGTACTCAATATTTGGTACCTCAATAATTAATAATCAGTAATTTTATGGCCCCATTATATAATTCAATATAAATATATATTTAAATAGTATTTCTATCCACATTGTTAATTTTGAAACTAAGGGATAGTTGTACATCACAAGACAATTTCCATAGTTTATTTGCTAATTGCTGAATTGTTAAAATATATTATAATAAATCATTTTATGTATTGGACAGAAAGATTCTAAAAATATAATGGGGGAAATGAAATGAAAAATGGCATTTTTCTATGAGTACAGTAAATTACAAATTGTCAACAACCCATTATTAAAAGCTACTGAAAGAAACCTCTCTAAAATACATAATTCAGGAACTGTCTATTGATGTCCGTCAGTATGAGTGTGATTTGTGTTTAGTAAATGAGATGTTTTTAATTGCACAATTTATTTTTAATGAACTATTTTGAGAGGTTAAAATAGACTGTGAATGTACACTAGAGGGAGCTAATCGTGTGACGACTTTCATCTCATCGTGACCACCATTACACGTTATGAATGATCATAAAATTGTTTAGTTATTAAATGTTTTGCTGTAATATTGCTCATTTCACAGCGAAAACAGCTGCTTCTTATCATTATGCCAAACGTTAAGCTTGAAACAGTCCTAGTGGGATAAAATAACCTATTTTTGTATTTTGTATTATGCACAATAAAATTAACTGTAAAATATGTGTAAACTCGCTTGTTTAGCGTTATTATGTGTACATGCCTCTGAATTCGTTTAACTTCACATCTGTTGTGTATTTATTCGGTAGAAGCGACGCTAGAGGGCGCTCGCGTCACTGCTGTCACTGTACGCTGCGCGCGCGCTTGTTTATTATTCGAGAGACGCTGATTGTTGGCTGCTGGCCAAGATCCCTTCAGCAGCATCACAGGCAGCTTTGGTCTGTAACAACACTCTTGCAATGTCACAAAAACATCTCAGCTATTCCTTATCGTGTGCTGTTGAAATGACAGCACCATTTTACTATCAAGTCATAAAGGAGGGTAATAGATGTGACGTTATGTTTGACTAGCACTGCAGAAAAGACGCTTGTCAGCCCTATTGTCTGCATAAGCAGCAGCGTGCAAGTGAATGTTTTCCGCGTTGACTGTGGTAAGCCTACCAAACTATTGACAAAACCTCAATAACACCTCTGCTGACCTACTAAGGGTTCAAACATAGCTAACACACGCAACCCTTAAGCACCATACTATACCATAGGCCTAGCAGATGGTTCTGGTTCTGCTTTAGTATCCAGATTTTAGACTGGATGTAATGTGGAACTGTACTAAAATTGTTTATCCCAACAATATGGGAAATTATTAACATGACAGAGCTAGGGTAAATAGGAAAATAGCCTACATTTTACACAATGTAACTTTTTTTGATAAAAAAATAAAATGTTATTAATGATAGACTGCAAAAACACACATCTTTACCCAAATACACTTAGTCTATTATGTATAATTATGATTTATTTTAAAGTTTTGCATGAAAATGCATTGTTTATGCCATTTGTCACGTCATCTGTAGAGAAGTAGTTCCGGTTGTGGGTAGCGTGAAGCTGCAAGTTCATTGTCGCAACGAACTTGAAAAATTAACCATAGGCCATTCAAAATGGCAAACCTCCGGTTGTAAAAACAAAGAAGCCGTTATTTATTTGTCCATAGTCTCTTATAAGATGTCCTGTATCCTGTATGTGTACATTGGTGCCTCGATTTATTTGCGGAGAGAAGCTAGCCGAAGCACAACCAAAACAAATGATTAAAGTTACATAGCATAGTTTTAAATTCATAAACAACAATGGCATTATGGTTTCTCAGCCATAAAAACAAACACTGGGGAAAATATTGTAGTAATATATTTCACTATAAGTGAATTTGAGTTAATATTGTAGTGATTAAACGCATATCCTTTGACGTCAATAACAACAGATATCGAAAAAAGTTATTTGTTACTTTAGCTATATGCACAGTTATACATTTACTGTTATTATTTGTGTTTTCCCTGCCCTATTAGAACAAATCAGTCTGCTTTACTCACAATACTCAAGTCCTTCTTTGTGCTTTCAGCTGGCATTAGAGGTTAACAGAGCAGGTCAAGTATTTATGTGAACCATGAATTTGCAGCATCTTTTAATAACTGGGTCTCGTATTTAAATATAGATTTACATGCCGTAGAAATACTTTCCTGTGAGGTCAAACCTCAGATTAATAAAGTGCTTTTATGTGGGTCATGCAAAAAAAAAAAGGATGGTAATTTCTATGCAGCAACAGATGGGGAATTTCTGGATGGGGTTGTGATGAGGCCATGATTTCATGAGAATAACTTTTCTTCATTTCAGATCATATAAAACACTTAATCATTTTATGATGTTTTAGAGTACATATTATCTAGAGTGTACTAAAGCCAGAGACACATTATCATTACACATACATTCACAAAAACACTTCTGGCACTGATATTGTGGTTTTATTGCACTTTAGACCATGATGATTGAAGAACCACAGTTTGTTCTGTCCCACAGAATAACTGGCATAAATTTACTGATTTATGACTTCTGATCACACCTCAGTTTTCCCTGTAACTTATTAAAGTACTCGACTCGCATATCCTTTGTGCTCGAGGAAACACTTCCAAAGAAACTGCGTGTGCAGACTTGTAAACAAAATAAAAGCAAGTTAAATCGCTTTTAGGAAACGGGATATAGACGTGGTAGATGGTTGCCAAGTCTAGTGGTATTACAGAACTCATCTGTGAACCAGATGCACAAATCGGCCTGGGCAATTCCCGTGCCATAGTTTGTTTTATTAACCTGAATTCCAACTTAATCTACATTTACAATGAGCAAACACAACACCATCAGCCAGTCTTACAGGAAATCACGTGATCTGACCATAAAGATGTAGATATAAGGATCGGCTAATGGGTGTGCTTACGGTAAAGATGATAACTATAACAATTAATTTTCTTCATAGGGGAATTGATTTTTAAAGCTAACTTATATACCTTTAATGACTGACCTACTGTGAGCTACAAGGTTAATCAATGGTATATGCTTTTGTTGAAGACATCAGCCTGCATTGTATTTCAAAATATTCATGTTTAACATCGGAATATATATTTATATATATATATATATATATATAATATGCCAAAAGTATTGGGACACCCCTCCAAATCATTGAATTCAGGTGTTCCAATCACTTCCATGGCCACAGGTGTATAAAATCAAACACCTAGGCATGCAGATTGCTTCTACAAACATTTGTGAAAGAATGGGTCGCTCTCAGGAGCTCAGTGAATTCAAGCATGGTACCGTGATAGGTTGCCACCTGTGCATTAAGTCCATTTGTGAAATTTCCTCACTACTAAATATTCCACGGTCAACTGTTAGTGGTATCATAACAAAGCGGAAGCAATTGGGAATAACAGCAACTCAGCCACGAAGTGGTAGGCCACGTAAAATCACAGAGCGGGGGGGTCAACACATGCTGAGGCGCTCGGTGCGCATAAGTCGCCAACTTTCTGCAGAGTCAGTAGCTACAGACCTCCAAACTTTGTGTGGCCTTCAGATTAGCTCAAGAGCTTCATGGAATGGGTTTCCATGGCCGAGCAGCTGCATCCAAGCCTTACTTCACCAAGTGTAATGCAAAACATCATATGCAGTGGTGTAAAACACACCACCACTGGACTCTAGAGCAGTGGAGACTCTTCTCTGGAGTGATGAATCACGCTTCTCTGTCTGGCAATCTGATGGACGAGTCTGGGTTTGGCTGTTGCCAGGAGAATGGTACTTGCCTGACTGCATTGTGCCAAGTGTAAAGTTTGGTGAAGGGGGGATAGTGGTGTGGGGTTGTTTTTCAGGGGTTGGGCTTGAACACTTAGTTCCAGTGAAAGGAACTCTTTGGAACATTTTGGACAATTTCATGCTCCCAACTTTGTGTGAACAGTTTGGGGATGGGCCCTTTCCTGTTCCAACATGACTGTGCACCAGTGCACAAAGCAAGGTCCATAAAGACATGGATGAGCAAGTTTGGTGTGGAGGAACTTGAGTCCTGACCTCAACCCGATAGAACACCTTTGGGATGAATTAGAGCGGAGACTGCGAGCCAGGCCTTCTCGCCAACATCACTGCCTGACCTCACAAATGCATTTCTTGAAGAATGGTCAAAAATGCCCATAAACACACTCCTAAACCTTGTGGAAAGCCTTCCCAGAAGAGTTGAAGCTGTTATAGCTGCAAAGGGTGGGTCAACTCCATATTAAACCTTACAAATTAAGAATGGGATGTCATTAAAGTTCATGTGCACGTAAAGGCAGGCGTCCCAAAACTTTTGGCAATATAGTGTATCTGTACAGTCATGTGAAAAAGTTAGGACACCCTATTGAATTCCATAGTTTTCCATATCAGGACATAATAAAAAATCATCTAGTCCTTGGCAGGTCTTAAAACTTGGAAAATAAAACCTCAGATGAACAACAAAAAATGACATATTACACTGTGTCATTATTTATTTAGCATTAATAAAGCCAAAATGGAAAAGCCATGGTTGACAAACTAAGGACACCCTATGATTCAATTGCTTATAGATCTACTTTTAGCAGCAATAACTTGAAGTAATCATTTTCTGTATGACTTTATCAGTCTCTCACATCATTGGAGGAGTTTTGGCCCATTCTTCTTTACAAAGTTGCTCCAGTTTATTGAGGTTTGTGGGCATTTGTCTATGCACAGCTCTTGCCGTAGCTTTTTTTAATTATTATTTTCAGTCGGGATGAAGTCTGGACTTGACTGGGCCAGTGCAACACCTTGATTCTTTTCTTTTCAGCCATTCTATTGTAGATTTGCTGGTGTTCTTGGGATCATTGTCCTGCTGCATGAGTTTTGGCCAAGCTTTAGCTGTCGGACATATGGCCTCACATTTGACTCTAGAATACTTTGGAATACAGAGGAGTTCATGGTCAACTCAATGACTATGAGATGCCCAGGGCCAACGAAAACAAGCTCAAAATCGTAAACCCTCCACCAGCATGCTTGACTTTTGCTATGAGATGTTTGTTCTGATATGCTGTGTTTAGTTTTCACCAAACTTGGCACTGTTCATTATATGGCGAAACATCTCCACTTTGGTCTCATCTGTCCAAAGGACATTATTCCAGAAGTCTTGTGGTTTGTTCAGATGAAAATTTGCAAACCTAAGCCATGCTGCCATGTTATTTTTAGAGAGAAGAGGCTTTCTCCTGGCAATCCTTACAAACATTCCATACTTCTCCCATTTTTTCTAATTGAACTGCCATGAACATTATCATTTAACATGTTAACTGAGGCTTGTAGAGTCTGAGGTGTAGTTCTTGGGTTGTCTGCAATTTCTTTGAGCATTGCACGGTCTGATCTTGGGGTGATATTGCTGGAACGTTCACTCATCGGAAGACTGGTGTCTGTTTTGAATGTCTTCCACTTTGAATAATCTGTAGAATGTTGGATTTCAAATTGTTTGGAAATAGCCGTATAACTCTTCCCAGATTGCTTCTCTAAGATCATTGCTGATGTCTTTCCTCCTTGGCATTGTGTTAACACACACCTGAAGGCTCCAGACCAGCAAACTGCCAAAACACATTTGCTGGTGATCAGTTAATCAAAGGCATTTGATTAGCAGCACCTGACCATTACTTACCCTCTTAATTCCTATGTTAACAGTAAGGGTGTCCTTAGTTTGTCACACAAGGGTTTTCCATTTTGGTCTAGTTTTTGTTAAACAAATAATGAAACGGTGTGATATGTCATGTGTTGTTGTTCATCTAAGGTTTTATTTTCCAACTTTTAAGACCTGCCAAGGACCAGATGATTTTTTTATGATGTCCTGATATGGAAAACAGGCCTTTTAGTCACAGATTCAGTACAGTCAGACAACAACTAATCCAAAGCTTTTAATGCATATGTCGGTGATGACCGTGTGCCCGGCCCATTTGATTTGCTTCAAAGAGGGAATGAGGCTTAAAGAGCTTCCAAAATACAGATATGCAGACCTTTTGTTATGGAAAAAACAGCACGTCCTCACACCAGCATCCATGTCTGCACGTAGTCCTGTCATGCAGCAGTTATTTACAATAGTGATTTACTGGAAACAGACTTCCTGACCTTTCTAAATATTCTGAGACAGGATGTATGCGAGATATGCAGACACTCAGTTCATGTCTATATCATTCATTTTATATATATATATATATATATATATAGGCCTATATAATACAAAATTTTGCCATTTACAATGGCAGCATTTAAAAAATATCTGAAATTTTTTTTGAAGAAAACCCCCCACAGTTTTTTATGTGGTCTCAGTCTTCTGGACGCCATGGTATATTGGATCAGAGTTGAGATTAAGTCTTTCCTAAGTTAGATTTCGAGCTGAGTCTGCTTATGTAACTGTGCCGATGACCCTTTCCACCCCCATCATCCACTTTTTTTGCATTCCGTATAAACATTAGTGTTTATATCAGCTATCTGCTGAAGCAGGACCCGCTATATAAAATCATATCCTGTCTATGTACACAGAACATGTTTAACTTTAAAAGCACCATAAACATTACAGATCCCTTTCAGATAAGTTTATAATGAGCTTGAATCCACGTTTATTCAAAGCTACTGAAATCTTGTTTTATTAAAGAAATGCTAATATCTCAATATTATCTGCTGCTTGAGGCGAGAGCTTTTTCATGCTTCATGAGCCATGCACCCCCACCCCTTCCACCCGCTCCCTTCTCATCTTTGATGTGGGCGGCTTGCTTTGCTTTGTCATGATTACTCTGTGGATATGAAAACAGGGGCTTGCTCAAGTAGTTTTGGGTGTGGATTGTCTCTGACTGTCCTTTTCAGATTTTTTTTGTTGAGTCATGTCTGCAAACATTACCTTGAGTAACATTATAAATGGAAAGGGATAACTAGCAAAAAAAAAGTCTGTCAGAGGGCAAGCCAGACCAAGAGGCAAAATCCAGTTCCATCTGGATCTACAGTTCAGATGGCCCTTCCGTTATGTTTTATGTGGTTTGTGTCTACCTCCTACATCTTAGGGCTTGATAATACATTTTTACTGATGCAATACAGTATGTTCTGTTTTTACAGTATATGACTCAGACATAAGTCAGACATCTAAAAGGAGAACTGTCTATATATTGTCATCGAGCTCCCCTTGTTTGAGTTTATGGCTACTATGAGCAATACACTTTTCTTTAGTATTTTGAAGAAACTGGTGCTTTCCCTTACAGAACTTACTGGCACAATGCTACGTTTTTAGTGGTTACCAGGATGTCTGTTTGGTGGCTATGGTGTTCTGATTGGTTGTTAGTACAATAATATGCAGTTGTTAGGGTGTTCTGGGTGGTTGAGTGTTGCTATGCTGTTGTTTCAGGTTGTTTGCTATTTGGTTACCACAAACATCTATCTTAAGTAAACCACATTATTTAAAGTATCATTCTTGTAAATGTTGTTGATGTTTGTTCTTATTCCTTAGAAAGAGGCTTCTGCCTCCTTAAAGGGATAGTTCACCCAAAAATGAAAATGCTGTCATCATTTACTCACCTTCAAATTGTTCCAAACCTTTATGAATTTCTTTCCTCTGCTGAACACAAAAGAAGATATTTTGAAGAATGTCGGTAACCAAACAGTTGATGGGCTCCATTGACTTCCACTGTATTTTTTTTTTTTTCCATACTATAGAAGTCAATGAGGGACATCAACTGTTTGGTTACTAACATTCTTCAAAATATCTTCTTTTGTGTTCAGCAGAAGAAATTCATACAGGTTTGGAACAACTGGAGGGTGAGTAAATGATTACAGAATTTTCATTTTTGGGTAAACTATCCCTTTAACAGGTGGGTATAGTAGAAGTGGAATAAGATTCTTTGGAGGAGAGAGGTGTAATGTGATGTTGTGAGCCACGTTTGAATCTGTTTCACTGGTGTGAGCACCACACTGCACCCTAGGTTCAAGTCTGACAGTTTTAAAAGCATATTTTTAGCACTGTAATTTATGCTAAATAAAATGAAACATTAGCAAATGCCAATTACTGGGCCCTGTGGCATAACACTATTTTCATTACACTTCCTCTGTCTGCTAGCTGAGTCAGAGGAGGATCCGAGCCCAAGGGTGATCCTGGAGGGTAGATTCGGAGCCAGTGCAGGTCTGCAGTGCAGAACAGTGTTGGCTGAAGTGCAGTATGGATTGCACGTTAATGCTGATGCAGCAGCTTTCTCTCACCTGCAGATGCAGGCCTGCTGATGGAAGAGTTTACAGACAGAGACAGACACATTCTTGGCACTGTCCACCCACTGCTGTCAGCAATGAGGCTATAATCTATAATATACTCAATAAATGTACACTACTTTTCAAAAGTTTAGGGTCAGTACAATTTATTTATTTATTTATTTTAGTTTTTTGAAAGAATTTTTGAAAGAAACTTTTCTTGAGGAAGGACACATTAAATGGATCAAAAGAGACAGTAAATACATTTATAATGTTACAAAAGATTTCTATTTCTGTCATGACAACTCTTGGAGTGTTTGCCATATGACAATGTTGATATGTTTGGTCTTGGAGGAATAGATCTGCTACGGTGCTGCTGCTGATGATGATGATGATTATTGCTGTTGCTGTTATTGCTGCTGCTGTTATTGTTTCTGCTGCTGTTGCTGTTATTGCTGCTGCTGTTATTGTTTCTGCTGCTGTTGCTGTTATTGCTGCTGCTGTTATTGATGCTGATTATTATTGCTGCTGCTGTTATTGTTTCTGCTGCTGTTGCTGTTATTGCTGCTGCTGTTATTGATGCTGATTATTATTGCTGCTGCTGTTATTGTTTCTGCTGCTGTTGCTGTTATTGCTGCTGCTGATATTGCTGCTGCTGCTGCTGTTATTGATGCTGATGATTATTGCTGCTGCTGCTGTTATTGTTTCTGCTGCTGCTGCTGCTGCTGTTATTGATGCTGATGATTATTGCTGCTGCTGTTATTGTTTCTGCTGCTGCTGCTGTTATTGCTGCTGATGATTATTGCTGCTGCTTTTGTTGCTGCTGCTGCTGTTATTGCTGTTGCTGTTATTGCTGCTGCTGATGATGATGATTATTGCTGCTGCTTTTGATGCTGCTGCTGCTGCTGTTGATTATTGCTGCTGCTGATGCTGTTATTGTTTCTGCTGCTGTTGCTGTTATTGCTGCTGTTATTGCTGTTGCTGCTGCTGTTATTGCTGCTGCTGATTATTTCTGCTGCTTTTGATACTGCTGCTGCTGTTGATTATTGCTGCTGCTGCTGCTGTTATTGTTTCTGCTGCTGTTGCTATTATTGCTGCTGCTGATGCTGTTATTGCTGCTGCTGCTGCTGCTGCTGCTGTTATTGCTGCTGTTGCTGCTGATGATTATTGCTGCTGCTTTTGATGCTGCTGCTGCTGCTGCTGTTATTGCTGCTGCTGATTATTGCTGCTGCTGTTATTGCTGCTGCTGCTGATTATTATTGCTGCTGCTTTTGATGCTGCTGCTGCTGATTATTGCTGCTGCTGCTGCTGTTATTGTTTCTGCTGCTGTTGCTGTTATTGCTGCTGCTGCTGCTGCTGTTATTGCTGCTGCTGCTGATTATTATTGCTGCTGCTTTTGCTGCTGCTGTTGCTGTTATTGCTGCTGCTGTTATTGCTGCTGTTGATTATTGCTGCTGCTGCTGTTATTGTTTCTGCTGCTGTTGCTGTTATTGCTGCTGCTGATGATTATTGCTGCTGCGTTTGTTGCTGCTGTTGATTATTGCTGCTGCTGCTGTTATTGTTTCTGCTGCTGTTGCTGTTATTGCTGCTGCTGCTGCTGCTGTTATTGCTGCTGCTGATTATTGCTGCTGCTGTTATTGCTGCTGCTGCTGATTATTATTGCTGCTGCTTTTGATGCTGCTGCTGCTGATTATTGCTGCTGCTGCCGCTGTTATTGTTTCTGCTGCTGCTGTTATTGCTGCTGATGATTATTGCTTCTGCTTTTGTTGCTGCTGTTGATTATTGCTGCTGCTGCTGCTGTTATTGCTGCTGCTGATGATTATTGCTGCTGTTGCTGTTATTGCTGCTGTTGATTATTGCTGCTGCCGCTGCTGTTGCTGTTATTGCTGCTGTTGCTGCTGCTGTTGCTGCTGTTATTGCTGCTGTTGCTGTTATTGCTGCTGCTGTTAATGCTGCTGCTGCTGCTGCTGCTACAGAGCAAGTACGGGACTTGCTACTGCCAATACACAGACAACATGCTGCTGTGAGCAAATAAGACATGCTGCTGCTGCTGTATAATATAGCGTAGCAGATCTATACAGGTGGAGCTGGGGAGGGGAAAGGGTTTCTGAATGTGCGCTGCAACTGCTACAGCAAATGCTGACAGAGTATTTGAAGGTTGAGCAGCGAGCTCATTGGCTACTGATAAAGCAGAAACCAATCAGCTGTGCCCAATAGAAAATGATGTGATTGCAAGCAGATTGAGTTAAGGACCTATTAGCCTGTGACATCTAGAGTTTCATGACAGAACTTTGTATTTGAAGTTAATGCTGTTCTTTTGAATTTTCTATATGTCAAAGATTCCTTAAAATATATCATGGTTTCCATAAAAATATTAAGCACCACAAGTGTTTTCAACATTGATAATAATCAGAAATGTTTCTTGAGCAACAAATCAGCATATTAGAATGATTTCTGATCATATACTGAAGACTGAAGACTGGATACTGAAGACTGGAATAATGATGCTGAAAATTCGGCTTAGATCACAGGAATAAACGACATTTTAAAAATGCATTAAATTAAATTTATTTTAAATATGAGCATAAGAGACTTCTTAAAAAATCATTTAAAAAATCTGGCAACACTTTACTTAAAGCCTTTATGTACAATGCATTAAAAAAGTACTTTAAATTGAATTAATTATGCCTTGTAATTCAAATTATAATGCAGTGTATGGTCACATGAATAATTGTAACCACAATACATAATAATATTTATCTATTCATTGTTACACATTTAGAAAGTATAATGCATTAAAACACACAACAACAACCAATTTCATATGTAAAGAAGGATCTGCAAATATTATAATGCATTTTAACTTTGGTTACAATTATTTATGAAAAGTTCAATTTCATATGTTGTCACATCCCCGCGTTTGTGTACCTCACTGCAATAATAATAATAATAATAATACATTTATTAAAATTTAAATTACTTTTTTCCAGCAATGTAAACAGGATACATTTACTTCTGAAAATTGCGCAAGACAGTAGTACTTTTGTTTTTAGGATTTTTCTTAGTCCATCTGCAAATTTTTGAAAACTAAAGCAATCTTGTTTTGAGCATAAATCTGACAATTTTTTAAAAAAAAATTACATAAAATAATCAAGATAAAGCAGTTTTGCTCCTCAAGTATCTTTCACAGTATTGTGTAAAGTATGTTTTTGGCCCAAAGCGGCTCATCTCTGTACGCTACTGAGAAGCATGATTGCTTTCATCATGTTAACAAGGATTACTGACCCTGGATTGACATTCACCCTCTCTCTCTGTGTTTGAAACATGATGCCTTCTCTTCTCTAATCCCTCCATTCTGTCTGCCCGCCTCTCAGATCCTGCCCTGATTACCAAGAGCTCTGGACATCAAGAGCATCTTTCCTCTTATCATGCTATGCGCAGCACTTTGATCTTTTACATTTAAAAAGACTGTTGTTACAGTTTCCTCCTTTGGCTGCTTAACTTCATCTTGCAGTGAATAAAAGCTTCCTTTGGCTTTTTTCTCCTTCTGGCCACAGTCCCGGGGTAATGCTGACTGTCCTCTTCATCTTGGGCGGCAGAGGCATCTCAGCAGGTTTCGTCAGGCCACCCTAAAACACAATTAATAAGAGCCTTGCATTTCTGTTTTTCACTGCCAAGTGATCAGCCGCAGTGCCCTGCTGCCAGCTGACCCACTGTTCCACATCCACATCCTTTCACGTTTTTGAGTGGACTAGAGTGATAAATACAGCCTTAATGTGATTGAGTTCCCCTCCCAGAGGGGAAAAAGTCCTTCAGGGTCTAGAGATATCTTTAATGAGCCCCAATCATTTTAATAGCATAGCTAATAGACTGCAGGCTTCGCTAAATTCACTCAGTGCCACGATGCTTAATGATATCCAGTGTAATATGACTTAATAGAAATGCATTTCTGATGTCTCTGTAGGTATAAGGCAAAAAAAGTTTGGGAAAAATTTAATAGCTAGCATAAAATGTCCCTACTACCTATTCAGGTTGAATCTACAGTCATACTACAGTATACAATGTTATGTGATACATTAAGTACATTTTAGGTTATTCATACCTAATTTTGCTCATCATAGAGCAACTCTAGTTAAATCTGCTGTGTGACAGTAACGACTGTGAGAAACCTCTTTTCCCTCTTTGGCTTGGTTATTTTAAACCTCTAGATCCTTCAGTCTGTTCATCTGATTGGCATTCTAATTATGAGCTGCTTTTTAAAATAGCTGTTCTGCTTTCAGTTCTTCAACTCCAGAAATACAGCTGTGAGAAATCATTTGTAAATGTATTGTTAGTGTACTTCTGAGAAAAGGGTGCAAAATTCAGAAAATGTTCATGCTGATAGCGAACAGTGTCGGTGTAAGGTGGGAGAGAGAGAGTGTTTCAACTATCAAAAAAATAAAAATAAAAAATGATGTTCATGTTACAAATATAAATATACAACAATGCAATGTGCAAATGCAAGCAGTTGAAATCATTAAATATTAACGGATGTAATTTGTAAATTTATAATAACTGTTTTCTTATAATTATTATTATTACAATTATATTATAATAATAATAATAAATAGATGATTATTATAATATTCTTGTCCTGCATATTTCTGCACATTGATTGAATCATATGACTTTGATTTAGTATTATTTTTTCAAATAATATATTTTAATCCTGCTTTTTTCAACAAAAAAAAAATTAATAATAATAATTAAAAGGCTTAAAAATAAAAAAAGATTACGCAAAGCTAAATTGTAATAACAATAATTACAATAATGTTATTTCTTTTGATATCACAACTTTGATTTAGCAGACAATATTTTTTTTAAATAATTATATTTTACTCCACTGCTTTTTTTTCTAACAAATAATTAATAAGCTTAAAAATAAAAATAAAAAAAGATTATGCAAAGCTTCCTAATATGTAAAATGTTTATTCTAGAATTATGCCTGTTTAATTATGGGTTGTTGTTGTTGTTTTATGCCTTTGAATTTATTCCCTTATGAAAAATTATATATATATATATATATATATATATATATATATATATATATATATATATATATATACACTACCGCTCAAAAGTTTGGGATCAGATTATTGTTTTTAAAAGAAGTTTCGTCTGCTCACCAAGGGTGCATTTACTTAATTAAAAATACAGTAAAAACAGTAATATTGTGAAATACTATTACAATTTAAAATAACTGTTTTCTATTTGAAAATATTTTAAAATGTAATTTATTCTTGTGTTGGCAAAGCTGAATTTTCAGCATCATTAATCCAGTCTTCAGTGTCACATGATCCTTCAGAAATCATTCTAATATGTCAATTTGCTGCTCAAGAAACATTTATTGTTTACAATTGTACAAAATATTTGCGTACAATATTTTTTTTCAGGATTATTTGATGAATAGAAAGTTCAAAAGAACAGTGTTTATCTGAAATCTAATCTTTTGTAACATTATAAATGTCTTTACTGCCACTTTTGATTGATTTAATGCATCCTTGCTAAATAAAAGTATTCATTTCTTTAATTTCTTTTCAAAAAAATAAAAATAAAAATTCTTACTGACCCCAAACTTTTGAACGGTAGTGTATAATGCTACAGAAGCTTTGTATTTCAGATAAATGCTGTTCTTTTGAACTTTCTATTCATCAAGGAATCCTGAAAAAAAAGTACACAACTGTTTTCAACATTGAAAATAATACGAAATGTTTCTTGAGGAACTAATCATCATATTAGAATGATTTCTGAAGGATCATGTGACACTGGAGACTGGAGTAATAATGCTGAAACTTCAGCTTTGCCAACACGAGAATAAATTGTAAAATATATTCAAATAGAAAACAGTTATTTTAAATTGTAATAATTTTTCACAATATAACTGTTTTTACTGTATTTTTAATTAAATAAATTAACCCTTGGTGAGCAGACAAAATTCTTTTAAAAACATTAAAAATCTTACCGATCCCAAACTTTTGAGCGGTAGTGTATATATATATTTAATGTATTTTTCAATAAATTCTAGGTTCAGACAAAAGGACAAAAGCAATAACATTACTTCATTGAGCCATCTCTTGTGTTATTGCTTAATTATATAAATACTTGGATATAAAGTTAAGTATTTTAGGAATTACATCTGAAGTGAACAGAAAAAAAAAATCAGTTCTCATCAACAGCCCCTCCCAAAAGAGCAAAATAAATCTGAAACTGTTTATAATCTCGATGAGAACGACTTTGAAAGACTTCTTTGGAATCTGTCAAAGAAACCGGTCTGATCTAGTTTGCTGCGTCTTGACAGGAAGTGAGCTGGGCAGAGCCAGCCAGCTGTTTTGGAGGGAGTATTTTTTTTTTTTCCTGGCGAGGTTGAAGGAAGTGCCAGTTGTACTCAGGTGATCTCAGCAGCTGGGCTGAATAGGCTGTCTGTTATTCACGTCTGTGCACTGGCCCAGTCGCTGCTCTGAATCTATAAAGAGTGCAAACAAGCCGGGGGATGTTTTTATTCCCTCCCATTCAGCAGATTCGGTAGCCCTGGGGAAGACTCGTGAGGATCTCTCAACCTGGCACTGCTGACCCATTTACCTGTACCGGCTCCCTCGAGACCGTCTGAGCCCTGTGTTCTTCAAGCCGGCTGGGTCTCCACCCTCCAAGGGGCCTCTCTGCTTTACAGCTGCCAACCATTTGGCCGAATATTTTTCTCACATGTGGAGTGTATACATGTGCACATACAGTAGAGACTGTGGGAAAAAAGTGGGGCCCGCAGAGGGAAAGAGAGAGGTGTGTTTTTGAGACAGAGATGGTGTGTTGTCGGCTGTTTAAACAGCCCTGTTTGGTTTGGCTGCGCTGGAATCTGTCTGATTGATTCTCCTCGGCTCAAACCACTGCTGAGGATGAACTGCTTATTGCCTGAGCTTCTACATTTGCAAAGATAGGCTTGCAGAATTGATTCTTTTCAAGAAATATTTGTTGCTTAGATCTCTAATCACCCCTGAAAATGCTTACAGCACTGGAGAAACAGCATGCTCAAATGCATCTAAAAACTATTATGTTTTTAACATTAATTATGATTATGCTACGTTTTTTACGGTCAAAAAGATAACAAATCATAGGGAGCGTGTATCGCCCTGATGCGCAGCATAGCTTCACAAGTGTACGCCGATGTCACCTCACAGGAAGTGGGCAGGGAAATTTCACTCACCCATCAGTCATTGTGGCCAACCTGAAAGAGAAAGCATTTCAACATTTAACCCTTGTGTGTCATTTAAAAAAAAGTTACACACTGGTCCAAAGAGGACAAAAATGTCCATGTCCAAAAACTGTCATGACAATTTGAAGCTTGAAGTTTGGTCTCAATTTTAAGAGGACCCTTGGCAGTTTAAAAAGTGAAATTTTTATGAAAAAACATTTATGAAAATGATTTATGAACATTATTTTATATAAAATATATATTTTATGAGATATGTTGAACTCTACAATTGCTAGAAAATCAAAGCCATAAATCTAAACAAGTTGTGTCCCAAATTTGAGGTTGATATCTGTAAAATTGAGCTTTTAGTAAGATTTTGTTTGGGTGCAGTACCAAATTTTCCCCATTAGATGCCAGCAAAACTCCACTGGTACACGGAGTGGTTGGATTTGTGATTTGCAGTAGTTTTTCTCAAATATAACAAGTACACACACATACAAACCAACACACCCACACAATTATAGCTGCATAATTTGTCCAATTGGTTCCATACGGAAGAGGATTAGGGCCAAGCAATAATAAAAAAATAAAACCATCTCGAGATTAAAGTTCATAAATTTCAAGAAAAAAATGGAATTAAAATGTTGAGAATAAACTCATTAAATTACGAGAAAAAACTTGTTAAATTTCAAGAAAAAAGTCGAGATAAAATGTTGAGAATAAAGTCATTAAATTACGAGAAAAAAGTCGTTAAATTACGAGAACGAATTCGTTAAATTATGAGAAAAATGTCGTTAAATTTCGAGAAATAAGTCGAGATAAAATGTTGAGAATAAAGTCATTAAATTATGAGAATAAAGTCATTAAATTATGAGAAAAAGTCATTAAATTATAAGAAAAAAGTTGTTAAATTACGAGAACAAATTCGTTATTCTGAACATTTTAACTCAACTTTTTTCTTGAAATTTAACAACTTTAATCTCGAGATGGTTTTATTTTTTTATTATTGCTTGGCCCTAATCCTCTTCCGAAGTTCCATAATATGCATAAGCAGAAAACAGGAACAAAGCGAGTATTTGCTTTATAGGCCAAACTTGAGAAAATTACACCATCTGGTAAAAAATAGAAAGAAAAAAAAATAGTTTTGAAGCCTTTTCAACTGAATGAAAGCCTTTTAACAAAGATTGCATCATTTTATAGGCCCCAGTATTAAAAAATGCAGTTTTAATGGGGACATTTTTGTCCTTAAGGTCCTGAATGAAAAAGGCAAAAATGTCCATAAGGGCGCACAAGGGTTGAACATTAAGAACACCATTAAAAATGTTAAAATAAATGTTTAATATTAGACAGGCGTGTGGTATGAGTTCAAATACTTGTAACGTAACAAATCACATTTATTTTCATATTAAACAGTCATTTATATTCATTTTAAATTCATAAAATACACAAACGTTTTGACTTTACTGAAGTTGATCATAAAGTCTTATGATTAAAAGTTTGAAATTAGTTATTAGAGAAGTACAAAATGTACTCATGTTTGAATTTCTTTACAAAATCTATTTTTTATTTAATTTATGTATTATTATTAGTATTGTTAATAACGGGTGATTGACAAATAAAGCTTCAAAAAAAGGTGCTTTCAGTTTCAGTTGATAAATAACATTTGAAGTGTTTAAATTCATTTTTTGACTGTTTTTATGTCAGGTGGTACAACCAAATAGTTGTAGTTGTACCACCTGACATGGAAAGTGTACCAACCTACCCATACTTGAAATGAGCAGTTTTTACCACTATTTGAGCGATCTACAAACATGTTCACTCTGTCACAAGGATCAGTTGAGGTCCTCTGGATGATGCATTATCATGTTCATAATTCATAATAAAAGAGCCATGTTTGCAGTTGTGTCACCCTGACATTCAAATTGCTGGACAAAAGTTTCAATTATCTCAACTTCTGTTTATAAAAATTTGTTTAAATAAAAGATTTCAAACCTAAAATGATCCCATAAACTTTAGTTTTTTAATGTTTTATTATTAAGAAAAACTTTTTTATTAGTCTGTTCATTTGTTCAGACAGTTGCACCACCTGACATGTTGTGGGTTTAAGATAACAAAACATAAAATAATAATTTTATAGAATAAAGTATGTATGTATTTTGCTAAATTGGTTAGTTGAACTAGACAGTTAAGGAAAAGCCATCAGAAAATGTTCTGCATACCTGCAAACACATTCATGACTGTTCAAAAGCATCTCATGATTCACCTCATGAAGTTGGTTGAGTGAATGTCTAGAGTGAGCAGAGCTTGAATGTAGACAAACAAGTTCAAATATTGATATATGATTATATATGATTCTAATACTTCTATTTGTGCTGTTTTATAGTTAGATGACTTTACTATTCCATCAATCCATGCATTCTCCAAACCACTCGTCAGGCACTTTACTATTCCAAAATGTGTAAAATAATAATGAGTAGGTGTGTCCAGACTTTTGATTGGTAGTGTATATTTTTATGCAAGTACAACTGGATGTATAATATACATTTATATGTATGAAAGCGTGGTAATTTATATTATATTTATACATCTACGATGTTGTCATACTGGAAATCCCTAACCTGCGAGACTCTGTGGCGTCCCACATGAAGAGATGTGCCAATGCAGCTTATGTGTCTCTGACCACATGTGGTGACGCAGTTTGTCCAGGCCAGACTCAGATAGTCCTGAGCTTGTGAATGTTTGAAAAGGTTCTTGGAAATGATTTACCCACAGGTCACACAGATCTCAGAGTAATTACTCCACTATTGTGAGTAACTACCATGGACACCTTGAAACCTGTAGAGCGTGTAACCCGCAGTACCAGGAAGATTCACTCTATCCTCACTCATTAACAAAAAGCCCATGTGATATAACCTTACGTGACAGTCTCAAACTTCCATGAACCCTTGTCTTTTGCCTTTACAATGCCTGCTGCTTGTAAAAATGGGCACACTTTGAGTCTCGAGTTGTGCTGCTTTTCAAAACAAACGGATCATTGTCAACAGGAATGTGGCCTGGAAGATGAAATTGTGCGGATTGAACCATCATGACTTCCCATGCAAGACTCTCGTTACGCTCTCAGATCGGTGACGGCGTCAGGTGACACATCAGAGACAGAGACGCAGGGTTTACTGGAGGCAAAACAAACACAATCCCACAAAGACCTCAGCCTGTGTGTTTGCTCTGAGCTGCGGCTGTGTCACCTATACGGCTGAATTACTCTGGTCTGACATAACACGGCCTTATATGTGCTTGCGTGACAAGGTGGCTATTGTGTGCAATTCTGAAACTATCAGGTTTAGCACAGGAGCTCGGGATGAGTGTTGAGAACATGTCTTCATTCTGTAAACATACAACTGGATATAAAGTGAGATACAAAAGCTTGGTTTGGGCTGCGTTTTGATCAAATGAAATGAACAAGCTATATAATGAAAAGATCTGAATTATTTTATATTCATTTCATCTCAATGTTTTGAAATGTTCTAAATCGAACTAAATTGCTAAAACTTTAATTTAATTTATAATTATATATATATATATAAAATTCTTATAATTAGTTTTACTAATTTTTTTATTTTTCTAAGTTTTATTAATTCATCATATATATATATATATATATATATATATATATATATATATATATATATATATATATATATATATATATGTGTACACTGTAAAAAATGACCGTGATTTTAACAGTAAAAGACTGTAAAAATGCTGCGGTGAAAAACTGTCAATTGGTTTACAGAAAGTTTCTGTACTATATACGGTGAATAACTGTAATAGATCTAACGTTACATTTAATGTAATTTTACGGTAAAATACCGTAAGTTTTGTACCATACAGTTTTTGGAAGTGAAAAATAACAATTCATTGTAAAATTTACAGTGAAAAAACGTAAATTGACATTCCCACAATTCCCTGCGTGATACTTCACATTTGATATATTTTCGTTGAAATAACTCTGTTTCTTCTTAGTTTTTCTCATTTTTTTCTAATCAGTTATGTACATTAGGGTTTTATGTTACATCTAATGTTGTTAAATTAATGTTTTTTTACCGTAAATTTAACAGATTTTTTTTACGTTGCTACTGTATTTTTTACGGTAAAGTTCTGGCAACCACAGCTGCCGTTTTTTTACCGTAAATTTTACTGGGTTTTTTTTACAGTGTATATATAATGTTCTTTTGAGGGTATTGACTAGGGCTGGGCGATATAGCCTATCGAATGCGATTGTCACGCTCATTTCGTCAGTAAAGCTGGTTCCTTGATTACCGCTAAATCGCCATCACCTGCTTTCAAATGGAGCGGCATTTAATAGACAGAACCGTAGATCACTGACAAGCCACACAGTATCGCATTCATTATCGAAAGCGATTCATCTGCGATAATGAACGCGATATTGCGTAGCTTGTCAGTGATCTACGGTTCTGTCTATTAAATGCTGCTCCATTTGAAAGCAGGTGATGGCGATTTAGCGGTAATCAGGGAACCGGCTTTACTGACGAAATGCGTGTGACAATCGCATGCGATATATCGCCCAGCCCTAGTACTGACCCAGTGACAGGTTGTTGTACCCCTATACAATTTTTGCTTTTTTTTTTTTTTTTTTTTTTTTTTGGTGGCGATATATATATATATATATATATATATATATATATATATATATACTAAAATATCTTGATATCATGCAAATCTGCTTTAAGCAGCTGTAAGCATTCCTTAAATACTGATTAGAACACATTTCTTCTACAGATTTCATTATAAAAGGTGTGAGAATTCACACCTGCAACAGCCTTAGGTTCTGTAAACAGAAAAAAAGTGAGCAGCCCAAAAACTAGCCAGAGGACAGTCAGAAATGCTCTCTGTCCGTCAATCATGTTTGATGATAGGTTTTGCTGACATCAGATTGAAATGACCTCCTTGCCAAAACAGCTGAAATCACTTCCAGCACATTTAAACCATTACGGAAGAACAGCGTGCATGTCTGGAGGTTTTCGTCTGAATGTAAACTGCTGTTGACTTTCACCTGCATTCCTGCACTGACTCATGAGCTGCAGCAGAGACAATGACTGTCACATGTTGCTGTGAAACCTGCCCTTCACCCTGTCACCTAGTGAGGAGCGTTTCACTAACGCTTCCATGGGAAATGCCCGCCTCAAACATTACATCATTAGTGACAGGCTAAGAATACGAGCAGGCGAGATATGGATAAACTGCTCAGCTGTGTGTGTTCAGGATTTGGCACGAAGGGACAAAATGTCAAGCTCCTGCAGACACATAATCACTAAAATACACCTGACCTGTCCTGTAGATTCCTGGTTATTCCCATTAATAGGGTACACTAGGTGTCACGTTACTTTACAAAAATCCCTTGTATTTTGTACACTCTTGCACTGTAAACCCTAATGCTCAAAATACTTAATTGGTTTGAGTTGGACAAACTTAAATTGAACAAATTAGTTCAGTTAAATTAACTGCTATGAGTATTTAGAACTTTCTTTTTCTTTTGAGTTCACAGCACTGACATATTTCAAGTAAACTGAACCGTTTCATTGTTTTGAGTTGTATGAATTCATTTCTTTTAATTTAGACTTAAACTTAAGTTTAACCCATTTGTGCCCAAATTTTTCTGAATGGTTTCATGCATATAGCCCTGTTAATAGTGTCCTATGTGAACATGTTCTGCATTTATTTTTCCCAGGTTTTGTTTTTTTTTTCTTAAAAACGTGTTTGAATGTGCGGCAACTATAGTTGCCGGTGGGCAAATATGTTGTATGCACCCCTTAATGTAAAATTTGAATAGGAGGAGAGCATTTATGCATCTAACTCAAAATAACTGCTTTCAAGCAGATCAATCAAAGTTGAAGAACATTCAATGTGAACACAAAAAAGCTGCATCTAGCTTATAATCTCTTGAATATGAAAACACAACAAATAACAAATCCATTAGACTTAAAGTGGTGGAATATAGTGCAGAACAAAGTGCAGCTGTTTAGTTGCTCCAACAGAGCATTGTGAATTAAAATGTTAAATTGCATTGTTCATTAGAAAAAAAAATATATATATGTTACCCTGGACCACAAACCCAGTCATAAGCTGCACTGGTATATTTGTAGCAATAGCAAACAATACATTGTATAGGTCAAAATTATTGATTTTCTTTTATCATTAGGATATTAAGTAAAGATCATGTTCAATTAAGATATTTTGTAAATGTTCTACTGTAAAAATATAAAAAATTATTTTTGTAAATGGATATACATTGTTAAGGACTTCATTTGGTCAACTTTAAGGCAATTATCTCAATATTTCAATTTTTTTACACCTTCAGATTACAGATTTTCAAATAGTTGAGTCTTGGCCAAATGTCATATCATAACAAACCATACATCAATGGAAAGCTTATATATATTCACCTTTCAGATGATGTATAAATCTTAATTAAAAATTAAAAATTGACCCTTATGAATGGTTTTGTAGTCCAGGGTCACATATAACAAACAAACAAAAAATAAATTAATTAAAAAATAAATTAATTAACAAATAAAAATATATAATATATAACAATATAAAATATTATGAAAGCAAAAAGCACTAAACAAGACCAATAACCTTGATTTATTAACTCATTAAACACAGTATACCCCATTTCCCCATGATATATGTACTTACAAGTCATTTGCCCACCGGCAACTATAGTTGCCGCTTGGACTTTTGACTAAGTATACAAATAAAGATCTTTTGTAAGATTTTGGGGTAATGAGGTTCTAAAAAAAAAAAACCCCTAGGGTTCTTGACTCAATTTTAAAGACCTCTGTATGCCAAAAAGGTTCAACACTCTAAAAAATGCTGGGTTAAAAACAACCCAAGTTGGGTTGAAAATTGGCAAACCCAGCAATTTGGGTTAAATATTTGCCCAACCTGCTGGGCAGTTTTATTCAACTCAAATATTGTTTGAAAATGACTATATGCCTGGCTTAAAATGAACTCAAAATAGGTTGGAAATTAAAAATCAGACACATAATTACTAGAGGCAACAATAATATTCAAAAGGTGAACATTTATTAATAAGCAATTTAATAAATGTTTATTATTCAATAAACTTAAAAGTAAATGTTCATTTATTAAACATAATAATAATAATATGTTTATTTTTTATAGCGCCTTTCAAGAACCCAAGGTCGCTTCACAAAATTTATACAATCAATAGAAAACAATAATACAATCAATTGACAACAAAATATAACAGACAGTCAGAAGGGACATTCAGAAGAACAGAAGTTGACAACAAATAACTACAGATAATTAACATGAGAGGTCAAGCAATCAGATGATAGACATCACATTAGCCTATATCAAGAGAGTGGTCGTGTAACATACAAACAGAAAAAAGGGAGACAGAGAAGCAGGAAGGAAAAAGAATTATATACAGAGCAAAGTGAATAGATGACTTTTAAGTTGAGACTTAAAGTCTGAAGAGAGGAGGGAGCACGAAGATTATGCGGCAGCTTATTCCATAGCTTAGGGTCTATAATACTGAATAAAGCCCTACCACCCACAGTAGAGAGTTTATACTTGGGCACGACAAGCAAATTATCATTGCTAGATCTCAGCAGTGTTGGGGGTAACGCATTACAAGTAACTTGAGTTACGTAATCAGATTACTTTTTCAAGTAACTAGTAAAGTAATGCATTACTTTTTCAATTTACAACAAAATATCTGAGTTACTTTTTCAAATAAGTAACGCAAGTTACTTTTCACATTTATTGACTGACAGATCTCCTGTCCCCATATTGAGAGAAATAAAGTGCAGAGTGTGTTGTGTGCGCTGTGTAAGCATGATGATTATTATAGTTTTAGACTAAATGTGAACATGCATTTACTCATTTCACTTGCACGAAAACATTCAGTATTCCTCAAAATGAATAAAAACAGTGAAATGCAATCTCAGCAAACCTGTAATAATAAACTATATTAAATTACACAAATATACTTTGTATTTAATCTCAATTATTAACCAATGTCTTTGCTGCTGACCTTCAATATACCTAATTCAGCCATACTAATAATCAAAAAATACTTTAGATTAGATTTAGAAATAAGAACTAGAACTTCTTTCTTCTCTATTCTATTTTTCTTTAATCCAGAATGGCAGCACAGCTGAAAGGTTTGTTTGAGCTGCGCCCTCTACTGTACAGGTGTAAATATGCATTTCCTTCAGCCTGAGGCTTATTGATTTCACTTTTGGTGTAAAAGGGCCTTTTTGCCAAAAATATAACTTTTTTGTTGTTATTAAAAAACAAACAAGCAAGCCCAGCCCCGGTGAGAAAAAGTAACGCAAAAGTAATGTAACGCATTACTTTTCATAAAAAGTAACGAAGTAACGCAATTAGTTACTTTTTTAGGAAGTAACGCAATATTGTAATGCATTACTTTTAAAAGTAACTTTCCCCAACACTGGATCTCAGGGTCTGGGCAGGAACATAAGGTTGCACTAACTCAGCAAGGAATTGAGGTGTGAGGCCATGACAGGCCTTATAAACTAAGACTAGTTTAAACTGGATACGATTGAACACAGGAAGCCAGTGAAGTTGCTAAAGGATGGGAGTGATATGCGCAGATTTTTGTCATATGTAAGGGCTTGAGCAGCAGAGTTTTGTACCATCGTTTAATTGCTTTGGCAGGTAGGCCGCTATATAAGGAGTTAAAATAGTCCTGTCTGGAGGTTATAAAGGCATGGATAACAGTTTCCGCATCTCTAGAATTAAGCGAGGGACATATACAAACAATGTTTCGCAATTGGTAAAAGCGTGATTTAACATAGCGTATAGTCGAACAATACCAAAGACTATAGAATAACACAAGACGTGTCACTCGTATTGTTTTGAATGGGAGAAAATGTAATGCGTAATATGGCGGAATAAGTCCCGCCTTCTAAATAAGAGCCAATCGCCGACTGGTAAAGTCATCGTGTCACTTCAGCGGCCGTTAGAATCACCGGTTTCTATAGAAACAGTCAGACGCGCACCTCCGAAGAGACGCGCATTTAGGTCTGCGCATGCGCATTAGCTTGATCCAGCCTGAAAAATACAGTTTTTTTTGTCATGATTCGAGCATTTAGAAAATACATTTATGAGCCGGTTGTTGTTAGATTTCATTGGTGATTTAAAATATGAAATTTAATCGTAAGGTTGGGGAACAGTTTTGACAGTTTTGGAGAATTTGATGTTTCCCCATTCAAAGAGATAGGAGCTGCATGATGCCCAGGATGCCTGAGAGGTGTTTCAAAGATGGCCGCCGAGTGAAATGACTTGTCTTAAAGGGACTTTGACAATACCGCACAGTTGTTAAAGGCCTAATCTGGACACCATTGATATCAATAAAAATGTCATGCTGGAAAAAGCTCTGTGTTTTAGGGCCAACCAGCAGGATTTCAGTTTTATCAGCATTAAGTTGTAAAAAGTTATCAGACATCCAGGTTTTAAGTTCCTGAAGACAAGAAATAACAGAAAGGGGTGGACAGACTGAGTTGGGTTTAACTGTAAAATAATAAAACATATTAATAAATATTAATTTCCAATATACTTTGGGTTAATTTTAAGCAAGAAATATGGTCATTTGAAATAATAATAGTTAAATAAAACTACCCAGCAGGTTGGGCTGACATTTAACCGCTGGGTTAAAACACAATTGCTGGGTTTGTCCATTTACAACCCAGCTTGGGTTGTTGGTAACACTTTAGAATAATGGTCCGTCATTAATAAGTAACTATGCAGGAAGTAATGCAGGACTAATGAGTAGTACTACATTAACACTTCAGCTACTACTATTAACTAATATAGAAACAAGCTTAACTAATCAGTAAGTAATATCGAATTTAGAAGATAGAAAAATTACTCAAGTGTTACCTAGTCACTGTGCAGGAACTACTAGTGATCAGGACTATTATTTTAAAGTGAAAAAGATGTTTTTCACTTTAAAATAATGATCCTGATCACTAGTAGTTCCTGCACAGTGACTAGGTAACACTTGAGTAATTAATGATGCATTTTATGACCACATTGAAAGTAAAAAAAAGACAATTTCTCACATCTCAGACACTTTAATGTTGTGATTAGTAATTAATTAGTAATTCTTTATAATTTGTCATAGTTACCTATTAGTTATTAATGATGCCAATCTCATTCTGTAATTATTGATTAGCTAATAAGGAAATATCTTAGTCCTAAATTTGATATTACTTACTGATTAGTTAAGCTTGTTTCTATATTAGTTAAAGGTGCCCTAGATTATGTTTTTAAAAGATGTAATATAAGTCTAAGGTGTCCCCTGAATGTGTCTGTGAAGTTTCAGATCAAAATACCCCATCGATTTTTTTTAAATAATTTTTTTAACTGCCTATTTTGGGGCATCATTATAAACGCGCCGATTTTATGCTGCGGCCCCTTTAAATCCCGTGGTCCACGCCCACAGAGCTCACGCTTGCCTTGAACAGTGCCTTAACAAAGTTTACACAGCTAATATAACCCTCAAAATGGATCTTTACAAAGTGTTCGTCATGCATGCGGCATGCATGTGTCGGATTATGTGAGTATTGTATACTGTTATATAGTTTACTTCTGATTTTGAATGAGTTTGAGGCTGTGCTCCGTGGCTAACGGCTAATACTACTCTGTTGGAGAGATTTATAAAGAATGAAGATGTTTATGCATTATACAGACTGCAAGTGTTTAAAAATGAAAATAGAGATGGCTCTCTTGTCTCCGTTAATACAGTAATAACCGATGGTAACTTTAACCACATTTAACAGTACATTAGCAACATGCTAACGAAACATTTAGAAAGACAGTTTACAAATATCACTAAAAATATCATGTTATCATGGATCATGTCAGTTATTATTGCTCCATCTGCCATTTTTCGCTATTGTTCTTGCTTGCTTACCTAGTCTGATGATTTGGTTGTGCACAGATCCAGACGTTAATACTGGCTGCCCTTGTCTAATGCCTTTTATAATGTTGGAAACGTGGGCTGGCATATGCAAATATGGGGCGTACACCCTGACTGTTACGTAACGTTATGTTGAGATTCGCCTGTTCTTCGGAGGTCTTTTAAACAAATGAGATTTATATAAGAAGGAGGAAACAATGGTGTTTGAGACTCACTGTATGTCATTTCCATGTACTGAACTCTTGTTATTTAACAATGCCAAGATAAATTCAATTTTTCATTCGAGGGCACCTTTAATAGTAGTAGCTGAAGTGTTAATGTAGTACTCATTAGTCCTGCATTACTTCCTGCATAGTTACTTATTAATGACGACCCATTATTCTAAAGTGTCACTGGGTTGTTTTTAACCCAGCATTTTTAGAGTGAATATAACAAGAAATGTCTTCAATAACTGCACAATACTTTCATATAACTGGTTATTCCAATTATTTCTAGTAATAACCCAGACAGCAACATAGTGTGGCCCAGATCCGGCCCACATTTGGTACTTGTGGATAACACACGGATCAGATGTGGGCCGACACTTTGTTGTTGTCAGAGAAAGTATTTTAACAAGCTGTTTAATTCATAATTTCGAACTAAAATAAAAAATAAATTTAAAAAAAATTAATTCATAAAAAAAAAAAAAATCCACAAAATGATCCCATGATGGGTAATGAGGGTAACTGCCATTTTCTGAAAGATAAGCGCCTCATTTCACTGACCAGTTGCTGAAACGAAGAGATTTATTAATTTCAGGTCGTATTTTGTGCCCTATTCATGGAAAGTGCCTTCTGCTGAAATTCATGTGCAAGTCTTACATGAAGGCATCCCTAGACAGGGGGTGTTTTTGTCACTCCAGCACTATGTTTTAGCACAGCACATTATTCTCCAGACTGCAGTTTACATTAAGATCACTCTACAATCAGGGAACTCCACCACCACACCCACAAACCCAAATAAAGTCTAAAAGTAGACTGTGACTAGCTGCACCTGGCAATGCTGTATCAGACCCGTGACATCACAAAGCTGACGTGTCTTTCTAGTTCCTAGAAAGATAAGGTCACCATGGTGCATGTTTTCAAAACACCACCGCTGGAGTTTCGCATGAAACTACAGCGCGCTGGGAGCAGCCGTGCATGGAGACCTGTAAACCCAGACTGTTTGTTTTTATAGGCAGGGCCTTAAAGAAACTAATTGTGGTCCAGCCTTAAGTCTCAATAACATGTTTGAAGGATCTTGACTCAAAAAGCATCATTGAGAATGAGAAGCGGCTGCTTTTGCTGCTCTCTCATTCAGAAAGCTGCTTGGCTTGTCATGAAGTGACCCACTTTCCGCTGCCCTGAATAGTGGCACAGGTTGGCATAGATGGCTTATTCACACAGGCTGGCGTTTACACTTCTAAACTTTTGCGTGGCTCAGTTTGGTTTTTTAAAGAGCTGGTAGAGCGAGTGGAAGGAAACCTGACTTGCTGATTTTTTTTGTTGATTTTGGCTACACGAGGCCAGCTGGGATGCTTTGAAAGGAATTTAATGGTGTGCAGCGGCTGAAAGGCGGCAGTTTTCGCTTGTTTATCTAAATAAAATTTCCTTTGATTGTGGTAAGGGTGTGAGGGAAAACCAAGTGTATAAATATTGGTATTCCCGCACTGGAATATGTCTTTTGAAGTAGTTCTGTTCGTTAGCTTCTGTTTGGCCATCTGTCATGGTGAACGTGAATATGTGTGTTTTGTAGGCACGCGAGGGTCACTGAACAGAACAGACAGCACAAACACATGCACACGCTTGCACAGTCATAACAGCTCTGTCGTGACTGCGTGGAGATGCAAAATATCGCTGCAAGGACGAGCCGGAGAGCGGATGAGCCAGTGTGCCATTTAATATTCACGAGGTCTGTAAATCAGAGGCCTCTGCAAAGTCATCAGACCAGCTGTGAGAGAAACAACAGACTCATTTAAACCAAAACTGACACCGGATCCCTTCTGATGAGAAAATTTGACAATATAAAGCAATAGTATGGTAATAATAAAGATGTTATATTATTATTTTTTTAATATTACATTTCAGTAGTATAATATTTAGTCTTTTATTCATAAAAATGTCTTTTATCCAGCAAAAATGCAATCAAAAGTGGCATAAAAGACATTTATAATGTTAAAAAGATTTCTATTTCTAATAAATATACTTTCTATTTATCAAAAAATCCTGAAAAAAATGTATCACAGTTTCCACAAAAATATTAAGCAGATTTCAACCTTTCCAAATCAGCATATTAAAATGATTTCTGAAGGATCATGTGACTCTAAAAACTGGAGTAATGTTTGCATTACAGGAATAAATTACATTTTGACATATATTCAAACAGAAAACAGTTATTTTTAATTGTAATAATATTTCACAATATTAATGTTTTGATTGTATTTTTGATCAAACTGAAGGGATAGTTCACTCCAAAAATGAAAATTACCCCAAGCTTAACTCACCCTCAAGCCATCTTAGATGTATATGACTTTTTTCTTTCTGATGAACACAATCAGAGTTATATTAATAAATATCCTGACACATCCCAGCTTTATAATGGTAGTGAACATATCTCCTGATTTTGAAGTCCAAAAAAGCACATCCATCCATCATAAAAGTGATCCATACAGCTCCAGGGGGTTAATAAAGGCCTTCTGAAGCGAAGCGATGTGATTTTTTAAGAAAAAATATCCATATTTAAAACTTCATAAGCTAAAATAACTAGCTTCCAGCAGATGACCTACGCAATTTGACTTGTGCCACAAGAGCAACCCCTGATGCAAAGTATGACATAGGACATAGTATCGTAAGATTTGATTCGAACAAAAAGGGCTGGGCAACAAACTGAAGTTCCTCTTATATCGAAATCATTCGATATTTCTCTTTAAACATTCTCGCTTTAGACTTCTAATTCGTGACCGTTGTTTTGTGTCCATCGTCTTCGCTTCCGTGTTTGTCAATGCATCAATGCATCGCGTCAGGGGTTACTCTTTTGCAAGTTGATTTGCGTAGGCTGTCTGCCGGAAGCTAGTTATTTTAGTTTATTTTGGCTTATTTTGGATTTCATGAGAGCTACACATTCCAAAAAAGTTGGGACAGGTAGCAGTAAGAGGCTGGAAAAGTTAAATGTACATATAAGGAACAGCTGGAGGACCAATTTGCAACTTATTATTGTCAATTGGCAACATGATTGGGTATAAAAAGAGCCTCTCAGAATGGCAGTGTCTCTCAGAAGTCAAGATGGGCAGAGGATCACCAATTCCCCCAATGCTGCGGCGAAAAATAGTGGAGCAATATCAGAAAGGAGTTTCTCAGAGAAAAATTGCGAAGAGTTTGAAGTTATCATCATCTACAGTGCATAATATCATCCAAAGATTCAGAGAATCTGGAACAATCTCTGTGCGTAAGGGTCAAGGCCGGAAAATCATACTGGATGCCCGTGATCTTCGGGCCCTTAGATGGCACTGCATCACATACAGGAATGCTACTGTAATGGAAATCACAACATGGGCTCAGGAATACTTCCAGAAAACATTGTCGTGAACACAATCCACCGTGCCATTCGGCGTTGCCGGCTAAAACTCTACAGGTCAAAAAAGAAGCCATATCTAAACATGATCCAGAAGTGCAGGTGTTTTCTCTGGGCCAAGACTCATTTAAAATGGACTGAGGCAAAGTGGAAAACTGTTCTGTGGTCAGATGAATCAAGAATTTGAAGTTCTTTTTGGAAAACTGGGATGCCATGTCATCCGGACTAAAGAGGACAAGGACAACACAAGTTGTTATCAGCACTCAGTTCAGAAGCCTGCATCTCTGATGGTATGGGGTTGCATGAGTGCGTGTGGCATGGGCAGCTTACACATCTGGAAAGGCACCATCAATGCTGAAAGGTATATCCAAGTTCTAGAACAACATATGCTCCCATCCAGACGTCGTCTCTTTCAGGGAAGACCTTGCATTTTCCAACATGACAATGCCAGACCACATACTGCATTAATGACAACATCATGGCTGCGTAGAAGAAGGATCCGGGTACTGAAATGGCCAGCCTGCTGTCCAGATTTTTCACCCATATAAAACATGTGGCGCATCATAAAGAGGAAGATGCGACAAAGAAGACCTAAGACAGTTGAGCAACTAGAAGCCTGTATTAGACAAGAATGGGACAACATTCCTATTCCTAAACTTGAGCAACTTGTCTCCTCAGTCCCCAGACGTTTGCAGACTGTTATAAAAAGAAGAGGGGATGCCACACAGTGGTGAACATGGCCTTGTCCCAACTTTTTTGAGATTTGTTGATGCCATGAAATTTAAAATCAACTTATTTTTCCCTTAAAATGATACATTTTCTCAGTTTAAACATTTGATATGTCATCTATGTTGTATTCTGAATAAAATATTGAAATTTGAAACTTCCACATCATTGCATTCTGTTTTTATTCACAATTTGTACAGTGTCCCAACTTTTTTGGAATCGGGTTTGTAAATGTTTTATTATTATAATGTGAGTAGAAGTGAATTTGGTGTTTGCCTATGCAAAACTTCAGGTTGTGTTACAGGTTGTTGCCAGGGAGTTGCTAAGTGGTTGCAGTGGTGTTTTGAGTGGTTGCTAGGGTGTTGCAAGGTGGTTCCTAAGATTTTCAGGGTAGTTGTCAGGCCTTAGATTACTGGTAAAATCAATCCTACCCCTAAGTTTAATCGATATGTCATTTTCTTAAACTATTGTTCCTCCCAAACCTGAATATGCTGTTATATTTGACAGCGTTTTCATGATATATGCTGCGTTTCAGTGGTGGTTTACTGTACGTTCCTCCGATGTTGCACAAACGTGAAAATCTGCAAATGATTTTGCTGCGCTTTGCATACAAAGCGCAGCTGCAGATGTCCAGTTACATATGTCATAACTGAGAGGGGATTTTATTCAAACTGTCTGCCAGTAAATATCCTGCACAGAAAATCTGTTGGCAAGTTTGTTAAAAGGTGTGGCATTGGTGCAAATGAACTATGTCCAGGTCATATCCCACTGGGTCACGTCCACCCTGCATGATGTGATGTTTGTTTTCATTTCCATGTACCAGCAGAATCCATATCCACCCATCTTGTTGAATTCATACACCTCACTGACGACGGTTGTCAGGGCTCCGGCCGGCTCGCTTTGTGTCCCTTTTGTCGTGGACCGCTTTGTTCGTCTAAAGGGTTGATTGCTTAAATGGCGCAGGCATGCTCAAATAGTTTTGTGTGGGGCAGCAGCATTAACAATATGACCAGTGGCAAGCTACAGAAGCACTAGAAGTGTTTGACAAAGAAGAAAATGGCAGCTCTAATCACACGCAGGGCTGAAACAATACAGGCCGAGTAACATGGCTGAGCCCCCCGCCGATGCGGCCCTGTTTCATGTTCTCTACGCTTCATCCTCTTCAGTGACAAGCCAAATACATCTCTCTCAAAACAGAGATGTATTCACGGCAGCTACACACACACACACACACACACACACACACACACACACACACACCTCTTCATCCGCAATTACAACACCCATTTGATTACTAGGCTTTTGTGTACAATAAACTCTCAGTAATCCTATAAGATTTGCTAACAATTATTAAATCTATATGACACTCCCTTAATTGCTATCCACTAAGCAATGTCCAAGTTTGTTGTATTTTGTGGTTGCTATAGAGTTCACTGCAAAAATATCTTTGAAAAATATCTTTCAGTATCTTGATTTGAGTTTATTTATTTAAGCATAAATCACATTTTTGCATAATATTGATCAATTCATTTATTATTGATGTTTTTAGTTTTGAAATAAAATTAATTTTGGTATTTTTTGGGGCATAATTTCAAGGTGATTAAACTGTCCTCATATAATAATGAGAAAATTATTGTTGTTTTTACAACCAACAAACAAACAAAAAAAAAAGAAAGAAAAAAAGGATGTCATAGAAAGGACTCCCGCTGCCCCATTATGAGTAAATAATTATAATTAATATTTTAATATTACAATAAAAATTTATTTATGTAGATTAATTTATTTATAATGTTTATATGTATGTATATGTGTGTGTATATATATATATATATATATATATATATATATATATATATATATATATATATATATATATATATATATATATATTAGTATACATAAATACATTTTTATTGTTATATTGACTTGTTATTATTGTTATATTAGTATTGTTTTCAGACAATATATTGTTGTTTTGTAATTTTCTCATTATCTTAATTATTTGAAATATATATATATATATATATATATATATATATATATATTTAATGATGAAAACTTAGATTTAAATACAATATTTATAACATTAATATTTATATATATTAATAAGAATATTAAGAATATTTACCTTGTGTGTATATATATATATATATATATATATATATATATATATATATGATGAAAATGCTATATTTAAATATAACAATGAAATGAATATAATATTTATAAAATTCATAATAAACAAAATATTAATAAAATATTTGAAATGATTAAGATGATTAAGATTAAAATATAAAACAAAACAAAAAATATATTCATATATACTCTGAAAAGAACTCTCACTATTATAATTTACTATTATTATAATTTACTTCTTGAAACATAAGATATTTTAACCTAAAAATGGGAGAAAAATACTGTTTAAGAAAATGATTTTGCAGTGTTAGCAGTGTTGGCTTATACCTCATCATTATAGCTCACACAATGTCTGCATGCTTTCCCTCACTACACCATTAAATATTAATCAGCTGCATCTCTGCTCTGAATGCTCTGTTGTCCCAGAATATGATTAGGATTTGACTGAAACACTTTCTGACTGGATCTGCTCTGTGCTATCTGTTATATTACAAAACATACTACTACCGATGAGAATGACTCTTTTCATCAGATGCTGTTGTGAAGGGCATTTGTAATGTTTTGGTCTTAGACGTGCCGTATTGTGTTCCATGTTAAGGTAACCCGTCAGGTTCTCGAAAGGGTGTGACTGAGTGTTAGCGTGAGAACTCAGGCGCATGTGTTTCTCGGCACTGCCTAGATTCAGTTCAGTGAATCAATTATGAATGACCTTTGAGCAGAGTGTGGTCCTGTCGCTCTCTCAGACAGTTTGACCCATAGAGCGTACAGTGAGCTGTAACTGTCTGTCTGTCTGTGTGTGCGGGTCAACAAACTTCTTCTCAAATGGACAGAAGCACACCGAGCCCAGCAGTCAACAGAGAGTTTCTCAACAAAAATAAATCTCCATGAGAACAGAAATTAACTCTGTTCCTGAGTGTGACCCACTTATACGTGTTCTGGTGATTTCACACTGTTTATTCATATGGCAAACAGTAGACAGTCTGTGTGTGCTATGCAGTGCTATGCAGTACTTAAAGGATTAGTTGACTTTCAAATGAAAATTAGCCCAAGCTTTATCCCTAGCCATCCTAGATGTATATGACTTTTCTTCTATCTAATAAAACACAATCGGAGAAATATAAATAAATATCCTGACGCATCCGAGCTTTATAATGGCAGTAAGCGCTACCAAACGAGTATGAGCTGAAGAAAGCGCTTCCATCCACATCCGTCCATCATAAACATTCTCCACACGGCTCCAGGGGGGTTAATAAAGGCCTTCTGAAGTGAAGTGATGCGTTTGTGTAAAAATATCCATGTTTAACAAGTTATGAAGTAAAATATCTAGCTTCCGCCAGACCGCTACCGTATTCGAATCATGAGAAAACGGAATTGGCGTCGTGTCAGTTGCACTTTTTCCGTAAGTTGAATAGGGAAAGTGTAGGACGTACTGTAAGCTTTTTGAACTGCGAGAGTTTTACACTTTCTTCATAAGTAGAATACGGAAGGTGGTCTGGAGGAAGCTAGATATTTTACTTCATAAAATGTGGATTTTTTTTTGTATGTTTATGATGGATGGATGTGGATGGAAGCACTTTCTTCAGCTCATACTCATTGATCCTTGCTCACTGCCATTATAAAGCTTGGATGCGTCAGGATATTTATTAATATTTCTCCGATTGTGTTCATCAGAAAGAAGAAAGTCATATACACCTAAGATGATTTGAAAGTGAATTAATCCTTTAGCCTCAAAAAATTCAGCCTATTTCTTTCTTCAAATGCAGAGAACACAAGTATGCTAAAACACTTAATATATTAGTCTTTCATAATTACTATTCAGATGATCAAATAAAACATTGGGACTCTTTAAAGAGTCGATATGCCGGCTGTAAGAATGGAAGTACCAACTTTAAGGTAAAATAGCAAACTTGCATTAGCATTAGCATGCTAAAGTTAGTTTATATATACTGTATGTGCTATTAGTTTGCACCGCAATTCAGAGGATCTGTCAGATTTACATCATGTAAATTCATCCATTTTTCCTGGTGAACTGGGAGAAGAATAGGGTAAACTTTGTTGTTTAATTCACAATGTATCTGATATGAATAAAACATTTTGTCAAGTTATAGGCTAATTGAAAGGATTATTGCAGCTTTCATACTTTTCATTGCCATTAAAGTGAAATAACTGAAAATAAACATACAAGCTTGATAAAAATGATAATTTTAGAAGAAAATTTCAGATGGCACTTAGAGGCTTTTGCATCTGAAGTCTTCATATACAGTTGTGGCCAGAATTATTAGCCCCCTTCATAAATATGATCACAGATGACTCTAAAAATAAATCTGCATTGTTTATCCTTTTGATCTTTAATTCATAAAATTAGCAAAAACCTAACCTTTCATTGAAGGAAAAGATTTGAAAGTGGGGGGAAAATCACGTTATGAAATAAATGTTTTTCTCCAAAACACGTTGCCCACAATTATTAGCACCCCTAGAATTTTTTATGAGTAAAATATCTCTGAAGTATATTCCCATTCATATTTAAATTTTTTTAGCTCAACGGGGTGATCATGAACATGAAATTGTCCTGCCATGATGTCCTGTTCCACAGGAGTATAAACATGAGGAAACACAAAGGCCAAATTCCCTTAATCATTCATCACAATGGGAAAAAACAAAGAATATAGTTCTGATGTGTAGCAAATGATTGTCGAGCTTCACAAAATAGAAAGTGGCTGTAAGAAAATAGCTAAAGCATTGAAAATCCCCATTTCCACCATCAGGGCAATAATTAAGAAGTAAATCAACTAAAGATGTTACAAATCTGACTGAAAGAGGACATGTGTCTAAATCATCCTAATGCGCAGTGAGGAGGAATGTTTGAGTGGCCAAAGACTCTCCAAGGATCACAGCTGGAGAATTGCAGAGATTAGTTGAGTCTTGAGTCTCAGAATGCCTAAAAAAAATGATCAAACATCACCTATATCCCCACAAGTTGTTCGGGAGGGTTTCAAGAAAAATCCTCTGCTCTCATCCAGAAACAATCTCCAGCATATTCAGTTGTCAGACAAGACTGGAACTTCAAACGGGACGAGCTTCTATGGTCAGATGAAAATAAAACAAGAGCTTCTTGGCAGCAAACCCACCAGATGGTTTTGGTGCACACATGGATAAAAAGTGCTCCATCCCCACGGTTAAATATACTGCTGGATCTTTAATGTTGTAGGCCTATTTTTGTGCTGGAGGTCCTGGACAACTTGTTCAGATACATGGTATCATGGATTCTATCAAATAACAACAGATAAAAAATCAAAACCTGACCGCTTCTGCTAGAAATCTTATAATGGGCTGTGGTTGGATCATCCGTCGGGACAATGATCCAAAACAAACATCAAAACCAGCACAAAAATGTGTCACTGAGCACAAAATGAAGCTTCTGACATGGCCATCCCAGTCCCCTGACCTGAACCCTAAAGAAAATGAGTGGAGTGAACTGAAGAGAAGAAGCACCAACATGAATCTGAAGGATCTGGAGAGATTCTGCATGAAGGAATGGTCTCTGATCTCTCCTCAGGTGTTCTCCAAACTCATCAGGCGTTATAGAAGAAGACTCAGAGCTGTTCTCTTGGCCAAAGGAGGTTGCAAAAAGTATTGAATAAAAGGGTGCTAATAATTGTGGGCAACGTGTTTTGGAGAAAAAGATTTATTTCATAATGTTATTTCTCCCCCACTTTCAATTCTTTTCCTTCAATGAAAGGTTAGATTTTTGCTAATTTTATAAATTAAAGATCAAAAGGATAAACAATGCAGATTTATTTTTAGAGTCATCTTTGATCATATTTATGAAGGGGGCTAATAATTCTGGCCACAACTGTTTATATATATATATATATATATATATATATATATAGCCTAGTACTTAATTCAAATGTCTGTTTAAATGTCTGAAACCTCAAATAAACATTATGTGGTTGGAAACACTGAATAGTTGTGAAATATGAAAAGCACTGAGCACATCCGTCTCTGGCTCAGCACCAGCCAAAGCAGAAAAGCATGTTTGAATTTAGCAGTGATGCACTGAATGTTCTAATCACACCGGTGTGATCGTACGCGTCAAAGGGTTAAAATCAATCGGGGGTGGATGGAGAACAAATTGAAACTGGGGGGCACAAATCAGATCTGAGGGGGATATGCCACCTTTCACCCCCTCGTGGCACCGGGCCTGGTTAACAGACTAATGATGCATCCGAATATGCCTACTCTCCCATACTAGTAGGCGAAAAACAGTGAGTCAATGAACAGTATGTCCGAATTCATAGTATTCATAAAACAGTAGCCGAAAAGTAACTGGATGACCTACTTTTGGTGAGATTCTGAAGTGTGCATTCGATGGACACTTTACTATCCCAGGAGGCTACGGGAGAGGATTTGTGAATGGAGATGAAGCGACACAACTGACGCCGTAGGTCACGACAATAACACCATGGCAGATGTAGTGCGTTTGAATTTCATTCACTACGCACATTCATTCTATGTAGAACATACTTTTTAAAGGTCGCAAGGTAAGTTTCAAACCAAATGTAGTACCTACTATATAGTATGCAATTCCAGGCGCAGTATAAGAGATGGCATTGGCTATGTTTGTAATAGTATATTATAGGGGCGTAACAGTGCATGTATTCGTCCCGAACCGTACGGTGGTCACGATTTGGTTTGGTTCATGCAGCCACACGACGAATACAGTCCGTCACAGGCGATCCACACTCCAATTCAGAAGGGGGTGTGCGCAGTAATGCAATGCTGTTCGCTAACCGCCACAACAGGAAAATGCACAGAAGAAGAAGAAGAGACTTTATGTTTAGTTTTCTCCCTTCTGCTGTACCGAACCCGTACTGAACTGTGACTTCAAAACTGAGGTATGTACCGAACCATCATGTTTGTGTACGTTACACCCCTAGTATATTATCATAGTACTCTTATTTCTGCAGCATTGCATTGTAATATGAATCTTCACAAATTTGGCCTTAAAACATTCATTTTGTACTGATCAATTTTTCTCTGACAGCAATTCAGTGACACCAAAGCTGTAATGTGATTGGTTATCGAGGAACATTGACCGTTTTCAAGTTGATTGTTTCTCCAGTACTAGTGCCAATATGAAGTATACAGTGGATACGGAAGGTATTCAGACCCCCTTACATTTTTCACTCTTTGTTATATTGCAGCCATTTGCTAAAATCATTTAAGTTCATTTTTTTCCTCATTAATGTACACACAGCACCCCATATTGACAGAAAAACACAGAATTGTTGACATTTTTGAAGATTTATTAAAAAAGAAAAAAATGAAATATCACATGGTCCTAAGTTTTCAGACCCTTTGCTGTGACACTCATATATTTAACTCAGGTGCTGTCCATTTCTTCTGATCATCCTTGAGATGGTTCTACACCTTCATTTGAGTCCAGCTGTGTTTGATTATACTGATTGGACTTGATTAGGAAAGCCACACACCTGTTTATATAAGACCTTACAGCTCACAGTGCATGTCAGAGCAAATGAGAATCATGAGGTCAAAGGAACTGCGTGAAGAGCTCAGAGACAGAATTGTGGCAAGGCACAGATCTGGCCAAGGTTACAAAAAATTTCTCCTGCACTTAAGGTTCCTAAGAGCACAGTGACCTCCATAATCCTTAAATAGAAGCAATTGGGACGACCAGAACCCTTCCTAGAGCTGGCCATCCAGCCAAACTGAGCTATCGGGGGAGAAGAGCCTTGGTGAGAGAGGTAAAGAAGAACCCAAAGATCACTGTGGCTGAGCTCCAGAGATGCAGTCGGGAGATGGGAGAAAGTTGTAGAAAGTCAACCATCACTGCAGCCCTCCACCAGTCGGGGCTTTATGGCAGAGTGGCCCGACGGAAGCCTCTCCTCAGTGCAAGACACATGAAAGCCCACCTGAAGGACTCCAAGATGGTGAGAAATAAGATTCTCTGGTCTGATGAGACCAAGATAGAACTTTTTGGCCTTAATTCTAACTGGTATGTGTGGAGAAAACCAGGCACTGTTCATCACCTGTCCAATACAGTCCCAACAGTGAAGCATGGTGGTGGCAGCATCATGCTGTGGGGGTGTTTTTCAGCTGCAGGGACCGGACGACTGGTTGCAATCAAGGGAAAGATGAATGCGGCCAAGTACAGGGATATCCTGGACGAAAACCTTCTCCAGAGTGCTCAGGACCTCAGACTGGGCCGAAGGTTTACCTTCCAACAAGACAATGACCCTAAGCACACAGCTAAAATAATGAAGGAGTGGCTTCACAACAACTCCGTGACTGTTCTTGAATGGCCCAGCCAGAGCCCTGACTTAAACCCAATTGAGCATCTCTGGAGAGACCTAAAAAAATGGCTGTCCACCAACGTTTACCATCCAACCTGACAGAACTGTAGAGGATCTGCAAGGAGGAATGGCAGAGGATCCCCAAATCCAGGTGTGAAAAACTTGTTGCATCTTTCCCAAAAAGACTCATGGCTGTATTAGATCAAAAGGGTGCTTCTACTAAATACTGAGCAAAGGGTCTGAATACTTAGGACCATGTGATATTTCAGTTTTTCTTTTTTAATAAATCTGCAAAAAATGTCAACAATTCTGTGTTTTTCTGTTATTACGGGGTGCTGTGTGTACATTAATGAGGAAAAAAAAAAGAACTTAAATGATTTTAGCAAATGGCTGCAATATAACAAAGAGTGAAAAATTTAAGGGGGTCTGAATACTTTCCGTACCCACTGTATATAAGAAGTTAGTATCTTGTTTCAAATATAGCCTGTGATTTTTATGCTTCAAATGGTTTGTTTTCTACTAGTAACACAGTAACTGGTGTTTTTAACAGCTTCAATGAAGCGTGTTTCATTTCTTACATTCTCTCAGTTAAGTCACAGCACCTGAAATACCTGTAGATCCACCAGGCTGCTTCCCTGTTCAGTGTGTATCAGCTCACTCTGGCCTTGTTTGTTTCCTGCTGCGGGACTCCCAGACTAAACATCTGGAGGCACTGAAGCATTCACTTGTCCGCCACAGATAAATTCCACTGGTCTGTGACAGCTGCAAAACAAATGCATTAAGGACAAATGAAGGCAAGGCTTGAGGAAATCGGAACATAGTGTAACATGACCACACACACAGACACGCATATGTTTTTCTTTTTCTGGGAAAGTGAACAAAAACAATGTTGACTCCATCATGCACTTTTTTAGGCAGTTAGAACAAAATACATTACAGTTCAAATATTTTAGGTTAGTTTTTTCTTTTTTATTTGAAGGAAAAAAGTTGGCACAGGGGCAACAAATGGCTGAAAAGCAAGAAATTTTGAAAAGATTCAGCTGGGAGAACATCTAGCAACTAATTAAGATAATTGATATCAGGTCTGTAACATGATTAGCTATAAAAGGGATGTCTTAGAGAGGCAGAGTCTCTCAGAAGTAAAGATGGGCAGAGCTGTGAAAGAGTGCATAAAAAGATTGTGGAATACTTTAAAAACAATGTTCCTCAATCTCAAATTGCAAAAGCTTTGCAATTCTCATCATCTACAGTGCATTACATCATCAAAAGTTTCAGAGAAACTGGAGAAATCTCTGTGCGTAAGGGACAAGGCCAAAGACCTTTATTGGATGCCTGACCACGAACTGTTTAGCAGCTGGAAACCTATATCAGGCAAGAATGGGGCCAAATTTTGCCAAATTGTTTTGAAAAGAAGAGGAGATGCTACACCATGGTAAACATGCCCCCATCCCAACTATTTTGAGACCTGTAGCAGGCATCAAGTTTTAAATGAGCTCATTTTGTGCATAAAATTGTAAAACTATCTCTGTTTAAACATTTGTTATCTATGTTCTATTGTGAATAAAACTTTGGCTCGTGTGATTTTTATTTTTTTTTTTTCAAATTTTAAAAACGTCCCAACTTTTCCAGAATTCAGGTTGTAAGAAATTTCGTGAGCAGCATATCAGCATATTAGAATGATTTCTGTGACACTGAAGACTGCTGAAAATTCAGCTTTGCCATCACTGAAATAAATTATATTTTAAAATATACTACAGTAGAAAACTGCTATTTTAAATTGTAGTAATATTTTTGAATAATACTGTTTTTACTGTGTTTTTGAACAAATAGATGCAGCCTTGGTGAGCTTGGTGAAACTTCAAAATAAAAATTCTATTCTCAACATTTGTATGTTCATGCATAGAGTTTATACATCACTGTAAATGCAGCTTGGTCATGTGTTCCAGTCACAACACAAGGATAAATAAGTGCCTGTTTACCTCAGTCCTGTGACTATTCTTCTGGCATCCCTCCACCAAAAATCACCTTCATTTCTAACTTCTTTATCATATATTGGGCTCCAAAAGCCTGAGGCCACATTTAAAATTTGAGATTTTTCATGTAAACTTGGAAATAAACAGAAAATGTTGGAAACAAAGAAAATTAAATACTTAAGATTGTACCATTTATTGGTCATTAATCAAATAAATACATTTGTGACATTCATCATGTGACTCTTGGTACAGATCAAGCTTCCATTGAAGCTCAATATATTATCTGGATCATCTCCAATCATGCTGGAGAACATGATCATCAGGTTTTACACAAACTTGTGGAGTTCATGCAGCTTGAGTGTGAATGTCATTAAAGTAAGAGAGAAACGAAAGGTAAAAGAATTCATGTACACTTTTCAAATTAACTTTTTAAACATATATTGGGAGATATATATATAAGTCTAAAGATTAAATAAACTGTTCCATTTAAAAACGATTTTTCAGATTATTATTTCATATGTCAGGTTTACAGGGTTATAGGAGCTGAAAGGAGGACATTACTCTTCGCTCTTCCACCCTGGCCAAACAGGTCACCTGTAATCTGACTGTCCCAGAGAGGCGGCTGTGGCTCCAAAAACCCGAGACAGCACAGCCTTCCACAAAAAAGCCATACGGAGATGTAAAGGGTCTCTGATGGGCCCCTCTTGTTCAGTCTGTTCCTGAGGGACACATCTACAGTGTCAGATCCACCGGCACAAAGCTGGCCAGACAAAGACCTGGGATGTGAGGAGGTGCGTCAGGGTGAATGGACGTACTTTTCATCATGACCTACATATCTGCTGCAGCTCCATCTGAGACATGCGTGCCTGTAATTCATGGGCTGCTGGAGGGGGATGGGGCTTGCCTCTGATCATCATCTCAGTGGTTCTCAAGTACTTTTTCTTTAGTAGACAGAATTTTTCACAAAATATTGTACAAAAGATATAGAGCTGAATCTGAATACTTACAGCTTTGTTTCTAAAATTTTAGAACAGAACAATTCAACGCACACACAAACAGATTACAAATATGGTGTCATGACCTTTGAGGTTTGACGTTAGTTGATAATAGTTTGATAGTTGTTATATGTACTGCGGCAGTTGAGAAATGAATTTTCCACTGAGTGGAACTAAAATGCTCTATCGCATTTGAAAATAACGTAGCACCTCCCTGTTTAAAAAAACAGCATATAATGGTAAGGTAGGTTTTGAGGCTGGGATGCTGGTTTGAGCTGGTTTATGCTGGTCAAGTGCTGATCCTAAGCTAGTCGAGGACCAGCATGTACCAGCATTTGACCAGCATAAACCAGCTCAAACCAGCATCCCAGCTTCAAAACTTATCTTACCAGCATATGCTGTTTTTTTCAACAGGGCTACACTACACCCTTCCCTAAACCTAAACAACAGTGTTAAGAAAAGCAAACATGATATACAAATGTATTTGCTAAAGCAACCATGCCATCTTAGTGTCAGGGGTTACTGTGTAGTAAAGATCCATAGATGATGAGTGATGCAGAAAAAACGATAATAGTAGATTTTTAATGAACACGAAGAACACTATGCATACACATAACAATGTAATGTTAAAGGATTAGTTGACTTTAAAATAAAAATTACCCCATGATTTACTCACCCTCAAGGCACCCTGTGTATATGATTTTCTTCTTTCAGATGAATACAATCAGAGTTATATTAATAGGCACACTTCTAAGCTTTATAATAGCAGTGCACGGAAAACGCCTGTTTGAAACTCTAGAAAGTGCATCCATCCATCATAAACATACTCCACACAGCTCTGGGGGGGTTGATAAAGGCCTTCTGAAGTGAAGCGATGCATTTGTTTTAGAAAAATGTGCATATTTAACATGTCACAAAGTAAAATAACTAGCATCCACCAGATCTCCTTCCATATTCAACTTATGAAGAATGTGCAAAACCTCTCACAGTTCAAAATTCTTACGTACACCTAGGATGGCTTGAGGGTGAGTAAATCATGGGGAAATTTTCAATTTTAAAGTCAACTAATCCTTTAACACAAGACAATGAACAGAGAAGAACTAAGGGCTTAAATACATGGAGGATGATGATCAACATAACTGGGAACAGGTGAGGACAAATCAGAAACCATAACAACTAATGAAGAACAGGCAATGGCTGTAGCTGCGTTACCATTACCCTTCAAATTGCGCAAATTGAAAATACGCCCAATGAAAACACGTCAATTTTTTTCAATTTAGAAAAAAAGGTTAATGCTCGTATGAGGTGGTTTTTTAGGCAATTCGAAAAAAGAATATTTCGCAAAACTGCTATGGATTTTTTTTGCATTTACAGGTCACTTGGGTAAGTAGAAGTCGATCATTCTTTAAAGGTGCCGAAGAACATGTTTTTAAAAGATGTAATATAAGTCTAAGGTGTCCCCTGAATGTGTCTGTGAAGTTTCAGCTCAAAATAATAGTTTTTTTTTTATTCATTTTTTTAACTGCCTATTTTGGGGCATCATTATAAATGCGCCGATTCAGGCTGCGCGGCCCCTTTAATTCTCATGCTCCATGCCCCAAGAGCTTGCGCTTGCCTTAAACAACATAAAAAAAGTTCACACAGCTAATATAACCCTCAAAATGGATCTTTACAAAGTGTTCGTCATGCAACATGTCTAATCGCATAAGTACAGTATTTATTTGGATGTTTACATTTGATTCTGAATGAGTTTGATAGTGTTCCGTGGCTAAAGCTAACATTACACACTGTTGGAGAGATTTATAAAGAATGAAGTTGTGTTTATGAATTATAAAGACTGCAAGTGTTTAATAATAGCGACGGCTCTTGTCTCCATGAATACAGTAAGAAACGATGATAACTTTAACCTCATTTAACAGTACATTAGCAACATGCTAACGAAACATTTAGAAAGACAATTTACAAATATCACTAAAAATATCATGATATCATGGATCATGTCAGTTATTATCGCTCCATCTGCCATTTTTCACTGTTGTTCTTGCTTGCTTACCTAGTCTGTTGATTCAGCTGTGCACAGATCCAGATGTTAATACTGGCTGCACTTGTCTAATGCCTTGAACATGGGCTGGCATATGCAAATATTGGGGGCGTACATATTAATGATCCTGACTGTTACGTAACAGTCTGTGTTATGTTGAGATTCGCCTGTTCTTCGGAGGTCTTTTAAACAAATGAGATTTATATAAGAAGGAGGAAACAATGGTGTTTGAGACTCACTGTATGTCATTTCCATGTACTGAACTCTTATTATTCAACTATGCCGAGGAAAATTCAATTTTTGAATCTAGGGCACCTTTAAAGATGGCACTGTATGTTTGGACAGAAGAAGAGTTGTTTATTAAACTCATAAAAGACAAAAGAATTATGGGAATACTGGATTCTAAACAACAAAGAAATGCCACAATTTATCAAGACCTCGAAGCAGAAACACCCAGAAACACTGCTCCCAAGAATAAGGGGCTTTCCTTGCCATTGATGCTTGGATAACACTACTACGTCTCCTTCCTTCAGCCTGAGGCTTATTCATTTCACTTTTGGTGTGAAAGGACATTAACATTTGCCTAAAATATAACTTTTTTTGTTGTTATTAAAAAACAAACAAGCAACCCCTGTTACGGATCCCTTGTTTCCCTGGACTCCATATCCCAAGATCCTCCTGTTTCCACACCTGCACTCACTTCCCTCGTCAGCTCCTCATCAGCACTCATCACCTGCACCTGGACTCTATTGTCAGCACTCCTATATATTGCACTCACTCCCTGCACTCCTTGTCCGTTCTCTGTTTATGTTAAGTGTATGTTTGGTTACTCCTTGCCCGTGTTGATTAAAGTATTGTCTATAACTGTGGAAATCCGTATCTGCCTCATCTCTACACCACCATACCGTAACAGAAGAACGGACCCAAAAACGACCGGATTTTCCACAAAAAAAAAAAAAAGATGGAGACTTTCCCTGGCTTCCTGGCTCGTGCTCCTCCTATGCCTCTCATCCATCTGTCGGCCGGCGATCGCCTCATCGGGCTCCTGCAGGTTGGTCGTTCGCTGGAGAGGTATGTGGAGGAGTTCGTTGAGCTCGCTTATGTGTCTGACTGGCCTGAAGCAGTTTTGATCTCCCTGTTTCTGGATGGACTAGATGATGACACCATCCGTTTTAGTGAACCCGATTATCGTTTCTCCTTAAGCGAAACCATAAATTCCATTTTGTGGTTAAATGATTCCAAATTTATCGTTGATTGGGTTCAGGATGGGTGTCTGTCTCTAGTCCATCCAGAGACACGGTTGGCCGGGCCAGTCAGTCAACCTCCGGCTTCCTCCGCATACCCCTCCAGCGAACTCCCTGCCTGCCCCACACGGAACCCACAATCCTCAACTGGGTCCCGTAAGCGGAGGAGGAGGAAGCAAGCCGCTCCAGTCTCTCCAGAGCCCGCTCCAGTCTCTCCAGAGCCCGCTCCAGTCTCTCCAGAGCCCGCTCCAGTCTCTCCAGAGCCCGCTCCAGTCTCTCCAGAGCCCGCTCCAGTCTCTCCAGAGCCCGCTCCAGTCTCTCCAGAGCCCGCTCCAGTCTCTCCAGAGCCCGCTCCAGTCTCTCCAGAGCCCGCTCCAGTCTCTCCAGAGCCCGCTCCAGTCCCCACAGAGCCAGCTCCAGTGCCTGTGGGGATTTTAATTGTATTTGAGGGGATGAACGAGCCCGCTCCAGCCCTTTCCGAGCCTGCAGCTCCAACCCTGTGCGAGCCACCAAGTGAGGTGGCCTGGCTTATAGACTTTTGGACAGAGCCAAGTTCTCCAGTCTCCGCCGAGCCAAGTTCTCCAGTCTCCGCAGAGCCAAGTTCTCCAGTCTCCGCCGAGCCAAGTTCTCCAGTCTCCGCAGAGCCAAGTTCTCCAGTCTCCGCAGAGCCAAGTTCTCCAGTCTCCGCAGAGCCAAGTTCTCCAGTCTCCGCAGAGCCAAGTTCTCCAGTCTCCGCAGAGCCAAGTTCTCCAGTCTCCGCAGAGCCAAGTTCTCCAGTCTCCGCAGAGCCAAGTTCTCCAGTCTCCGCAGAACCAAGTTCTCCAGTCTCCGCCGCCGAGCAAGCAGCGCCAGTCTCTGCCGCCGAGCAAGCAGCGCCAGTCTCCGCCTCCGAGCAAGCAGCGCCAGTCTCCGCCTCCGAGCAAGCAGCGCCAGTCTCCGCCGCCGAGCAAGCAGCGCCAGTCTCCGCCGCCGAGCAAGCAGCGCCAGTCTCCGCCTCCGAGCAAGCAGCGCCAGTCTCCGCCTCCGAGCAAGCAGCGCCAGTCTCCGCCTCCGAGCAAGCAGCGCCAGTTTCCGCCGCCGAGCAAGCAGCGCCAGTCTCCGCCGCCGAGCAAGCAGCGCCAGTCTCCGCCGCCGAGCAAGCAGCGCCAGTCTCCGCCGCCGAGCCCTCAGCTCCAGCCGCCGCCGAGCCCTCTGCTCCAATTATGAACTTTGCAAAGACTATTTTCCCTCCCTGCCTCCCTCTCCCGCCTCCTCCCACTAATGTACTCACTGCACCTCCACCTCAAGCCCCTTCGCCCAGATCTCCACCTCAGACCTCTGGGCGATTACCTTCACCCTGGCTCCAACCTCCCTCGTCTCCACCGTTGTCCATCAGTCCTCCAGCCTCACAAGTCTCCATCCTGCCCCCGTTCACACCTTGGTCCTTCGTCGGCCTGCCCTCACTTCTGGACTGCACTCCTCCGTCTTGGCTCCGTCACTCCGTCCCTCAGCTCCAGTTGGCCTCCTCACTCTCCCCAGTGTTCACTTTGTTGTATGTCGTCTGTCTTACACTGCGGCCTTCTGGAGCCCCGGCTGCGCTTCGGTCGGCGGAGCCGCTGGTTCCGCCATCTCCCGCCGGTCCTTCTGCGCCGCCTGGGCACTACGGCATGAAGCCTTCGGTCCCTGACCCGCCATGGCGGCCCGCTGCACCTGACCCGCCATGTCTGCCCGCTGCACCTGACCCGCCATGTCTGCCCGCTACATGTCTGCCCGCTGCACCTGACCCGCCATGGCTGCCCGCTGCACCTGACCTGCCATGGCTGCCCACGGTTCCTGACCCGCCATGGCTGCCCACGGTTCCTGATCCGCCATGGCTGCCCACGGCTCCTGACCCGCCATGGCTGCCCACGGCTCCTGACCCGCCATGGTGTTTGAGCCTGCCCTGGAGACCTCCACTCCAGTCTACTCCTCCCCTTGCTCCGGTTTGAGGTCTCCAGGGCGCCCGCCCCCCTCCCGGTTGTTACATCTACGGCGCGAGGACGCGCCTACCGGGAGGGGGAGGTACTGTTACGGATCCCTTGTTTCCCTGGACTCCATATCCCAAGATCCTCCTGTTTCCACACCTGCACTCACTTCCCTCGTCAGCTCCTCATCAGCACTCATCACCTGCACCTGGACTCTATTGTCAGCACTCCTATATATTGCACTCACTCCCTGCACTCCTTGTCCGTTCTCTGTTTATGTTAAGTGTATGTTTGGTTACTCCTTGCCCGTGTTGATTAAAGTATTGTCTATAACTGTGGAAATCCGTATCTGCCTCATCTCTACACCACCATACCGTAACAACCCCAGCACAGGTGAGAAAAAATAACGCAAAAGTAACATAACGCATTTAGTAATGTAACACAATTAGTTACTTTTTTAGGGAGTAACATTACTTTTAAAAGTAACTTTCCCCAAAACTGGATATACTTAAACCTACTAACATCCGTTGCCATGATTTTCGAGAGTCTTATCGCGAGAGGAAAAAATTACATTTTAGTTGCATAACATCAGTTAATGGAAACGCTGTGATTTCGCAATAGTTTTTTATCGACATTTAGAAAATATTGCAAAAGTTTTGCTCAAATCTGTTAATGGAAACCCGGCTAACGAAAACCATGACAAAGAAACTAAACAAGACAGCGAACCCATGCGCTCTGCATCGCAAGTGCAACACTGTACCAGGTGAGCTACCGAGCAAGTTTATTACATCAGAAAAGTCATAAGCTGGTTATGTGAAGCAAATTTCAAAATGTATTAGTTTACAAATCATGCACTGTGGTAAAAGTGTTTTGAGGGTCATAGTTTAGCATACTGTGCAATGAACCTTGCAAAAATAAGTATCAAGTATTAACTGAAAATATTTTTACTTTAAAGGGTCATGAAACCCCCATCTTTTAGCCTGGTAGTTTACACCTCAAAGCTCAGAAAAGTCTGTTTAAATGGGCGTGTAAAGCTCTGGAAAAGTGGGAGTGTAGAGGGGGGGGGGAAGAGGGGAGAGAACAACCAATGAAGCACAGACATACAACACATACAGTGTTATACAGGATAATGAATATTAATATATGAGTACAGAGAAAATGACAACAAACTCCCAAGCACAAGGGAGAAATGCGAAAGAATATTTGATAGGGCTAATAATAGGCTACTTTGATTACGTTTACGAGCACTGCAGTCTCAAAATCAGTCTTTTGTCTATTAGAATAATCGTGTTGTCGCGTCCAGATAGGCTACACCACTGTATCAGTGTCCAGTTTGCACATATAATTCTTTTGAAGAAGACTTGATGAAATATATGTGCATAACTACACCGTGCTGGTTCATGTTTGGTGGCTAGTGAGCTCCGTGCAGAAACCAATCATATGCGCGCTCTGCGTCTATATCATAACAGTCGTATTTTTCATGTGTTCATATTCAAACTCCAGTTCTGACCGCATCATGAGCAAAATACAAACAACACGTGCTGCTGTGCTGAAGGAAACAGCCTACTGCTCGCGTGTTTGAACGCAGCTAGAGCAGGCAGAGGTGAATGAGCCGCACTTTTGTGACATTTGAATTCTCCGCTGTAATGCGATCTCATGCAAACTTATTTTCCATTTGTGCTGGTATATTACAGCAAACCTCTGCTCTGGTCGCGTCGCAGGAAAACACATTGTGTTGTAGCACTGAGGAAACGAACACCAACGATACGTCTCTGAATGACAACAGACCGAGGCGAGAGAAGTGATACTTCCTCATGCATAATACCGCAATTATAATCTTATGCATACTACAGCGCAGTGATTGGATTAAATGAGCTTTATGTCATGAATATATGTCGAGAATCGCTCGAAACGGTCTACATGTTCGACCATGCCCATACTTGGGCCGAAAGTACACGATTACGTCAGATTTTGTGACGTTGTTGCGACTCAGCTTTTCAAACCGGAAGACAGAAATCGCTCTGAAAAATGCAAAAATAACTATTTTTCACTTATGAATAACATTAATGAGTACCTTTAGTGTTTTCAATGATGTGCAGCCTATACATATCTGTTTACATCTCAAAAAAAGTGTTTTGGGGTTTCATGACCCTTTAAGGAAGGATGGAGTGGAGTGTCATGGACCAATGGCAGTTCGAAGGTGAATATCAGTCAGCACAAGTTTTTCAGAATATTTGCTCTGGCAAGCTGTTTCAAACACCTTCGTTTTGGTCGAATTTTGTTCAAAAGGACATTACACCCATTCGTTCTTTGATTGATTATCAGGGTCTTCAAATATCAATATATTCACCAATACAAAGTGATTGTGCATTGTTTGTACTTCAGAAGTCTTTGAATAAACTAGTTGAGTCATATGGATTTATTTAATGCTACATTTATGTCCTTTTTTGAATCTTGAAACATTTGGACCCCATTGAGTTTCATTACATGGACAAGAACAGTTGAAATATTTTTCAAAATATCTTCCACAGAAGACAGTAATTCATACAGGTTTGGAAGGACCTGAGGGTGAGTAAACGATGCCAGAGTTTTCATTTTTCATTGAACTAAGGGTTGTTGAGATATTTGCAATGTAAAGTGAGATGGTGTTGCATGTGCATTAGCTCAGTGTTGTTTATATCCACCATTAATTATCTATCTGATTATATGTAAACTATGACAGATGCACAATCCATGATGATTATCTCTCCTCCTGTTTTCCATACCTTAATATTATTTGGTGAAGACACTATCTTCCCCACAAAGATTTAGTTAGAGCATAATTGGACGAGTAATTTAGGGGTAAACAGATCTGAATCTAGGTCAGACATTTCCTCTGCCTCTTTTGACTCGGGGTTTTAAAATGCGGCTGCACCGGCACTGGATCTCAGGACAATGGAGTTTGCTTGGAGTGTTAAAAATAAATAAATTGGACTTTTATGTTTCTCCTGATGGTTAATATTTGAAAGCAAACATAAAGCAGCAGTCTTATAGTACATTGTTCTGGCACCTGACACAGAGGGACATTGTGCTGAGCACATGTGAGGAGGAGGAGGGAAAAAGGATACCCACTAGGTGAATACAGAGAGCGAATGTGCCAATTTGTATGTATAAATGTGGGTGAGGGAAAGCAAACGAGAAGGAAAGAGAAACCCTTGTGGTAGACAGAAAGAAATAGGATTTGAAGCTCAAACAGAGGAAGTTAAACCAGCTATTGAGGTGACTACTAGGTTAAAGGTTTTACTTCCTTAACCTTTCTTGCTATGGTCACATAACACTACGTCCTCTTTTCATGACTATTTAACTATCACTGGTCTGAAAATCAGAACCACAATGCATCTTCTCTCCTTAAAATCAAATGAAAAGACTTCTCATGAATGCTGCCTGCTCAAATTTCTGTTGTATTGGTGTGATATTACAAAGAGTGTTTATGTTTTATGTATCAGTTTCGTTATTAGTATGCATCTCTCAGTTCTCCTGTGTTGTGGTATGTGCTACGGTCATATTAAGGTAAAGCATGAGTGGAATGCAGAAAGTCAATGCAGTGTTGCTGTGAAACACGGTTGTTACTCGGCGTGCCCTTGAGAACATTTGTGATATGTAACATATAAGGGCTTCATCCCTCAAAATAATCATCATCCTGAAGGCTAAGAAATGAATGGCTAATGCTAATGAATATTTCTTGTATTAAAATGATGTAGTGTTGATGGGATTTGGAGTTTAATTAGCATATAAAAGAGATAAAGCAAATGTATATGCATTAGAACATCTCAAAAGAATGTCAGCCATAATATTGCACAAGTATTTGCACAATGTGGCATTTTTCATGGCTGGATGAGTCTTGAACCCAGCAGAAATGTAAAGTGCACTGTGGACCTGCATCACAACATGCGTTGTAATGTGAAACGTGAGCCCAGAGAATGCCTGAGCTCTTTGCTATGGCGTTGAAGGTGTGCGCTGCTGTGCTCAACCCCCTTGATGCAGTTGCTAAGCAACCACTTTATCGTCTTGTAGGACCTGTGCCGAATGCTGAGGCAACCTCGTACTGGCACCAACTCAAAAATACAGCAAAAATAGCGCTTTATTCACCTTGACAGTTGTGGGGAATCTCAGTGGGAAAGCACTGTACTCCCTAAAGAATTAAAAAGAGACGGAAACGTCCACTGCAACCTAAAGTTACTTGGGAATAATAATTTAGGAGGTTAGGAGGAGGTGTTGAAGGAAATCCCTGCTGGAAAATCCAGCTTGGTAAGAATGTAAGCTGAGTTTTGGAACATAATAGCTATTAGGTGGTTTTTAGCTTTTCCAAGCTCGACCAGCAACAATCCAGCTTGTTATGCCAGATCAAGGTGATTTTTTTTTGCAACATAGTATCTGGTAATACAACAAACTACATGATTAGAACAGCGAATAAACCACTTTGATTCACTAATAACAACAGGACAATAACCAGTTTGGACCAGACCATCTTGGACTAGCTATGGCCACCCTAAAAACAGCTATGACCCTTTTGGACCAGTCATCAGTTAATGACCATTCAGGACAGCTATGACCAACTTGGTCCAGCTAGTGACCATCTTGGATCAGCTAATGACCATTCAGGAACAGCTATGACCAGCGTGGTCCATCTAGTGACCATCCAATAACTAACTTCGGCTGGCTAGTGACCATCTTAGATCAGTTAATGACTATTCGGGACAGCTATGACCAACTTGGTCCAGCTAGTGACCATCTTGGACAAGCAAATGACCAGGTTTCACCTTCTAGTGACCATCTTGGATCAGTTAATGACCATTCAGTAACAGCTACAACTTGGTCTAGCTAGTGACCAACTTGGACCAGCAAATGACCAGCTTTCACCAACTAGTGACCATCTTGAACCAGTTAATGACCGTTCAGGACAGCTATGACCAACTTGGTCCAGCTAATGACCAGGTTTCACCTTCTAGTGACCATCTAATAACTAACATGGACTGGTTAGTGACCATTTTGGATCAATTAATGACCATTCAGGACAGCTATGACCAACTTGGTCCAGCTAGTGACCATCTTGGACCAGCTAATGACCAGGTTTCACCTTCTAGTGACCATCTTGGATCAGCTAATGACCATTCAGGAACAGCTATGACCAACGTAGTCCATCTAGTGACCATCTAATAACTAACTTCGGCTGGCTAGTGACCATATTAGATCAGTTAATGACCATTCAGGACAGCTATGACCAACTTGGTCCAGCTAATGACCAGGTTTCACCTTCTAGTGACCATCTAATAACTAACGTGGACTGGTTAGTGACCATTTTGGATCAATTAATGACCATTCAGGACAGCTATGACCAACTTGGTCCAGCTAGTGACCATCTTGGACCAGCTAATGACCAGGTTTCACCTTCTAGTGACCATCTTGGATCAGCTAATGACCATTCTGGAACAGCTATGACCAGCGTGGTCCATCTAGTGACCATCTAATAACTAACTTCGGCTGGCTAGTGACCATATTAGATCAGCTAATGACCATTCAGGACAGCTATGACCAACTTGGTCCAGCTAGTGACCATCTTGGACCAGCAAATGACCAGGTTTCACCTTCTAGTGACCATCTTGGATCAGTTAATGACCATTCAGTAACAGCTACAACTTGGTCTAGCTAGTGACCAACTTGGACCAGCAAATGACCAGCTTTCACCAGCTAGTGACCATCTTGGATCAGTTAATGACCATTCAGGACAGCTATGACCAACTTGGTCCAGCTAGTGACCATCTTGGAACAGCTATGACCATCTTGGACCTGCTAATAATCATCATGGGCCAGCTAGTGACCAGTTTAGACCATCCAGTGACCATCTTGGACCTGCTAACCAGCTTGGCCCAGCTAGTGAACATCCCGGACCTTTATCCTGCACAGCTATGACCAGCTTGGATCAGCTAATAAACAGCTGGGTGGAACTATCATGTTCCAAAACAACTGCCAGTTTCCAACTGCATTTCCCAGCAGGGAATAACATGTTTATTTAGTTACATATTTATGATTATTATTATTATTATTATAATTGTTGTTGTTGTTGTTGTTGTTGTTGTTGTCATATTAACCCTTAGTGTAATAAATCAAGGTTTTAAGTTCACCTGTGAATAAAAAAATATAAAACAGAAATTTGTCAGTTTAATGGAGCTGGGAGATGGAGCTGAGCTAAAAAGGGAGCTCGTCCCTTTAGACGTTATTAGGCTACATGGAGGCGCACTTCCGTCCCGCATAAATCGGTTTAGGGGAGCAGGTGCAGGGAAGGGGACTGAAGCATCACCTTAGATAAAGCAATATATTTGATTTGCTGTAGCGCTTAATTTATACATATACGCTGGGTCGGAAGATGGTAGCAAAACAAAGGATCCGTATGGCAAACGAGAAGCACAGCAAAAACATCACTCAGAGGGGGAACGTGGCGAAGACCCTGGTAAGACTGTCATTGTCGTCTGTATAAACGTAAATCAATGATGCTCTTGCCATTTATGTATGGATTTCGCTTTTATGTGCATGATTTGGGGTTATCGTGTCTCATTTCGAGGCCATCATCAGTTTTCACGATGGTGTTTTATGTAAACATCATACGAGGCGAGTGCAAGTCTAATTCTTCACCTAATTCTTTTCAGTATCGGGGATCATCTTAAATTAGGCTTAATCCGTATGCAACGTAAACGTGCTATTGTTTGACATAATCACAATCTGCTCAATAAGCTTTATGAGTCAATAAGCCTGATGCAAACTAGATTTAGTTAACGTTGACGCCTGTGTTGTTGCCATGGCCACAGTTGTAGAAACTGATGACAGATGCACATAACTAATCTGACCATTGGTGACCCTCCCTTGTAAAGGTGCAGTTAAACTGGGTCACAACATCTGCCATAGGCGCCAATGAAATCATTTTGCCATGTATGGTAAGCTGCTGTTGTATTTGCTGTGAGAATGTGGCAAGGGTTAATGCATGATGAACCTATGGTGAAGAAGCATGCTAAGGAGTATTTCGGTCATGATGACAGGAATAAAACCAGTTGTGATTATCAACATCCAAAAAGTCCTATGTGGATCTGATTTATATATATATATATATATATATATATATATATATATATATATATATATATATATATATATATATAATTGGGGTGATTTTGCAGGGGAGTGCATCTGCATAGAAAAAAAATAAATTACAAACATAAATAAATACAATAAAACAAAGATACAAATGAAATAGGCCTAAAACAGTGCTTTATGTGCTTCAGGTAAGTCTATCAGTATAGGTACATAAATTGAATAATCAAATGTAAAATTACTTTGCATAGTCTCCACTGTATAAATTAAATATAATAATTTTTTGTTAAAGCTACAAAAGTCATTTTCTCTCTGTCTTTTGTTTATTTAACATTAATGACAGATGGCAGCAGGTATATTAGGCTGTTGTCCCTTTAAGAGCAAATGCACAGATCCAATATAATGATGCGCATCCGTTTTTTTCCCCCCTCGATTGTTTTCGTTCACTTAAGACATAAGCGATAGTGTTTATGAGGATACTCACCAAGACGGGCACTTTGACATAATTTTGTGAGTATGTGTCCATTCAAGAACAAAAAGACAAGAAAGAGAACTGAATTCTGTATTCCATATATATATATATATATATATATATATATATATATATATATATATATATATATATATATGCAGGGTTGGACAATGAAGTGTTGGAGGTTATGCGCAGCCTGATGGCCAATCATCACTGATTTTATATTCCATCAGTAAGGGCAGTGTGAAGGTTGAATTATCAGAGCAATATCACAGCTGTACATAAAATATTGCAATCCACACAACATAATGGGAGACATATCAGAGTTCAAAAGAGGACAAAATGTTGTTTCGCTTCTTGCTGGCTCATCTGTGACCAGGTCAGCAAGTCTTTGTGGTGTATCGAGAGCCACAATATATCCAGGGTAATGTCAGCATATCACGCAGAACGAACCACATCCAACAGGAGTAACTGTTGACCCAAGAGGAAGCTGTCTGAAAGGGATGTCCAGGTACTAATCGGGATTGCATCCAAGAACCATAAAACCACAGCTGCTGCCCAAATCACTGCAGAATTAAATGCACACCTCAACTTTCCTGATTCCACCAAATCTGTTCGTCAGGAGCTCCACAGAGTCAGTATTCATGGTTGGGCTGCTCTAGCCAAACCTTTGGTCACTCGTGCCAATGCCAAATGTCGGTTTCAGTGGTGCCAACGGTGCAAATCTTGGGCTGTGGACAGTGTGAAACATGTATGGTTCTTTGATGAGTCCACCTTCACTGTCTTTCTGTGAGAGTTAAAGTGTGGAGAAGCCTCAAAGAGGCTTAACACCGGACTGTTGCTGCCCAGAGTGAAGAACAGAGATTTGGATATCACGGCATTCCCTACTGTGCTTAATGGCCGTGTCACTGCCAAGGACTTCCGAACCATTCTGGAGGACCATGTGCACCTAATGGTTCAAACATTGAACCCTGAAGCGGGTGCTGTGTCTCAGAATGATAATGCACCAATACACACAGCGAGACTTGTGACAGAATGGTTTGATGAACATGAAAATTAAGTTGAACATCTCCCATGGCCTGCACAGTCACCACATCTTTGAGCCACTTTGGGGAATTTTGGAGCAGCAAGTCAAACATTTTCCTCCACCAGCATCACATAGTGACCTTGCCACTGTTCTGGAAGAGGAATGACTCAACATCCCTGTGAAGTCCCTAAGGACTTGTTTCTGTCATTCCCAAGACAAATTGATGCCATATTGGCTGCAAAAGGAGGCTCTTCACTAGGGGTGTCCAAGCCTGGTCCTTGAGGGCTACCGCCCTGCAGATTTTAGCTCCAACCCGATTCAAAAACACCTAAACCAGCTAATCATGATGTTCAGGGCTGCTTGATAATTACAGACAGGTGTGTTGGAGCAGGGTTGGAACTGAAATCTGTAGGACGGTAGCCCTCCAGGAGCAGGGTTGGACACCCCTGCCCTACACCTACACCATGGCTGCTCCGAAAACTGGAAAATGCTGCCTTCTGAGGACACATTTCAAGGTAGTAAGGCATCAAGGCATGTCCGAATCCAATGTTAGCTTCACTTCCTGTTTGCTGAGATACCTTCCTCAGATCGATTTTTGAAGGAAGATTGGATGTATCCTTAGCTGCCTTTGATATCCCACAATCCTGTGCTTTCCATTCTGTGACAGTTGAGCTAGAAAAATAAAGATGGCATCCGAAAGTTGCGTTTGCTGCTCAGTTTGTGTGTAAATGTATGATTTTGACCAACATATTTCAATTTTGATATCATTTCTATCGAGAAATTACTACTGTAGTAATTAAATATTTGTTTAGTTCTCACCAAAGCTCGCGCTACATTGCTGTAGATCATTAAACCGTTACGCTGCCTCAGAAGTCTGTCCGAAATCAATTCCGTGAGGTGCCTTCAAGCACAAACGCTGCCGTACAAGTCATTCTCTTATAAGACAGCGAGGCAGCAAGACAGCTACCTAGGTTTTCGGACGCAGCCTATACTAAATCAATTATTGTGGTTTAAAACCAGGTGTTTCAGTTTCATTGTCCAACCCCTTTATGTAAAGATAACCGGCTAATATCAGATAATAATATCAGATTTGGTATATCATGATTCAAACAAAATGATGCACAAAACATCTTGATGCACAAAACTGATTTTGTGTATGGACAAACACAACCTAGGAAAAAGTCTTCAGGTGTTTGTTTTCTTTTTGTTACTGTGACATTATGTAGACATTTGTGTCATGTGTAAACAGATTTATCTGCCAGACCACAGAGGTATTGTGCTTTGTTTATGAAATATATATTTTTATTTATGAAACACTTCGACTTTCACTGTTTCAGCGACCGCAGGAGGAGAAATATCCGGTGGGGCCATGGCTTTTGGCGCTCTTTGTATTTGTTGTTTGTGGATCAGGTAATATTAAAGTTTGTATTTTTTAGATTAAATGTGCTGATTGCTGTTCCTTCCTGATTCTGTCATTTTTCTTTCTCGTTTTCAGCCATTTTTCAGATAATTCAAAGTATCCGAATGGGAATGTGAGCCCCAGTGTTCTTCACATACCCTGCCCTGCATCTGAATGAGATTTTTTTGGGTGATTGGATACAATCTGAAGGTGGAAATCCTCTTTGTGGGTCAGAGGGTTGTATGCTGAGCTGGATCTAGTGTACAATACTACATGACATTGTCACACATGTTTACAGTGTCCCTGGATGAAGGGAACACATGCTTTTCTACAGAACCATTGTTGTTGTTGATGCATCTTATAATTTTTATCATATTTATTTGTGATTGATGATTGCCATGATCTATTTCTCTATTTAATCGTGTTTGCGTGAGCCTTTTTCAAATAAACGTCAAACACATTTGGATAATGTCTCATACATGTTTTGCTTTTTTAAAAGCAGTTCAAAACTTTCCTTTGTCATTTAAATATATATTTTTTCAAATGTTACAGTAGATTATGTCAAATTAGCAGAAAGCACATTAGTGTAAAACTCCACTGGATCGGGCATCTTTATGAAGTTTATGCGTCACCTGGATTTCAAACTTCAACCTTTTTTTGACTCTTTTGACAATTTTTGAACATCAGAGTTTTACTATCTAGCTCCATAAGAAACATGGATAAATTGAAGAAAGAGAAATTAATTTAAATTCAATCATTCAGATTTCTCAAGGGTCATAAAGAGGGACATATTTAGATAAGATTGTTGTTAAATTCCTCTGTTATATAGCCATTATTCATGTTAGAGTTTCAGATGAAATTATGCACAGTACTATGAAGGTCAACAAAGTAATCCAATTTCAAATTTCCTATGAAATCAGAATGAAAGTTTCTAAATGCATGTTATCGTGAACGATGCATGTTTTATTTTTTATCTATTTTTTAATCTCATAATTTTTAATCAAAATATAACTCGATCTCCCAGTGAAAACATTAGATTCATGGGTCATTGATGAATAAGGTTTTTCAAAGTGTAAAAAAACAATCGAGATTTAATTAATTTTGAAGCTTTATTAAGTGTTAACAATAAGATTTTGTTTTTTTTTTCTTTCATTTTTTACAAGATGGACAAAATGTTTCACCAAAAAAGTCATTCGGTTTAACCAAAATTTCAGTTTTACCGAATGACACTTTTGGTTATACCGAATAACGATATTTTCAAACAGTGCTAACAGGCTGATATCTAGCTAGCTAGCAAGAGGACAGTTATTCATTTTATATTTAGTACGTTAAAATATTACAACATTTTCCATGTTTTATAGTGGTTGTACCGAATGACCTGATGTTTCGAGACATGCTTATGAGCAAGTGAAAACTAGTTAAGAGAATTAGTTACTTTGCTTCATGACCATGTGGTCCTTTGCAGGTGTCTGAATGATGTCACATCCTGTCACATGATATTGACCACATGACTTCATCAAAAATTGTCCCTTTATATTGGTTACTCTGAATGACATCAATGAAATTAATTTTTCCAAACATTCTTTCTCATAACAAAGCAATGACTTCTACACAATTTGAATACCATTTTGCACTATGTTGATATATGATGTTATAAAATCATGCCAGAATAAAAAAATAGGATATTTTAATCACAGATGAAATGGCTGTATTGGCCTTTGGACGGTTAAACCGAATGACTTTTGATACTTCAAAATCTTTAAAATACCTTTATATGTAGCAAAATATAATTAAAACCTTTTGGATTCAATAAGAGATCCTGTTGTACTACATTACATAATTTGGATGTCTTTTTTTTATCATTATTAAGGCCTGTGGACATTGACCTTACTTATTTTTCCTTTACAGTATACATCACAATACAGAAGAAAAGATCTGTCGATCCTTCAGTTTCATCACATCTTTAAGAAACAATGATTTTAGCTCAACGACAGCCGTTTGGCCAACTAACATCTGAACTGAAAAAAGCAGCCGCAGTATGATATAAATACTCACCATTATGTAGAATCATGTCCCTATGATATAAACCCTGGCTAGCATGTCTAATATATTCAGTAGTCCGCTCAAATGAATGCACCTGGCATGTCACACAAGCTAAAGCATCAAGGATTCTTCCCAATGGTGTTCACAAACATGACTTTATTGAGAGTTGTGAAGTGCAACTGGCAAGTGCAATTACAGTATTTTACAACTTATCTCCTGGTTTGAGAACATGCACAGAACATAAGCATACAAGTTGTACACAATGCAAATCCATGTCAGCTATATGATAGTCAAGAGTAACTGTAAGTTAAAAGATTGATCCAGAATACTTCACTGTCCAAACTGAAAACAGAAATCACATGGGTGTAATACTTCAAAATCATCACAAAGTAGTGTACAGCAGGTGTTAGATGAGTAGCTTTTCCATTTGTCAGATAAATATCGTAAGACTGTTCCTGCTTAACAGCATTAAAAAAAGAAAAGATGGATGTTTTCTCCTGGGTAAGCCAACTACCTCGCTACCCTTCAAATATGTACAACCTATATAGTGTCTCTTTAACCGCTTCACATGATATCGCTATTTTACAAAATACTTACACTAATCATACAATAATATACAGCCTTGTCCACCTCAGCTTGCGTCTCATCCGTCATTCTCGCCGTGCAGAGAACGAATGCAGATTTTAAGCATCATACCTCCTCGTTTTCTTCATTCAAAAAAGTATCATGACTACACCAATGCAACTATGGAAGTCATCAATGCGTCGTCTGCCTTCCCCATGCCAGCTGGGGCACAGATCGGCAGATCTTCAAAGTTTCGTCACATTCGTCACCGTAAAAGTGCTTGCTTTATTAGAAGCTCGCAGTCTAAAAAGACCGCCGTCAGCATTTACACTACAAAGGTAAGGGAGACATGGAAAACAGCCTTGACTGAAAACCAAACGTGACTTTAGACACAGGCACAGTGATTCTTTATATAGCGTCCTCTCCGATTGTTTTCTTCAACCTGACAATCACATTCTGTGGATTTTGGCAACCTCAGCCAACTGGATTGTCACTGTTGTATATGACATTTGTCAAGTTTTGAAAGGTGTGCAAATTTCATCAGTCTAACATGTGAGCGAGGCATGTTTGTTCATAAGCTTCAGTCCGTTTCCTTTACGGTTCGAGCCACTCGTCGTCCTCAACGGCAGCTTTCGTACCGCGCTACGCCGAAGGTCCCGAGTTTTGTGCTGCGAGTTGGGCCGACGGGGCAGGCGGCTGCGCTCCTTGCGTGGAGGACGACGGCGGCGAGCCGGTCTGAACCTGCGCCTGGAACTGTGCGAGCTGCTCCGGACTGGCCAGGTTCTTCAGCAGGTTGTTTTCTTGCTCCAGTTGAGAGTTTCTCTCAATCAGTTCTTTAATCTGTTCTTTCAACACCTCCACCTCCTCACGAACAGCATACATCAAGTGACTCTTCACAAGATCCTGAAAGTGCACAACAAAGCGTTATTGTCAAATCTTTATGTTCGTTCATCATTCATCAAAAGCATTGTTTATTACATGTATCATATTGTTCTCCTCTGAGGTGCTGTGTTCACGGTTTGGAATAAAGCCTTGAAAAGCTTTAACCTGCATCCTACTCGCTACCCACAGTCCCTCCCCTCCCTTTATGCTGCTTGGCGTCACCAAACCAACAAAATGGCCGTCCCACACCGCGTCAGGCCAATCAGAAGCCGAGATATTTATAACTAAGTGTAAAAGCTTTGGGGTTTGCCTAGCAACAGTAACAAGGCGCACAGATCGCGTGAGCACGCAGGCAAAACCCCAGGCAAGTCAGCAAACAAACACTTCACTCGTTTTCTTATCAGCTTTTTAGTTCAAACTTGAGCGAAATAGCTTACTATGTTCAAAACAATTAAATAATTGACAAATCGACGCTGTCAGAGCAACAATCATTTGATAATGATTACATAATTCATTCCTCTGGCGCTGATGCAACTCGGCAGACTGCTTGCGGCATGTAAACAAAATATCTGTTTAAATATGCACTATTCATGAGGAGAAAAGCAGGATGACTTACCATCGCTTGTTCAATTTTGTTGTCTATGGCCACAACACTGGCACCCGATGAGCTGTGGGGGGAAAAGAGAGAGAGAATCGTTACTTCCCTGCTTAAATACACCAGCAACACACGAGAAACTATGGCAACAGCAAAACAATGTCACCCTAAACGCATAAAATGCCGAAAATCATCGTTTGAAGGCAATGTAATTTCACATACTACTACAATGTTTTCTGTGGAAATCTCTAGAAGTCGTCAAGCGCTGCTGTATTCATTCACTTTATATTCAAAGCTGCCTTCAGCACCATCTTTCAGGGACTGCGAGTGAACTGAAAGAGCTGCTGACAGCTTAGGGCTTTTACTCGACCGAAGCAAAACACAGCAATAAAAACGATGCAAATGAGCCGAATTTCTCCAAAACAGTCTATTTCACCGCGCACAATACACAGGGCTCGTGCATGACACAAGCTTTAGCCTCGTGACGGTTTATTACAAGCATAACAAGTCTGACATTTTACCTATTGTCGAGCTTGACGGACGAAGTCTCTGTCCCCAACAACGATGAGAGAAAAGATATTGAGAAATTTCTAAGCTGACAAACACCAAGATCCATCGCCACGGAATAGCATGGAGAATTCATGCTATTGCGTCCATATGAAATCGAGCGGGGAAGCGAGCGCGTGTCCTTCCTACAGCCTTTTGAGCATTACATCCTTTGTGTGCGTTTGCAGGAATATTATGCCGTGACTCCCCAGCAGAAAAGCTCGCTTTATCAAGAGACCGTACATCCAGTGCCGCAGCACAAAGAAACTCCAAGGTCAGCTCATCTCTGCGCTGGTGAATATCTGCAGCCTGTGGTATTTGCATAATTTATTTTACACCAGCACTGCTCGGAACGCTATTGGCGGCGCGCGGGAGGCATTTGACTAATTTATGCAGCGACGTCCCCATTCGACGCTCTTCCGACTCGCTCTGGATAATTTATTCAAACGCGACTTGCCTTATTAGAAAATCCGGTTGGAGCGAGTTGATGTTATTTCCATCAAAAATCTCAAGGCACCAACAGCTCTTAACAGCCCATTTCTATTATTCAGCATCTATATTTTACCGCAGAGTGCAGGCAGAAATAATCATTGTTTCTCCTTATGTAATTTGCAGGGTCCTTCTGGGGGAAAAAAGTATATTTTTAAATACTGATTTTTTAAGAATATATTTCCAGTCTGTTTAGTTTCATTAAATACACGGGCAAAACAATATTTGAAGGGCAATGCCTAAGCTTTGAGCACCGTGTTTACATGTCGCCACTTATCGGCAGCCAGCGGAACTGCAGTGGAGCGAATCCCTAAAAGCAGGGGGGTTTCCACTTTTACAAAGGCAGTTGGAGCCCCATCAGGACCTTGAACCATCCAAGGGACTCCCCCAAAAATTATAAAAAGAAATCCATGTTAAAAAGGAGTTCAGCCAAAAATGAAAATCTATTGTGCTCCACAGAAAAAAGGTTGTACAATCAGAGTAAATGACTGAATTTTCATTTTCATGCAAACTATCAATTTAACAGATTATTGTTGCACCACATTTTAAATATACAAACTATCTGTACATGTTTTTCATCTATCTGCTCACGGACCTCCAGGGGTATATGGCTGAAAGCTCAGGTCCTAATGCAGAAAGCATCTACAGCATGTTTAGATGAAACTCAGTCCCCTATGATTTAGGTGCAGCTAACTAATCTCATGTGAGCTTTAATTAACATGTTTAACTACACATCAGCGTGCTTCATATTATCCGAGCGCACACATGTGCTTGGTCTGAAAGGCTCAGTGTGATGCGAATTCAGTTGCAGAAGAGACCGAAGACAGATGATCAAACTAAACCCAAGCACACTAATTCAACAGGACAGTTATACATCTCACACTATGGTTATCTAACTATACTATATATATAAAAAAAAAAAAAAAACTTTAAATGCTAACAAGTATGATGATCCAACTGTGTACCACATATAGCTACATACAAAGCTTTCAAAGCCTGAAATGAAAATTAAATTGTATTTTCTAAATGCACATTATTGATATTACTGTGAACAATTCATTCATTCATGCATGTTTTATTATTTCGTTTTATTTACCTGTAATTCCTAATCAAAATCTCAGTCAATCTGTCAGTGAAATGACAGATCTCTCCCCAGTGATGTATGCTGGACTTCTCTAATCATTTATTCACATAAACCTGCCTCTTTTTTTATAATTGAATGCAAGCTCGACTTCAGATCTGCCTTTATCAATTAATAACTGATGGCCAGAACCAAGTCCCGGCATACATTTTGGTGTTTTCCGATAATCCATTTTACTTGGGTGTACGTCGCAATATAGAAGAAAATATCTGTCGCTACTTCTGTTATATCGTGAGTTTAAGTTGTATTTACAAGCATAATGGAGAAAATCTCCAACAATAACCACAAACTTCAATCTTGTGAGATAAGGTATTTTATATATATATATATATATATATATATATATATATATATATATTATATATATATATATATATATATAAAATCCTCATCTCACATGATTGGACTTCTCTAATCTGATATATATATATATATATATATATATATATATATATATATATATATATATATATATATATATATATATATATATATATATATATATCCAACAATAACCACAAACTTCAATCTTGTGAGATGAGGTTATATATATATATATATATATATATATATATATATATATATATATATATATATATATATATATATATATATATATATATATATATATATATATATATATAAATAAAATCCTCATCTCACATGATTGGACTTCTCTAATCTGAATATGTGTGTATATACACACACACACACATTCAGATTTTGAATCAGCTGGTCATAATCAAAAAAGCTGATATAGGGTGAACAAATGGAAAAATGGAACATGAGCAAAGAAAGAGCAAAAGCAAGCAAGAAAGAACCCGAAATGAATCGCAATTAATTGGAATCGAAATCGTAATTTGGCTAAGTGCAATTATAACATCGCAAAGGCTGCAATATTTTTTGATTTTTAATTATATAAATATGTACACAGCATGTTAGTGCTGCTCTGTGATCAGTAGTAAATGATGCGTCATCTGAAAGCATTGAATTTGAAAAAGCAACACGTCAAACATACAAACTTTCCAAACATGAGAAGCGTTTATGAACCTCTTATCCAACAAAAAAACCATTTAATAAAAACCATTTTTACTTCAAACTTACTTCATGACATCAGTGGAGTGTTTGAAATAGAATTTTGATTACCATTGCATTAAAAATACACTTTATTGTTATGGAAATACCGGAGAAGGCTTGAAGACAGATAAACCATGCATTTTCATAATCTGTTTATTATATTAGTTTAATCAAAGCGTTCCTATGTTCTTTTTATTTAGTCACAGCAATACTATGAAGTCCATAGGGGATTTCCTTTAACAACATGCATTATATTGCAGTACATTCTGCGATTTCGGCGTCCAGTATGAAACAGATGTGTTTAGCACCAAGTACAGCCACTCAATCCTACTCTGGGTAAAAATAGGAAAAATAATCTTACATGTTACAGCTTTTTGATAAAGCTCTAATTGGTTTCCTTTTGAAATGTGTTTCAAATTCACACTGAATGCATTTATGAATGTAAAGCGTGTCTGTGTGTCAAAACAGTGATTAAAATCGGAATTGCAAAATTGATCAAAGAAATCGTAATCGTAAATCGTAAATTTTTTTTTAATCCATATCGCACAGCCCTAATGTAAGAAATTGTGTTACACTTTATTTTAAGTGTCAGTATTACAGTGTAATTATACATATAATCGGACAATGACGATTAACTGCATGTACTTGCTATAGGGTTAGGATGAGGGTTTGGTATAGGGTTAACTGCCGGTGATTATGCATAATTTCTAGTTATTACTACAGTAAATACATGTAACATATATAACAATGACACTAAAATAAAGTGTTACCGAAAAAGAAAAAGAGAACACGCTGTCTGTGAATGTCCTGTCTCACACACGATGCACAGAAAGGTGCGCACAAGCACACAAATAATGCCAAAAATGTCTGTTTTGTCGAGTATCCTCAAAAGAGCAGCCTTGAATTAGTTAAATATAGTAAAGAGTTGTGAGAAAGTGGGACACGTGTGAGATCCACGTCATGCGCAGCAGCGGCAGCTCTTAAAGTGACAGCAACCAAAGTCATTGAAGAATCAAAGAAAAAAAAATTACTTGCTGTTCTTGACTAAACAGTTCTGTAGCTTTAATAATGATTAATCTATATTTAATTTAGGCTATAAATTATGCAGTGCAGACTGTTTGGTAGCATTATTCAATTTCTGTATTTTTCCTATCTGTTAGACAGGTAGGAAGGGCACAGGTAGGCTAAATATGACTTTTTTTTTTAATCGGTTTATGTGAGGATTGTTTTAAGTTCACTTTTTAAATTAAAAGTTGTAATATTTTTGAAGCCTAATGTGTAAAAAAACAAAAAAAAAAAAACAAACACCTTTCAATTACACTAATGTTGAATGGCTATAATTCATGTTTGAAATTGGGAAAAAATTTCATCGAGACATCAGTAGCAGTATTAGTATCAGTGATACTGGCCTTCATTCATAAAAAAGATGCCATTGAAGTATTTAAAATATACTGTCTTTATGTTGTTTCTTTATGTTGTTTTAATCAACTGAAATTACTACATTATAGAATATATTAAAAATGCAAGTGTTTTTAATTGTGAATATTAATCAGATTTTTTTTTTAATCGACCGACAGCACTAATATATATATATATATATATATATATATATATATATATATATATATATATATATATATATATATATATATATATATATATATATATATATATATATATAAAATGTTATACCGTCATATATAATGTTATACCATCATAATACAAAAATATGACAACAAAGATGTGTAATAATGTGCCTTAATTACATCAGCTTTGCAATTTCAACAACCTGTCACAAGTCATTGTGGTTAGGTTGGTTTCCACATAAATTTCTGTTGTAAAGGTGTGTACTATCCACAAACTATATTAAAGGTTATGTAACACCCAACCAGTAAGCACAGAGGAATGCTTCATTAGGCTTACTGGATCATTTCCTGACAACTGACAACAAATATCCTCAGTTCTTCTGAACATTGCATAAGTCCTCTCCATGAATGACAAACCTTTGAAACATCAGTGGGGTTTAACACTGCTGAAACGTTTAAACCAAGTGTGTATCCATTAAAAATAGATCACTTATCCTAATTAAGTGCAGCAGCGGCACACCAAATGAAGCCCCAAACTAAGCAGCTCAGGACGCTGTTAGTTGTTCCAGGCTCTTTGACTGGAAGTGGATTTAAGCAATTATGGAGTCCAAATATACCTCTGCTGTCCATGACCTGACCTCATACAACCACCATTCAGAGCGCTCATGTAAATGCAACCTACTTTTTCATTGACATCTTTGTGTGCCAATCGCAGTTCACCATCTCACTACTGAAACAGTCACAATTAAAAAACAGGCCATGGCACACACTCAAACTCCAGCTAAATACCTGAAGCTATATGACACAATTAGTATGAACACCTGATTGGACAAGTAGAAGGTTCTCAGGACAGTGTGTACTCACATAATGAACATGAAGAACATGTCACTGATAAAGAAGTTTCTGTCCAGAAACTTGGTGCAAAGGTCAACAGAACAAATCATCCATCAACTATTTCCACTTAAAGTTCAATTGTAGCTCAAGCAGAAGATCATAATGCACTAGAAACGCCAAAGTCAATGGTTCAATACCCAGGGAATGCATGAAGTTGCTTTGGATAAAAGCATCTGCCCTGTGTGTAAATGTAAATGACTTTAAAACAGATCAAATGACACCTGACAGAAAATAAGTAAATAATGGAGACATCTGACATGTATTGCAATCTAAAAGCAAAATCTACTTCGATTCTCTCTATTTTTCTTCTTTACATATAATCAACAGACTAGACTGAACATGATTTCCTCATTAAAATGACCAGATTAATCTGACACGTATATGATGCTCAGAGGAACAAAGACCTCCTGAGACCCTCCAACAATTAGAGGCCATACCTTTCATTCATAATGTCAAATGCATTTGCATTTTTCTGTTTAAAATATCTTCCAATAAAGAATATGAATAGAAAATGCTGTGTAAACTACCGTATAGATTAGATGTAAGACCAGGCAGTGTAAAACACACTTTACCTTTTCAAATGCTGCTCTAACTCCCAGAACAAAAGCTTCATGGCCATTTCGTCTCGGCCGTGAACTGGGAGGACTGTTTCTCTCATTGATGTGTCAGTCAGCAGTCCTCCAAAAACAGAACTTGCTCCTCTATTCCTCACACGACTCAAAAACACACACGTGCACGTGCACAAAGAGGCATGGCCACTGTTTCAATCCCTTTATCTTCTCCAGCAGTAGTAAAAGGCTGAACCACCACAAGGCCTGGTTATATTAGCTCTGTGGTCCTGTCTCCGTTTGTCTCCACTATACTGCCTTTGTGCATCTTACAGGGTGAACGATTGAGTGAAAACAGGAGTAGGGCAAGCTGTGACGTCACGGCACTGACAGGGTCACGTGGCGGTTACATAAACCAGCAACAGAGATTAAAATATTCCCAATGATCGCTTCTCACACGCACCCATGCACTCAGGGAGGCTGCCGTCTTCACAACCCTCAACGGCTATCCAAACCCATCCTGTCCCAATGTTTTTTTCCCCTCTTTATTTTTCCCGGCACAGAAGCGTGCATTTCTCCCCTGTGGAGAGAAGAGGCGGGCCCCTGCACTTGAGCCAGGACTTATCTTGTCACTTCTCATCAGTATCGTAGCCCGACGCAGGCTTACAGCGTGTGCGGCTGGTGAAACACGCACACACGTCTCTCTAGATTAGGCTGCTTGCAGGAAAAACAACAATATGGATCCCAACAATGGGAGGGATTTTACCTGTTCAAATAACACTCAGTGACAACTTTGAATGGCATTGTGAGGCTCCTGTATTTAGTGTCTTTCTGTGGGCTACAGACAGCTGATCAGAACGAACACAGCCACAGAACTTCAACTTGACTGAAGCTCAGAGGCTTTCATTCAAGGATTCATAATACTTCAGAATCTTAACTCAGAAGGAAGTGATCTTCTGTCGAGTATGATACTAATCTAATCCATATGAATTGAGTGGTTTTTAAATTGACTCGAACACTTTATTACGATGAACAGAATTAATAAACACTGATAAGCGAACATAAACAGAAGCTCAACTTAACCTGCTTGACACGCGAGAACAAACCTCTTGCAGAAGCTCCAACATGCTGCATAACACGAATGAACCTCATTGGTTCTTGAAGCTCAAACGTGCTGCGTAACACGAATGAACCTCATTGGTTCTTGAAGCTCAAACGTGCATAACACGAGAATGAACCTCATTGGTTCTTGCAGAACACGTGCTGCGAGAATGAACCTCATTGGATCTTGCTGAAGCTCACGTGCTTAACACGAGGAACCTCATTGGATCTTGCTGAAGCTCAAACGTGCTGCGTAACACGAATGAACCTTATTGGTTCTTGAAGCTCAAACGTGCTGCGTAACACGAGAATGAACCTCATTGGATCTTGCTGAAGCTCAAACGTGCTGCGTAACACGAGAATGAACCTCATTGGATCTTGCTGAAGCTCAAACGTGCTGCGTAACACGAGAATGAACCTCATTGGTTCTTGCTGAAGCTCAAACGTGCTGCGTAACACGAGAATGAACCTCATTGGTTCTTGCAGAAGCTCAAACGTGCTGCGTAACATGAGAATGAACCTCATTGGTTGTTGCAGAAGCTCAAATGTGCTGCATAAGATGAGAATGAACCTCATTGGATCTTGTGGAAGCTCAAACCTGCTGCGTAACACGAGAATGAACCTCATTGGTTGTTGCAGAAGCTCAAATGTGCTGCATAAGATGAGAATGAACCTCATTGGATCTTGTGGAAGCTCAAATGTGCTGCGTAACACGAGAATGAACCTCATTGGTTCTTGTGAAGCTCAAACGTGCTGCGTAACACGAGAATGAACCTCATTGGTTCTTGCTGAAGCTCAAACGTGCTGCGTAACACGAGAATGAACCTCATTGGTTCTTGCAGAAGCTCAAACGTGCTGCGTAACACGAGAATGAACCTCATTGGTTCTTGCAGAAGCTCAAACGTGCTGCGTAACACGAGAATGAACCTCATTGGTTCTTGTGAAGCTCAAATGTGCTGCGTAACACGAGAATGAACCTCATTGGTTCTTGTGAAGCTCAAATGTGCTGCGTAACACGAGAATGAACCTCATTGGATCTTGTGAAGCTCAAACGTGCTGCGTAACACGAGAATGAACCTCATTGGTTCTTGCAGAAGCTCAAACGTGCTGCGTAACACGAGAATGAACCTCATTGGTTCTTGTGAAGCTCAAACGTGCTGCGTAACACGAATGAACCTTATTGGTTCTTGTGAAGCTCAAACGTGCTGCGTAACACGAGAATGAACCTCATTGGTTCTTGCAGAAGCTCAAACGTGCTGCGTAACATGAGAATGAACCTCATTGGTTCTTGTGAAGCTGAAATATGCTGCGTAACACGAGAATGAACCTCATTGGATCTTGTGGAAGCTCAAACCTGCTGCGTAACACGAGAATGAACCTCATTGGTTCTTGTGAAGCTCAAATGTGCTGCGTAACATGAGAATGAACCTCATTGGTTGTTGCTGAAGCTCAAACGTGCTGCGTAACACGAGAATGAACCTCAATTGGTTCTTGTGAAGCTCAAATGTGCTGCGTAACATGAGAATGAACCTCATTGGTTGTTGCTGAAGCTCAAACGTGCTGCGTAACACGAGAATGAACCTCAATTGGTTCTCACGTCAAGCAAACATGCTTGAGCTTCTGTTTACCACAACTGATGTATAAGTTGATGAAATGTTTATAAAAGCCTAAATTCAATTCAATTCTGTTCATCATATAAAGCGATAGTGTCTCTTCAGAAAATTTGGACTAAACCTCAATTCATATGGATTATTTTTACAATCTCTTTATGAACATTTGGAAGCATCAAAGTTTCAGTTGCATAAAGCAGCGGTCACACTAGACTTTGAACGTGTGAAATTGTTTCGGATGCTGTAACGGTCGTGATATGACGTCACGGTCTACAGCGTCTTTTTTATAAACATGAATTCAACACATAACTTAAAGTAATACATTTAAAATGTAAAAATATAGAACCTACTCGACTTTACTGCAAAAATATAATTCTTTTCATTCAGCCAAGAGGTCATGCCGTGACGAATCGATCTTCTACTGGTCGCATGTCTTAACGTGATGCGAATTCGCAGGTCAGAGTTCACCAAACTTGAACTTTGGAACTCAGCGAAATGCAAAATTTTTTGCATGAGCTTGGGTTTCCGGTCTGACGCATTCGCATGCGTTTGAATGGAAGTCAATGGAACGAAAAGTGCAGTGTGACCGCACCTTAATGGTCTATGGAGGGACAAAGTGAGTGTGGAATGACATGAGGGTGAGTAATTAATGACAATTTTCTTTTTTGGGTGAACTAACCCTTTAAATTTCAAATCATGGTATTTAATAACTGATATTTATTACATACATTTTATATATACAGCACTTATTTGCCAGAGAACACAAGGAATTAAGGGAATATAGAAATGCTACGAAATGCCCACTGTTTCTGGTGAAGTAGTGTACTAAGAGAGCACTCTATATGACCTCAAAATAGATGTGTTTAAATACAGTTCACTTTAAGTCCACAGCACAGCTTGAATTATGATAATGCATTATGCACATGATGCAATACGAGTTTCACCTTTTCACATTTTTACATAATTCCAACATTTTTAGCCATTACCAGTTACCTCTAGTCTATCTCTAGTCTAGTGGACATGACAGTGCTTCTCCAAAAATTGAAATTAAAAAGTTTAAATGTTTAACATTTCTTATTAATGATAATTTCTTCTTCTTATTTATTACTATGAACAGCAACAACAATCATTTACAATGAAATTGTCAAAAACCTAACCCTAACATTTGTTTACAAAGCCTTAAAGGAAATCATACATCTTGTGCTTTCAAGTTCAATCTAAATAGATGACTGTATGTGTGAAAGGTGTACGTGTATTAAGCTTGAACTGCAAGTGACATGAGAGCCCATTAATCACTAGCAAGTTTCATAATCATGACAGCCCTAGTCTGAGAACTGGGCAGCCTCAATATTTACATGTAAAATAGACTAACATGATTTGAATAAGAGCCTGGAGAGTTTCGTCGAGAGATGAGCTGAAATGGACACCGTTTAAACAGCTGTGCCGGAGCTGCTGCTGCAGATGAGGATTGCTGCTCACAGAAGCCCTGCAGTCAGCAGCTCAATGATACCCGCGAGCCTTCAGTGCCACAAAATTTATAGAAAGGTTACATGTTTCAAACAGTGTATTTAGACATGCAGGGCTGTCCCTAGGCAACCGGCCACCCTCAGTGTCTGTAACTTATCTGAGTCTCAGAGTGCAGATGCCATTCTCCACAGTCTTCAACCTGAGCCTAGTTTATGATTTTGCCTGATTCACAATGGTACAGCACAACGCCATCTGAAACGGTCCACCAACTTATTACACATATTAGAACTCGTACCCTGCATACTACTATACAAGTTGGAAATTAATAGCAGAGTGTCTACAGATATAATTTAGATATAAGTTATAATATAAGAGATAAGTTCAATTTAAGACTTAAGATTTTTAATACCACCTTGTATGAAATGTAAGACCAAACCTGCAATGGAAATACACATTCCTGGACGAATCAGCATTTTTTAATGAATTCAATGCCAAATACATTTTTTTAACAGTCACTTGTAACAATGTAAGTGATACAATCATTATTTGAAGCGCCATGTTACTTTCAAAAGATGATTCACTCTATTTTGATCACCAACGTAGACATCAGTGTTTATATCAGAACTATAGAGGATATGCATTGATGTCACTTTCCTGCCGAAAGCGCGCTCCCTCAGCTGGACTGAGTGGCAAAAGAACCTGCTGCGTGACTGGATTTAATAGAGGAAACTGCGAAAACGCGAGTAAAACAAAGGATTACACTAAAGGTTGGAATTGAATGTGTTCCTTACAACTTGTCAAATAAACCTAATTCATGGATATTGACATGCAGCCAGGAATCGTGTTTCCTGACATTTATATGTGCCTGATTTCGACGCCGACGAAATACATAAAGCAAATCTGCCTGTGAATATTTTATATAACTACAATATAGGTAGGTTTAAATCCGCGTAATCACTTATATCAATGTTATATATATCGTCATATTGTCCAGCCCTAAAACATATATAGTTTTATAGTATAGTTTTTGTCAGTGTTGTTTATTGAAAAACACCCAATTATGCAGAATATAAGATGGAAAATATTTAATTGATGAGTTGTCAACATAATATATAACAATACAATACATACGGTATGATTTTACCTCAAAATCCAACAATTTGAAACAAAATGATAACTGCGAATCCATGTTTCTCTGCTGGAGTCGAGCTGTTTCTGTGAATTGCAGTGATCCATTTGCTTTTTTTTCCCCTGTAGCTTTCTGCAGTTTTTAAATATATACCTCAGGTTTTGGGTCAAAGCTATTTGTACAGTCAATCACAAAGCTCTTTCCCGTTTTGGATGCGTTTTGTGCGTTTTTCGCGGCATTCACGCTGAAAACCAATGCTGCCACTCAGTCTTTTGCCAGGCGTAACCGCAGTCGTAACGGTCGATGGTGACGTCACGTGCATACCCTCTATTACACTTATCTCAGTTCTTCTATGATACTGTGTCTGTGAAGCCGTTTCATACCTATACTGTACATGACAACTGCTCTCACTGGATCAGCAGCAGCGCCAACACAGAATGTTCCGGTGTGATTTTGTCAGAAGTTTAATAGACAGGCGAATCATTGTAATTTAGGAAAGAGATCATGTGGACTCATTCGAGCCATTTTTCATTAAACTTCCATTTACCCATTTTTAACTAGCTAGCTGTAGTTCGACCTGTATTCTGCTCTCTCAATTTTCTCTGACGATGCAATGACTACCACGGGAAAAAAAAAAAAAAAAAAAAAATCTTCGGTCTGTCCAATGATTGGCACTTCAGTCACTGGGTCCTTCAGACTGGAGAAATTTTTGCGGTAATGTGACCAAAAATATTTAAAACCCATAGAATCTGAATTTGAATTGAAAGTCAATTTAAGGCCTTTTATTAGGAATACTTTAAGACATTTTTAAGGACCCACTGCCACCCTGAATAAGAATTATTAACTGACAAAAAACTAGAGCATTATACAAGAATGCTACAAATGACATGAACAGCAAACTGGTCTCATGAACATGGTGTAGCTGGAAGATTGGTGAGATCACATTGTGGGATTTCGTCATGAACAAACGAAGGCCACGCTGCCACTCTGCGTGAGAGAAAGTACCATTTTGCCAATTGGGCTGACAGCAGCAGGTTGCACAACAGAGCTTCATCCTGTATTCTCCAGCTCAAACTCTGACAGTGCAGCACACACAGAATAGACTGGACAACCTCAGCAAGTTTCACTCCATGAGCAAGAAAAGAAGCATGTGAGAACAGCTTCAGTGTGCACGGTGCACAATTACTGCTCAGAATTACTTAATATGGTGACGTTTTTCTAAGAGGAGACAGATGTGCACTTCGTACATTTAAAAATTCCACAATTCACTCTTACGGAAATGACATATTTAGCACAGATTATGGGCATGTAAAAAGTGCCTTTTAAAATGGAAAATCGTTTGCTTCTGTTGGTTGTATCTTGCACGGAGTCCCACAGGTTCGTGAGCAGAGTGGTTTTATTTTCCGTAGAGTAGCATATTCCTCCAGCGTTTAGGGAAGTGTGAATGGCCACAGACTTCCTTACACATTTGTGGTTATGTAACCGTTCTAGTAATGTGCACAGAAGAAACAGGTATAAGTAATGTGGAGTGAAACCTGGAATTAGCAGGATTAGCCCAAAAGCAAAACAGCCACGGAAAAAACCTGGGACGAGTCATTGAAGTAGTTTCCACTACAGAAAGCATGAAGGCCTGCGGCTAGAATAGTAGAAGCCTTCTTGCCTTGCCGCTGTTATATGCACCAAATTTGCACCGGTCCGCCCTCTCCTTTTGTCTGCAAGCACTGTAGCCTTTATATAAAGTGACAGACGAGGCACTGTAGAGATGCAAGACTCTGGGAATTTACGCACCCCTTTTATTTTGCATGGAGCGAACCTTATAGCCCCATTGCACGCAATATATTGTAGCATTCACAGCTTTATAAGTGCACTTTTCTCAAGTGAACACTTCAAAAGCTGTACACCGAAGACAAACAGCCATTGATGGTACGGTTAAGCTCCAGTTCGTTGGGGCTGATCGAGTGAGACAATAGCTGGGATGTAGGCGAATTGAGGGGGATCTGAGAGGGGGGTTGTTTACATTGTACACGATGTTCTTGATGCAGACGGCCAGTCAAGCACGAGTATTACTTCCACTCGAGCACCTAATGCGATTTGTGGACATTTTCGGTATGTTTGCAGACACTGTCAAGATGTAGCAATGTCGGACTGGCACCATAAATGAAAAGTGTGGCCTGATCTCCACATGGCACTCTTACATTGTCAAAAGGATGTTATTAAAATAGCAGAATCCTGTAAAACTAGTAAACAATTCTCACAAAAAAAACATCAATGACCATTAATTGCCAACAAGATTCAGCCCTAGTCTGAGACCTGCTAGCTTCAATATTTAAATATAAAATACACTAACATAAAATAGAATAAGTCATTAGAGACAATAAAGCACATTAAACTTAAACTAAATACAACAAACTAATATGAAATATTTTATGAAAAAATAACTTTTTTTCTTTCCAACAAAACTGATCAAAAGCACCCAGCAGCCCTCCATCTTTTAATGGAGTGTTAAGGCTTCCGTGAATGTTTTTCTTTGCTTTAAGCCACTTTTACAAATGAGACGTCTCACGGCATGCGGAGAAAGCATTGAGACTGATGCTTGATCTAATTTAAACTGCAGTATGAGCACTGGGATAATCACAGAAGGATCTCGCATCATCTCCATCCTTCCTACTGTGATGTAGAAGCCTAAAAAGGAAGAGGCATCTCCTCCTGACTGCACTTGGGGAACGCAACGTTCCTACTGCAGCTCTATAGGACAGGTAGTGTGTGAAAAGCATGGGACAAAAAGTACACGGTTCTCAGGTGAAGCAGGGTTCATGTTCGCAGACTGAGCAGTAATTACCCTGATGTAGCAAAAGAGATAACAGGCCTGCCCTCAGCTCATGAATATTTTGATTAAAAACATGTGCAACTACAGTTTCATGTGCAACTACACTGTAAAAAAATATATATGATCAGTAAGTCAAGTCAATTTTACATTACTTCAACTTTTTTTTTTTATAAACGTTACATGAAGCTAAACTTTCTAAGGAGCCATTCACACAGAACGTGTCTAAAAACGCGATACAGATACAAGTTCTGACATGGAAAAAAAGAAAATAAGATAACAATGAGCGCCTCCTCCGCCATGTTGCCATTATATAAAACAGTTGTCATGCCAACTCGTAACGCTTGCCCCGCCTCCAAGTTCTTCTGATTGGTCCACTGTTTTGGAACTGACATTGATGAGTGGCACTGCGTGTAAAAGTTGAAATTCTTTTAACTTGACACAGCGTCTTAAAAACGCGGCGCTCATGTGTGAGGCGCTGCAAAAGACGCGAGACGCGAGCGTAACGGTCATGCACATCCGTCAAGCGCGTGTTTACATAGAAAAACAATGGGAAAGTAGCGCATTGGAATAGAAAAACGCGTTCTGTGTGAACGGCCCCTAAGGCAGCAACTGAACTTAAGTTGAACGTTTTTATTATTATTTTTATTAGTGTACATGCCAAACAGCCAACACCAAGCAATTTGTTTTTAATAATTCTTTCAAATAGTGTTGCCATTTTTTATTTATTGGCCTAGTTGAATTTGTGTCTTCACATGATCCATCAGAAGGTCTTTAAACACTGCGCTTAACCCGGGGTTATTGTCATTCTAAACACCGCTTTTAACCCCGGGTAATGGAACGTTTTACACTTGTAATTTAGAAGCGGGGTTAGCACTACTTTTTACCTGGGGTTATGAAACCCTGCTCTTTCACAGCCCGAAATGTCCATTCAGTATAAACTCAATAGTACAGTCTGCAATATTAGGATGCACAATGCTAGAGCTTACGTAAACAGGTCGCGTGCTGCATTTATCCAATCAATGACACTGCAAATATGCAAATAAGAACGTTAACCCAGGGTTTAGGAATGTACGATGTGAAACGTCAGTTTTTGAATACCCAGGATTAATTGTTAACCCCGGGTAAATTATAAGCAGTGTGAAACGCGAAGCACGATAACCCAGGATTCCATTTACTTGGGGTTTAGAATGACCCAGAGTTAAATATTTCAAGTGTGAAAAATGTGTTTAAAAATATTTAACAGAATTAATATACAGGCAATATTATGGGCCACTCTACTGTAGAGATTGGTAGTTGCATAAGCCATTAGAAATCCCAATGTTTTGACCACTAATCCCAAATATTTCCATGTTAGACACCTAGGGAAATGCTTTATGTAAATGCACACACAACACTGGGGTCACACAGTGTATTTTCTCCAAAATTTACAACGTCTCTGTTGGCTCTCTTTCTTACTAAACTGCACTGCCTGTTTTTCCAGATTCACTGAGCTGACTCCCCCGCCTGCTCCCTCTCTCCATCTGTCATGTCAGCCTGTGACGAGTGTTCCTCTCTCACTGCTCTGCCCTAATTCTGAGAAGAATATATACGCTCAGCGCCAACCGGCAGAATCCAGTTTGCTTATGGAAAAGAGCCCGCGATGAGAGCCGCGGAGTCGTCCGGGCAATGAGGTGGGAAGCGTTCCAAGCCCTCCCTCAACAGCGCTTAAAAACACCAGAAGCATCTCTGCAGTCGTGTTCTGGCCTGTGTGAGCAATCACACCTGCATCAGCGCTGAAGCCGCTCTATATGCTTGGCAAAAACAGATGCGTGACTCACTGAATGCCGACACTGAGTAAGGGAGCATACTGACTACAGCCATAGAGACACATGAAGCAAATGCCTTGAGGGATGAAAGCACTAGTTTTCATCACAGTGACATTTCTAAATGAGGGGTGGCAGTCATAATAATACATTAAGTAAAAGACTTTGGAGACAGTGGAAGAGACTTTAATACTAGGGAGTAATAGAAAAGTCCCATTTTAAATGAAAGTAAAGGTATTCTATTGTTCTATTCCTCACTTTCGTCTCTCATCCATGGGTGGAAGATCATTTAGTGGCATAGCACCAAAACTATGAACTACGGATGGGTGCAACAACTAATTTCATAAACATTTAAACAGAAATTTTGCAACCGACTCGTCGACTAGTCTAAATCTCCACCCCTGGAAACGGTCTTTTTATGCAATCCATTTGAATTTCAAGAAAAGCTTGACGTGTACTGACAACTATACATTATTTAAGTGTATTCTCTTCTTTAGGATGTTGAGATAGCAACTGTTCAAGCATCAAGTAAGTTTTATTCATAATGTTTCTCCTTTAATCCGATATAAAATTTCATACCGTAATGTCCCTCATAACCGGTAGTATACCAAGCCTATGTGCAAGCTTAATTGTTATTTACTAGTTTGTCATGGCATAGAAGAAATTGGAAAAGGCTTTCAAAATCCTCTCACCTTGCTCATCTTCCGAGTGGACATTTCTCGGAACCCACCGCGAGCGCCACAGAGAAAACGATAAAATGAGGTAAAATTAAATGATTTTGTTTTCCACTCTACATATACACTTTTCAAAATAATACATTAACTGTAAAATGTAACATTAACATGACGGTATTTTAAACGTAGCCTTTCTAAAAATATAAAGCAAAACATTGTATTATATTTTTCCCGCAACTTTTAAACGACTAGTATTTCCAAGTCGACTAGCAGCAGCATTGTTTAATCGACTAGTCAAAGATTCTTGCACATCCCTACTATGAATATCACCATTTCTTCCTTCAAGTCAATTCTAAACTATTCTCACAGTATTTTCATCCTTCTTCTGACTACTGACTAGGGGTGGGACAATATATCGTTGTCCTTTGTGCGATATGAGAATCGACACGATGGCGCCAAATATCGATATTTTAATGAATAAAACAAGGCACTCTAAATAGATTTACCTGCTCCCAGCGTCACTACTTTATGGCTCCTAGAGGTGGCGCTCAACACATAAATGAGTATGAAGTGAACATACTGTAAGTTAGCTACCCTTAGAAAAAGGGGTTTTTAATGGGATGGCGGACAGCAGTGTGAGTAAAATAATAGGATGTCCCAGCCACGTTCAAGTCCAAAGTCTAGAAAACTGAAAGTCTGTTTTCATAGTTAGACTGATATTGTGATGTATTATTTAGGATTGTCTTGCAATATACTGATTATCACAGAATTGCTGTATCGTGATTAGGGATGTCAATTTACACAAATTCCCAAGATCGATCGTTGTTTAAATTAACGATTAATTAATCAATTAATCGTTAGCCTTAATATTGCAATATATATGGCATATAGTGAACAGCATGACAGGGTGTGCAAATGCTGCTCAAAATGACATGTTCCTCACCAAATTGAGAAGAGTATTTAATCTAAATAAAGGGCTAGTAGGATTGTAAAATGAGTTGATGTGATTGATCAAATATAACGACTAATACAACGTGTCCCCAACACCACCTCAGATGCGTGCTTGTCAGTTGTGGACTTCCTGTAACAACTTCCTTCTCTTCCTGGAATAATGCACCGAAAATGGCAACTAAACCCAATGAATTCACAACGATTTATTAAAATGGTGTTCTCATTATAAATGTTATGTAATGTAACAGTACCAATCAGTTATTATTAGTCGTGTATTGCTGTTTGAGCTGCGTGCGCTGAATGAACACCGGTAAACTGGAGCACGCTGCTTGCGAGTTATTTAACTCAAAGTAATGCATCCTATATCAGATATATACAAAAGAAACATTACAAATTACATCTGCACAAAATGACGCGAACAGGGCTCGACATTAACACCCGCCAACCTGCCAAATGCAGGTAGATTTCAGCTGTGGCGGGTAAGACAGCCACTCCCACTAGCCACTTTGGCGGGCTGAATATAATTTCAGCCTACAGCCAAATGAAAAGTAGCCAAGCTCGTCGTTTCACAAAATTACAATTCAGTCAAAATTCTTTAGCGATTAACTTGCGGTTATTGAAGGTGGGTTCAGTTCTCCTTGCGCCTGATTACACACGCACACACAGATGTCAAAATGCATCGTGTGGAGTATCTCGCGTGAATACAGTCGGCTATGGCTTACGGCTAAGTGGACGTAAACAGTTGGGTAAAAACTGGATGTGTGTCAGTATATGACGCCCATGCATTCAGAAGCCCCCAAATAAATACCCCTCTGTCATTAATGTTAATCAAACATCAAAAAATGTTAAATACATGTATACATGTACGCTAAATAAACATATGTATCTGAAAAAAATATATATTTTAAATTACTATTTGTAATTTGCTTTGTTCTTTTTATATAGCCTAACAAAAATAACTGCACATACCTGATATATACAATGTATAGTCTTGATTTGGGTGGTCAATCTGCATTTGTAAGTTTGAAAGGGTTTTAAATCTTGTAAATCAAGTAAAATGACTCAAAATCAAGTAATTTAAGCATGCCAGAGTCAACTTTAATCATATAAAATGTAATTTCCCAACAGCAAAATTGTGGCCAGTGAAAATGCTGAGTGGCTAATAACTTTGGAAAACCACTAGCCACATTGGCTGGTGAGCAAAAAAGTTAATGTCAAGCCCTGGACGCGAATGTACAAGTGAACTTGTGCTAAGTTACGAGCTATTCAGAATGTGTGACTCATGTAGTGGATGCGCTCTTCCTGGAGTTATGAAACAGCAACTAAACCCAAATAATTCACAATGTTTGTTTTCTTTATTATGTTATGTAATACGACAGTCCCAATCATAGTCATAGTCACCGGCACGCTTTACTACAGCATTAATTCTTAACCAAATGCATCCTATGAGATAAATCAAATATAGATAGGCCTATACAAAAACAATTTTACAACTTACATTTGCACAAAACAAAAGGCTTATAGTCATGAAGGTGTAAGTCTAGCTGTTAAATGGTCAGAAACATAACTCCGGCATGCTCGCTTCATTTTTCCTTGTGTCTGCTTTACATGTTTCGCGGTTGAGCAGCACGCACATGCATGAACCTGCTTAATCGGCGATCGCTAAGTTTTATCGATTAAATATATTATCGACAATTAAATCGATCGCTGATTAATGGTTACCATTCCTAATTGTGATATCAGTATCGTGAGTCATGTATCGTACCCAGCGATTCCCACCCCTACTACTGACTAGTCGTCTTTTGTTATTGCCATTTGTTACGTTTTGCTTGTTTTGTATTTATTTAAATGCTTATATTGTGCATATTATGTCTCAATACTACTGCTCTTCTGTACAGCAACCAAGTTTCGGAAAAGCACTTGATAAATTAACTTTATAAATCAGTCCCTCCAGGATTTCACGGGACTTTTTTCTGATTTCTGCGGCCTAAAATGACTGATTTTGCGGCGGCTTTTCTCAAAATTTGCAGCAATATTTGCAGCATTTCTTGTGTAGTTTTTCAGTAAAAATACACCAGAATCAATATTCTTCTAACATTTTTATTACTTTTCTGAGTTCAAGAACCACTGGGCTCTGTAATTTTTAAAAGAAGAACTCTGATAATAACTTAAAATATAATTTCAACATTTTATTTCATATGTAACACCAAATAAAACCATTTTTTTTTTCATTATAAAATGTTATATTGCAGTGTTTCCCACATGATTTTGTGAAAGACAGATGCATTGCCGAAGCAACGGCGCAAACAGTTTATCGATCGATTCAAGTTCAGAGCACATAGCCTACTTCGAAGTGCGCTTTCCTTTGGCTTAATGTACGTTGTGATGACGTCACACGACTTGTTCATGCTCAAAATCTGTGGAAAATCTGCGGCAACTTAGAAAAATTGCAAGCCCCTCCGAATTTTGCGGCGTTTGCTTGATTTTGCGGTAAATTCTGCGATCACAGAATCGCGAAATCCTGAAGGGACTGATAAATTAAAAATCTGGTAATTCTAAGTGTTAAATAATCATTTTACACATTAAAATGTAACTGATTAAAGTTACAGTTATAAAGAGAAAATAAAGACGCAAACCAAAGGTATTGCATAGCTGTTACACAATATAACAGCGCTCAGCCCTAGTGCTCATGCAGGTGATGTAAGTTTAAGTCCACCTTGTGTCATTCCCTTCTCCTGTTCTCTGCTTTTCTGCTCAAATTCTATATCCAATAACTCTGATACAGTTAATTAAAATGTGGCTAAAAAGCAAAAAAAAAACAATATGATGAAACGGCTATGTTGAATCATATCAGCTACATAAAATCGAACATAAATACCCTGTATGTAATTTAGTTATCAAAAATCTGCAGAGGAATGCAGTGTATGTGTGTAGGAGCAGAGGCTCAATGGAGACTACAGGAATCCCTCCTCCCTCCTAATCGAACGGCATGCATCGCTCTCTCATAACCCCTTTTCTCCATTCAGGCGGAAGAGAACCTGAGGGAGCCTCAAGCCTAGCCTGTCCTCATTGTGGGTTACATAACCGCTGCATCATTCAGCGAGGGGACCCCCGTTTGCACTAATCACTGTGCGGGAACGCAGCTCTGCTCCCTCTGCCAGTCCTCCCTTTTGTGCCCATTTGTTTAAACAGGAAGGGGACACGGGCACAAGGCAAACGGACACGCCGCCTCCTTCCGCAGGGCTGGCAGCACTCGTGTGCTGTTCGTGCCGAAGAGCAGTGCTCTCAGGGGAATAGACGATCAAAGACAGAAGTGGCCGCTGCATTCATACACTGACCTAGATATCAGTTAGCAGGTCTGATCACAAATATTTGCGATAACCATGATTGTTTTTTTGTTTACCACGTTTGCACTTTAAATTCCGTTCTTATTTTAAGTGAATACGCAATGAAACACTGTAGAGTTTGATTGGACATGCATCATTAGATGTCAACGATGAGAATGTTTTTTCTATCCTTTTAAAAGTTAATCCTATTTTTGTATAATATATGATTTGGTTACGTGCATTTTATTTGAAGCTTTTTCCCATTTTTGAGTTGCGACCCATCTTGATCTGATCTTGAACATGCTTTTTATAAGCTGAAGATAAACTTAAAGGGTGAAAACTGTCATCAATTACTCAACCTCATGTTGCTTCAAACCCAATAAGACTTTCCTTCATCTTTGAAGATTTTTTTTAAATGAAAACAAACGTGTTTGGGCTTCTATTTATCACATTTGATGTGCTTTATGTATGTGCACTGATCAATGTTTACATGTGAATAAAAGCCTGTATTCTCTTCAGAAGACTTGGATTAATTTGAACTACTTTAACAAGTCTCAAAATTTTGGCTATCTGGACTTTTAATGAAAGAACAGAAATCTCTCAAGTTTAATTAAAAATATCTTCATTTATGTATTGAAGAGGCATAAAGCCTTATGCGTTTGTCATGACATTGAGTAAATGATGGCAGAATTTTCATTTCTGGGTGAACTTTAAGGGTACTTGCCCCCGAAACAAGCAGGAGCTGCAGCACAGACCTGACAGAGAATCACCAGAGAAGATACTCTGCACATGGTGATATCCGAGTTGCAGACTTCAAGTAGCCACTGCATGCAAAGGATATGCAACAAAGTAATAAACGTGACTTTAATTTGTATAATATCGCTGTGTCCAAACATTATGGTGTTCTTAAAGGTGCAGTGTGTAAATTTTAGTGGCATTTTGCGGTGAGGTTGCAAATTGCAACCAATGGCTCAACTCCGTGCTCACCCCTCCCTTTTGAAGCACTTTAGAGGAGCTACGGTGGCCGACATAAAGACAAAGATGTCGTTGTTTGAGCAGATAGCCAAACAAGAAATGGGGTTTCTTCTTACTTCTAACAAAGAACGGTCTGTTTCTAATAAACCAGACAACTACTACTACTACATGTGTATTCAACGTAATGACGATGCAAGCTGCCTCTAAAAACACCAATGAACAGAGTCGAAACACTCTCTGTAGAGCAGTTTGTCTGTTTAGGGTTACTGTAGAAACATGGCGGCGCAAACTTGACATGAAGGGGGACCTGCGGTGTACGATATAGAAATGGCTCATTCTAAGGTAATAAATACACAACAGTTCATTATGTAAGGTCTTTATACACCACTCAAAACATAGTTATGTATATTATATTGCATTTCTGTCAATAGATCCTCCTAAATTTTACACACTGCACCTTTAAATGGGGTAGGGACTAAGACTATGTTCACACTGTCAGTTTTTGGGATTGACAACTGCATTTACTTAAAGGTGCCCTAGATTCAAAAATTGAATTTATCTTGGCATTGTTGAATAACAAGAGTTCAGTACATGGAAATGACATACAGTGAGTCTCAAACTCCATTGTTTCCTCCTCCTTATATAAATCTCATTTGTTTAAAAGACCTCCGAAGAACAGGCGAATCTCAACATAACACTGACTGTTACGTAACAGTCGGGATCATTAATATGTATGACCCCAATATTTGCATATGCCAGCTCATGTTCAATGCATTACACAAGGGCAAAACGTCTGGATCTGTGCACAGCTGAATCATCAGACTAGGTAAGCAAGCAAGGACAATAGCGAAAAATGGCAGATGGAGCAATAATAATAGACATGATCCATGATAACATGATATTTTTACTGATATTTGTAAATTGTCTTTCTAAATGTTTCGTTAGCATGTTGCTAATGTACTGTTAAATGTGGTTAAAGTTACCATTGTTTCTTACTTTATTCACGGAGACAAGACTGTCGTTATTTTCATTTTTTAAACACTTGCAGTCTGTATAATGCATAAACACAACTTCATTCTTTATAAATCTCTCCAACAGTGTGTAATGTTAGCTTTAGCCACAGAGCACTATCAAACTCATTCAGAATCAACGTAAACATCCAAATAAATACCCTACTTACGCGATTAGACATGCTGCACGACGAACACTTTGTAAAGATCCATTTTGAGGGTTATATTAGCTGTGTGAACTTTGTTTATGGTGTTTAAGGCAAGCGTGAGCTCTTGGGGCGTGAAGCACGAGATTTAAAGGGGCCGCACACCCTGAATCGGCGCATTTATAATGATAGGCAGGTATTTTGAGCTGAAACTTCACAGACACATTCAGGGGACACTTAAGACTTATATTACATCTTTTGAAAACATGTTCTTCGGCACATTTAAAAGGTGTGAGTATCCAAATGTCCCGTTCACACAGCAACTTACAGTAGCATCTCGACTGCGGTCTGTATTAACGTTCAAAAGGGAGTCAAGCCCATATTATCTCACCATTAACCATAGCGACCGTGACCAAAGTAATAAAGATTGTAACGTCCATAAAACTGAAGTCTTATCACTTTTTACATGACAAGAGTCGAATCTTCATTAACTGACAGCAGCTTTTATATCTGGGTGGAGAACAGAGCATTTGTGTCGCATGTAGAACTCAAAACTGACGGAAGCAGCACCGGTGGACAACAGTGACTGGACCTAAAATCTTCTGATGACACTGCTCAGATCCCCATCGCTGAATGTTACAAAAACCACACATGAAAAGCAGCAACACATGGTTGACATGCGTTTTGTGAAGTGCAGATTGCACTGTATGACGCGACAGACAACTAGTTGTCCAGTCCGGGTCCGCTCACACTAGTTCACGCAGGTTTCCAAGAATGCGGAAAATCTACGGGTGAGAGTTCGGTTAGAGAACAGGGTTGTCACTCCTGTAAATAACCACACTGTGTGTGAACGTAACCGTATTAAGGACTAAAAAACAGGACTGACAACCGTATTCTGCTGCTGTGTGAACATGGATAATGTATAAAGGGTCTTGTAATAACTACATGTTGAATTAAAAATGTATTATTCATAATCTAAAACTACCTACACTATCATTTAAAAGTTTGGGGTCGGTAAGACTTAAAGCTGAATTTTCAGGGTAGAACTTAATTTTAACAGTCATGTTTGGCATACTATGTTCTTATTAGGCCTTCAGTGTTCTATGATCCTTTAAACATGTTTTATCAATGTTGAAAACAGTTGTGCTGCTTAACTCTTTCCCCGCCAGCACAAAAAAAAAAAAAAAAAAAATTGCCGGCCAGCGTTTTTGATAATTTTCACAAATTTCATGGTCGCCAGAATATTTTGTTGTATGAATATCTGAACATGCAATGTCAAAATAACAAAAACTTTTTTCTTATAGTGTCATGCATTATCAAAATTAAGAAAAAAAAGCAAGATTTTGATCAAAAAGTTGAGAAAATAGCGTTTTTTCCCCCCAAAGACTACAACGTGCATAAGCAATGCTTTTATTACTTGCTTCTGCTCATTTTTGCCTGTGTTTTCATCTGGAGATTTAGTACACTTTCAGAAGACGCGTAATAGCACCCCTACTGTATAACAGTGAAAACACGGAAAGCCTGAAAATTCCGTCAATGGCGGGGAAAGAGTTAAACATCTTACCGACTCCAAACTAGGGTAGTGAATACCTATGATGATTCAAACAAATGACTGTTCGTGTCACACTAACATAAATAAGAGCTGCCAAAAATGTTCAAAATGTCATCAGTAAGTTCATCAGGTTTACAGTACTGAAGTGTACAGCGAGACCCTGAGACCTGCAAAATGTTTCAGCAATGTAGCCTCGAGCCCAAAACTAACAGATTTAAGACCGTCACGTTTTTCAGGAATCACATTAAGAGTTTGCTGAACTGGCAGATTGGCTGTCATTCTTGGTATTTAAGATGGAGAGAGCAGGTATTGTCTATGAAAGATGCTTGTTTCATCACTTTGTGCTCCTGTAATGACAAGCAAAGCTCAGTCGAGTGGCTCGGGTAATGCTTAACATTACTACTGGGAATTCAGTTTACCTCTCACGCTAATGGAGCCAAGAAAACAGTGTTTGTTAATGAAGGCGACCTTCGACCTGAACACAATGAACCATAATGCCATTTCAGATGAACATTTTAAAGCCATTGTTTGTGGTGACTCTTAACCTCACACTGTACATTTAGTGCTCAAGCCAGGCTATATTTACACCATTCGTTCTACTCTTCCTGCCACGCTCCCTGATCACCCTTCCATCGTGTTAAACGTTCACTGACAGAAACCAATATAGCAGATTACTACTAGTCTACGTCAGATCCAAATCCATGACGACAGCGTCTTGACTGTAATAAGACTTAATCGTTGGGCGCTGTCGCGGGCCTCAATCGCTGTTTGGCTGCATAATGGTGTTTTGGTGTTGGCCAGCTAAACAATACACCAGAAAAAAAATATACCAGAAGTCTCAAGTATGTAAAAAATAAATGGGTCGACAGCTCTCAGAGAAAGAAAGAGAGAGAAACAGACAGCGATATGGAGAGGGAGTGGCAGAGCCCAGCCGGTTATAACCGGTCCTCTTGACTCCGAGGAGCTCACGGTCCCTATAGTACAGTTACAAAAAGGCAGCTGGGATTTCCCTGTTCAAATCCCTCAGTTTTCTATTTGTCTTTGTCATCTGCACCCAGCTCTAGCAGCTTCATTTCATGACTACAAGGTCTCAAAGGCCCAAAAAAGGTCATACAAATAGCAGTGCTTAGATGATGACAGCAACACTGAAGCTAAAAACAAAGGAACAAAGACAATACAGGGCCGGGTGGCATGATTGTATAATACAGAGTGACAGTAGAAATGCATCAACTTGTAGAGATTTTGCTACATTGTTTACAGATGGATATATTTGTATGCCGTTTATCGGGCAGGACCGTTTTATGTAATTTACATGTTAAGGCGATGAAAAACATGGGTAAAAATACAGAATGCGATGTCAAAAAAAAAAAAAAAAAAAAAAAGACGATCAACTAAAGCAACATTATTGCAGAACTAAATTGCCAAGTAATGATGCAACTTGCTGCATTAATATGATAATGCAGTCACATTTGTGTATATATAATTTTACAACGTGGCTTATCCAGTCAGATTTCAGAGTGGGAACTGTTCTGTAATATTGTTTTTTACTGTTTTGTTTTTAACTTGAGTGTTATAATGCACTGATGCCTGATTTATTTAGACATCATGAATAATCTTATCCTTTTGGAGTACATACCCCAAGAAACAAACAAATAATGATAATAAAATAATGAAGTACCTTTCACGTGTAAAGCAGGGCTGGGTTTAAAAAAAAAAAAAAAAATCTCAATTTTAATCAATTCTCTTTTTGATGAACTGATATCGATTCTTAAATCCCAAGAATTGATCTTTTAGTCTAATGCTGTTTTCAGTTGATGAATGATCAGAACATTGTAGCACGATAAATTGCATTAAGCTGTTACTTTTGAAACAAAGTCCCAGATTTCAAATTCTGTCCATTTTATTACGTAATTCAAACGATCAAAACCGTTTTGACCCTCTTTAATGTGTCGTGACAGATCGCTGTCGAGGCCTCAGTTCAAGCAAAGCAGCAGCGCAAAGTTCACATGAACGGATCATTTCTTTTGCATTCATAAGCATGAATGAACATCAGAAGGTATGTTAAAAGATACAGTAGTCTAAAACTTACCAAAACCCATATCACATCTCATGTAATTGCTCAATCAGTGTTGCGTGTTACAACTGCGTAAAGACGTCAATAAAACAGCTTGTAAACAATGTCACGTAACATTTCATTTACCTCAGAAATGCCATTCAGTGACCATAAAATTCTCCACACACACACATATATACATACATACATACAAAATATATATAATTTAGAACTGGGTAAAAATATAGATTTCTTGATTTTAATAAACAACTAAACATCTGAAGGTATGTTAAAATATACAGTACAACTTACTGAAATTCATATCTGGTCTCGTGTAATAGCTCAATCAGTGTTTTAACCTCGGAAAGACGTCAATAAAACGGCTTGTCACGTAATGTCACATTTACCTCAGAAACACATATTCAGTGACCATAAACTCAGTCAGCTAGAAAAATGAACTCTAGAAAGCAGCATTCTGATAAAGATAGCTATTACATATTCATTATAATTTTTAATGTTCAATATTTAACGCATGTTTAAATTAGTTATGACAGCCGCAATTTAAATGTTTATCTTTCAAAAAATAAATTGGAGTAGAAATATTATGCAATTCTAAACTTTATTTATAATAAAAACATTGAGTGTAATTTAAGTGTTTGTATATAAATAAGTTAATTTAACCCTCAATATTATTATAGTAGTACCAACTGACTCCTATGTGTAGTTTACAGCATTAGTTGTTTTTTTTCCTAGAAAATTTGCCATGTACTGTAACTGAAATACTACATCCAAAATAATCAATATCGAATCGAATCGTGAAAATTGTGGCAATACCCAGCCCTAATATACAGTACAGTCCAAAAGTTTGGAACCACTAAGATTTTTAATGTTTTTAAAAGAAGTTTCGTCTGCTCACCAAGGCTACATTTATTTAATTAAAAATACAGTAAAAACAGTAATATTGTGAAATATTATTACAATTTAAAATAACTGTTTTCTATTTGAATATATTTGACAAAGTAATTTATTCCTGTGATGGCAAAGCTGAATTTTCAGCATCATTACTCCAGTCTTCAGTGTCACATGATCCTTCAGAAATCATTCTAATATGCTGATTTGCTGCTCAAGAAACATTTAATGTGTACAATTGTACAAAATATTTGTGTACAATATTTTTTTTTCAGGATTATTTGATGAATAGAAAGTTCAAAAGAACAGTGTTTATCTGAAATCTAATCTTTTGTAACATTATAAATGTCTTTACTGCCACTTTTGATTGATTTAATGCATCCTTGCTGAATAGAAGTATTCATTTCTTTAATTTCTTTAAAAAAAAAAAAAAAAAAAAAAAAAAAAAATTCTTACTGACCCCAAACTTTTGAACGGTAGTGTATAATGCTACAGAAGCTTTGTATTTCAGATAAATGCTGTTCTTTTGAACTTTCTATTCATCAAGGAATCCTGAAAAAAAAAAAGTACACAACTGTTTTCAACATTGAAAATAATCATAAATGTTTACTGAGCAGCAAATCAGCATATTAGAATGATTTCTGAAGGATCATGTGACACTGAAGACTGGAGTAACGATGCTGAAAATTCAGCTTTGCATCACAGGAATAAATTACTTTGTGAAATATATTTAAATAGAAAACAGTTATTTTAAATTGTAATAATATTTCACAATATTACTGTTTTTTACTGTATTTTTAATTAAATAAATGTAGCCTTGGTGAGCAGACGAAACTTCTTTTAAAAACATTAAAAATCTTAGTGGTTCCAAACTTTTGGACTGTACTGTATATACACACACACACACACACACACACACACACACACACACACATTAGAAGAGCATTTTGCTCAATATATATACCTTATATCTTCATTAAATGTTTTACTGCTCTTCAATATTTAATATATGTTTGAATAAATCCATCAAGTTATGACAGCCACCATTTAAATGTTTATATTAAAAAAAAAAAAAAAAAAAAAAAATTGGAGTAGAAATCATGTAATTATAAAAGTTAGTTTAATAAACTTTATTATGATAAAAATGTCCTTGTGTGTGATTTAAGTGTATACAAATCAGTTAATTTTAACCTTCAATATTAAAGTAATGTATAGTTTACAGCATTGAGAGATTTTTTTCTTTAAAATGTTTGTCATGTACTGTGTCTGATATGTATCCCCAATTAATCAATACTGAATCAAATCGCAAGCTTGTGAATCGGAATAAAATAGAATTGTGAAATTTGTGTCAATATTGAGCCCTAATGTAAAGTATCTTTTATTTAGTTACCATTTATAAAACAAATGTTAAATTACAAGCACAATATCTATACAATGACACATGCCATTGCTCATACTGTGATTAACATTTTAGTCACACCAACCCTTATATGAATGAAACTATCTACTGAGGCACAATTCAAACAGAACATATTCAATGATACAAAAGGCAGGTCTGCCTCACTCTACTTAATAGAAAGTGCTTACAAATAAAATTTAATGAAACAAAAATTACGCCATTACACACAGATGCAACAAACTCAATAAAGAAACAATTACACAAGCTATTTGTAAATGTACATTGTAATGTATAGTTTTCTTAAATATATGCTTAGCTAGAAATACCCTGGAAATCCATTTCGCTTAAGTATTTAACATGATATGAATGTAATGTAATTTATGTCAAACCCAATGAACTCACTTTTTCCCCTCAAAACATAAAAAACATGAGGCACAGAGAGAGAATGCTTGTATGAAAAAACAAAAACAATAACCATGAAGTTTACACAGCAGTTCTAGGAACTCTAGTATGATGAGCTGTCTCTACCCAGAAGATGCTTTCCCTGAAGACAAAACTGAACTGGAACTTCAAGGAATGGATCCAGGCAGGTATGCGCTAGTAAAACAGATCTAGATAAAGGCGGTTGTAAAATAGGTCCATACAGGAGGGCAATGTGATGTTGTTCTGGTCATTAAAAGGTGACTATGAAAAAGTAACCTTTCATTTTGTAATTGAAATCTCAAAAACTTCTGCAGTATCTCTCTGCATGATCTAAAGTTGGGTGCAAAAGTTCTAAAACGGCACTGTTAAAATGACCTTAGAGCTGTGCTGGGGCAGTCAGACGTCATTCTGTGATAATGTGAGGGATATTTCATTTCAATGGACTTTCCAAATGGCACGGCTTCTGACGTACCTGGTGAAACAAGCAGAATGCCGTCTTGGGTGATTAGCGATTTCATAGAAAACATTTTGAAAAATAACGCACCGTTCAAAACAAATGTAAGGCTTCCTTGTGTGTTTATCTACAACAATACAGGTCCTAGAAGGAATTATACAACTTATTCAGTTTTCCTCATCAGGAAATGAATGAACCTGCCATCTAACCGTAAACAGCGCTCCTGCATCTCAGGCTCAGCACAGCATGAAGTTCTGTCATCAAGACAATTAAAGGTTTTCCATACACATCATCAATCCGACATGAGCTGAGCTTTTTCCAAACAATTCATCTTAATCAAGTCAAACAAAAGTGAGAAGAGACAACTTTTCTGAGACGCCTCACCTGATATATATCAATAGACCCACTATTACTGTGACTCCTCTGTAAGCTTGCCTATTCATATTGCTTCACAAAAGCTGCTGTGAATTACCCATGCTTCCCTAAGCAGCTGTTTGCAGAACATTTCTCCATAAATGAGAGTCTTCTGTATGGACATCTCTCTGATACAGTCAAAAACTCATATGGAGGTATATAGGTTATCAACAAAGGCACTGCTGCACTGGTTAAATGAAGACATTTAAATCACATGACCTCACACAAAGGAGCCAGGCTTGTGTACAGCTACAGAGTGTGTCCTACACCAGTTTGGATGGTCACATTTGCCCCCTGGTGTTCATTGGTGGCAACAGCAAAAGGAAAGCAAAAAACTATATGATGTATAAGAGCACTGATAAACATTTAAAACCATGTCAATTATATAGTCACCAGTATCATTTTATCATTTGCATAATTTACATAGTGTTGACCATTTTAAACTACTAAGTTCCTGGCAACAAATGTTAGTTATTTCTTTCATCTAGAAAGTAAGGCAAGAATCATTATATCATTATTGATTTGATCAAAACATTATTTAAATGTATATACCACACCGTTTACCCTTTTTTTTTTTTTTTTTTAAACACAGTCTGACCTACTGATTTTGCCTGGTTGAAAATAAAAATAACAACAAAATGGTGAGGAAATTAAAAGGTACAATATATCTGCTTTTCCACCGTCAGGCCGAACGGTTCTCATTGCATAACCTTTCCATTCCGTGCCGATCCGGGCGAGTTGGTACGGTTGCGGTTTCATTTTCCACATCTCTGGAGTGTAATATAAAAGCATCAGTCGTTGCCTTGGTAATGTCATGTTTTACTTATGATATGAGATGTAAATAATGACCGCATTATGGAGGATGATTAGATATTTCTTTTAATTTTATTATTAATTCATGACCAATCCTGCGTGGCGACTTCACTTCATGGATTCTACCAGAACGATTCAGAGAATTCCGGGCCGAAAACGGTTTGCAATCGTGCCGTGCCGTACCAGGCTCCAGTGGAAACACAAGTGGAACCGTTCCTTACCGTTCTAAGAACCGTTCAGCCCAACGATGGAAAAGCGGCTTATGTATTTTTTTTTGTTCAAAATTACCAAAATTTAAATAGTCAATAATCAAGTCAATACACTGTCAATCCTTCTTCCAAATTGTTTTTTGTCTCACTATGGTAAGCCTAAGTGTTTATATTAGAGCTGTCGTGATGGTTTACGTGGGAAATTGCGTACATAGTACGTCACTCGCCCGTGTGTGTCTCGTCCATATCCTTAAATAGAGAAAAGTTGCTCTGTCGACTTTGATGGTTCGTTAGGTTAGTTGTCATAACAAGCGAGAAAGGTTGAAATGACGAAGAACACAATCTCGGACCTCTGAAGAATCAAGCAGAGAGTCTGTTAGCAAAAGAGAGAACACAACAGAGCTCGTAGTAAAACGAGAATCAGCATTAACTTTGAAATGTTGTAAAAGAGACGTCGAAATGGCATTATGCAGTTATGTAGAGCTGAAGCACAACCAAAACACCGTTGTTCCACAAAATACATGCAATTGTTTATTACCCGCTAGATGGACAAAAGTTACAGAGTGCACCGTTAATATAAAGCAACCATAACTGAACACACCCGTCACGATAACCACTTTTTGTTGGGTGATATATTATCCCAGAAAAAAAATTGTGCCACTTAATATATAATCACAATATAACAGCATAATAATGCAAGTAGGCCTACACAGTTTCAATTGACAATTAAATTAATTCTTAATTGAATTGAAAAGTAAAAAAAAAAAAAAAAAAAAAAAAAAAAACCTAAAAACATTTCATAAACAATAAATATTTAGGAACAAAAGGTGCAAAGTAACAAGTAGAAAAAAAAAACCATAATATGCACCAAAATTTTTCATCTACTTAGCTGTCAGATATGTCCATATGCACAGATGGATTACTCAACAGGCCATATCTTCTGCTAAATCTATTTTTCTTGAATTTTTGACTTGAGCAGCACGAGACGCTGCAAAAGACACGAGTGCAACAGTCAAAGATGTCCGCTCCGTGTATGAAGGAGCTGCCTGAGCCCCGCTATCACCTCCGACACGGAGCAGATAAGATGACAGAGGCAACTCGATCGTCAAAAATTGCATTCATTTTTATGTAAACATAATGGGCGCTATATATCGCGTCACCAAAACTGATCAAGGTCAAGTCCATATATTGTAAGATAAGTAGATATATCGCGACGGGCCTATAACTGAATCAAATCAAAGCAAACCATCAACACACCTGATATCTGCAATATTATAGCCAGGAATCTGTACAGGAATTTGTACTCGGGTGGATTAAAATGATTTGCCTCTAAACTAGAGATCGACCGATATATCGATTTACTGATATTTTCCCCAGTATTTAAGCATTTTACCATAATCGGATATTGGTTTTGTAATATCGTATTCACCGATAAACGCCGCCATCTTGTGGGTGTTTTGAGAATTGTAAAGTAAAGTACACTTACCTGCTTTGCTGTAATTGGTAAACTTTATTTAACGTAACAACCATTAATGCACAAATTAGATGTGTTACATAAATGCCTGAAATGTAGCTAGTTTATGCTGCTTGTCTCTAAAGGTGATGATACACGGGGCAACTTTTTGAGCAATGTTGCCGGGCAATGTAGCCAAGCAACGTTGCTTGGGCACTTTCCCATTGAGAATGAGCAACAAATTTATATCTGGATACGTTAGATCGGTTGTGGGCAATTTTTTGAGATCCTCCAATCAGAATGTTAGCAGCCGATCACGTGACCGGTTCGGAGATTTCAGAAAAAAATCAAACAAGATGGCGGCCTCTCAGCGGCAGTGGAGCGGAGAAAAAGAGTGTGAACTTATATCTTTTTACGCTAGTAAGTTGTCATGCGTCAGCACAAAACAGGGAATTTACCTCATATATTGCTTAAAATACTAACAACTGTCCAAAGTAATGCATGTAAGGTGTAATTAAGCCACTGATTGTTTTCAGTTAAATACTAAAAAGACGGAATTAATATAACGTCTATAGTGGTGTAGGCTGTAGGGCGTATGGCACATGAATGTAGCTTTTGATGCGATCGACGCGGGTTCGAATCTGCCTTTTGCTGAACTCGCTCTTCTCCCTTTTTCTATCACAAATCAGATCGGAAAGGCATTTACTTTTAATAAAAATGAAGAAAATATTTGAAAAATTGAAATAAAGTGCCTATAATAAGGTATTTATTGAGTTGGCAATAGATTTGCTCCTCTCTGATTAGTTGCTGCCAACTGTCTGTTGCTCTAATTAGTTGCCCTGTGTCTCATCAGGTTGCCCGTTGACGGCAACATTGCCCAGCAATATTGCTCAAAAAGTTGCCACGTGTATCATCACCTTAAGAAATAGAGACAAGCTCACACAGAGTCACGTAAGATAATCCGTCAAGCCCTGTCCCAATAAAGATGCAACTTTGCATGAATTAAATAATACAGCCATGAATGAGCACATGTTGGAAATAAAAGCGCTGAATTTAATTCTCTCTCTGTTGTCTATGCTCATCATTAGTCTCGTGAAGTCTGCATTTTGCTGTTCACTCAGCGGGTTGATGCTCAGGAAATGCTCCAGCACGGCCACCGCATGTAACTTTTAACAAGATTCACTTGTTTAAAACACTGTAATTATATAAACATTTACTATATAACCATTAATTTGCTAATAAACATCCAAGTAAACAACACTATGGAAATTATTACCTCCGCGAGCGACTGCAGTTTGAGTATAGTTCTGTGTAAATGCATAGATAAACAGTGCTTTGTCAGCAGATAATTCATAATCTAGAATGACAAAAACATTAATTTTGATATACCAGTTGAGAAATGCAATAAAATACGATGTTTTGTTTGTTATATTCCAATATTTCAGAGATTATTATATTCAGTTATTTAACATTATCCAGCGAATTATTCTTCACTCTTAAACGGCTTATAAATCTACTAAAACTGTAGTTTAAAATGAAGTATTACATTTCTGTAAAGTTGATATGACTCCTGTCTTTAATTCATTTTCTCCATTTGAAAACATTAGACATTCTACATTTATTTTGCTTATTGTTAACATTAGTGTTGCTGCTGATGCTTTTTATAAATACAATTATTTTTGTAATATGAAGATTAAAATTATTTTTTTTTGATGCATAAATAAGATTTGTTTTGTTTTCTATGCAAGGAAGGAGTGATTGTTATAAATAAAATGGTTTGTTCAGTTCAGTGGTGCTGTAATCGTGTCAAAAACAGAAGTATAACAGCAAATAACAACAGTAAAGTTCACGTTCACGTCTTTAGTTGTAAAGATGTATGCCAACAAGCAGTGGCGTAGCTGTATCCCTTCGTCATAATATTGGAAATCTTTCCGTTTTAAAACAAGATGAGGATCCAATGGATATCACACAAGAAGCAACGTGCAAACTATGCGCAAGAGTTATGCCGGTGAAAGTGTCTCAACCTCGGTCAGTATTCACTACAGAAATTGAAAGTAAAAAGTGACGGAGTCTGTCTGACGCTGAATTAACGGAGCATACTCTCTCAGAGACGAATTTCAACATAAAATGCTGATAACAGTATATAACTGTCTTAATTTATTCCATTATTTCTCTTGTGGCTGTACATATAATGAAACAAATGAGAATAATAGTATTTCGTGTTAAACAGGTTTTTTTTTTTTTTTTTTAAGTCGGTGCTTGAAGTAAATCTGCGCTTAATTTTCATTGACGACTGCAGTGTTAGGAAATATTATAGCCTACACTCTTAATCATTTTAATTATAGTCCTATAATTCAATCTTGATATGACGTCACACACGCAGAGCGTGCGCAAAAGTTTTAATCGGAATGGATATAAAACACATATAAACGGATATTTGAATCAGTTTGCAATGTACATGATGTACAATGTAAACAGATCTGCATTCGGATTGACGGAAATTGGTGCATGTAAACATAGCCAGTGTCATTGTTTGTCTTAAGATGAACACCAGTAATGTTTCTTTCTAGTGTACATTTGTAAAAGATACTTAAATATCCTAATTGAACTAAGGCCTAATCCTGGCTTAGTCTAAGCCCTGTCTGTGAAACCGGGCCTAAAAGAATTAGACTAATCTTCGGAGAAGTCCTATCTGGGACATCATGATTTCAGATGTTTAGATGATCATTTGTAAACCCTGAAGAAAATTTCATCACTAAATGAAGATTTAACAGTCTATAATTATATATTATAATTATATATTCACATTGCCTTTGCAAAATTGGAAACAGTGCTAAAAAAATTAGCCTACACATTTTTAATTTGGCAGACTAGCTCTTTATGAAGAATTTAGTATTATTTTTCATTAACAAGAGCATTTTTTTTAGTCCTTTATATGTTAATGTTTTTTTTTTTTTTTTTTTTAATGGTTATCTTCAAGTTGTTTTAGACATCACTAGATGGCACTATAACATCCTACAAGTGATTCCATCTTCCTGCCTGTCTGAGCACTTTGGAGGCTTTTTTTGGAACAATGACAAAAACGGCACCTATCATCCATATCCAGCTCTCTATATAAAGAGCAAAGAAATCCCATGCTTCAACAATACTTATGAATTATTAGTGCCTACATGTTACAGTATGAATGGGGTTTTCCTGGTGCTAGAACTCAAACTACTAAATCTCTGTACAGCTGGAAGCACATTTGACAACTGAAGACTTGTAATACTTTGCCATATTTAAAGATGTTGATGACATTGTGAACATGAAAAAGAGGGTGGGGGAAAAATCCAAACACAAATCATCCAATCACCACGCTGCATCATAGGGGTTTGAGTTTGGTTGGTTTGAACAATCCAGCCCAGTTTGTGGAGGTACTGCAGGGGTTCCACCAAATATTATTTGAACTCAAACAAAAGCTTGCTATACCATGTAAGCTGCTTAGTGTTGCCAATGTCACAAACGGCCATTAGATGGCAATATAAGCAAGCATTGTGAAGACAGAGCTACTAACATATCTCATTGCTGCCACATCCACAGATTGTGACAGCACTGACCTCTCCTGCCAAAACTCATTTATCAAAAGCCAAAATCATTTTGTCCACCATTTCCAATAAAGTCTCAACTCTATTACATAAACTGAGGGAGTGGCAGCGCTCTAAGAGTTCATTTAAGGTAATGCGAAATAACCGGCCCTAAAACAAATAGAACTCCTTCATGTGCGTTTGGGTGCAGAACCAATCCCAAAAGCAGAAGACATCCAGTCAGACATATAGGATTGCTTTTAATCCAAATGGTTAATTTTTAATGATAGGTGAAGATCATGTGAACGTGACCTTGATGCCATCATAGTCTGACACAACAACGCTTTGATAAAACTTGTTTCATGACCTCAGCAATGAAAGATATGAGTCAGTCGCTGTCATAAGAAAACTATGCTGCCTGCCAAGTAGCTAGTGAGCACAACCACATAGTTCAACCACATTTAAAGAGATAGCTCATCCAAAACTGAAAACTGTCATTTATTCACCCTCATGAGTAAAGCTTTCAGCAGTTGACACGGTTGGACCTCATTAACTATTACTGTATTGACAAAAAAAAAAAAAAAAAAAAAAAGAAAAAAAAAAAGATTCAAGATTCTTGTGTTCAACAGATTAAAGGATGTCATACAAGTTTGAAACATGAGAGTGTTGACAAAGTTTATTTTTTTGGTGAACAATCCATTTAAAGTCAATTATTTCCATTTATTTTGCTGGATTAATAATATAATATAATATAATAAATATAATATAATATAATATAATATAATATAATATAATATATAATATAATATAATATAATATAATATATATAATATAATATAATATAAATATAATATAATATAATATAATAAAAAAATAATTTAAGTAGTATTAAAAAAGGATTAAACATACGTCTTAAAAAAACAAAAACAAATATTCATCAGAACTAAAACAGATTTAATTGTTCAAACTTCAAACCCAAGTACAGACCATAATGTGAAAGCATAAAAAAAAAAAAAAAAAAAAAAAAAAAAAAATCTATCCATTGTATGAGTGGCTTGACCTGGCCATTGCTGTGGCCTGAAAGAGCCCGACTATCACATCTAGTCCTCATTAACACTCTTATGCAATACTGTCTGTCCAGGAGCCACAGTCTATGTTAGTGTGTATGTGACTGTCTCAACAACCACAGGCTCTGTCTCTGCTGAGGCTGAAGGCACAGGAGGCACACCAGGATACACATTTAACCCACAGAAACTTTCTATTTAAAGCCTTTTGCACACTGGGCATGAATTTTGGGCAAGAAAAAAAAAAAAAAAAAAAAAAACCTGCATAGTTTTTAACAACTATGAATAGCTGTTTGGAAAATATTTTATATGCAATTTAGAAAATAATGTTCATGTAATTTAGGAAAATAATTTTTTAGAAAACTTTTTTCCAATAAATACACAAGAGAAAGGACAATTGTTTCCAGGACTTTAAGCCAATGTCAGAAATTATATCAAATTATGTAAATTATAAGTTTTTATAAAATTTTATAAAAGATTGTTTTACTTTAAATTATTTTTACCCATTTCACTTGAAACAGGCCTTGCAACAGAAGGGGCCTATGCTTGCATTTAAAAAAAAAAAAAGCCCCACTCTCTGCCGAAAGCACACCAGCATTAGAAACTGATGGGGGCTTGGAGCAAGAATGCCACCAAAATTAATAAAAATGCCCCTAAAACTCAACATATGGGGCAAAAAAGTCTCTTGCTTTTAATATTTATAAAGGAAAATGCTAGTTTATCAATGCTGCATAAGCAAATGTGATATTGATTTTATACAACAGTTCAATAAGTTATGATATTAACTTGTTTATTAACTAATTTAACTTGTTTATTAGCTAATATTAACTTGTCATTATAGACTCAGAATATTTGGTTTTTGTTTTATTTCCCCGATGAAAATAATTCCAAAGAAATCCACAATATAGTATAGTTCAAAAACATATAAACCACGTTTTTGAATGAATCGTTCAAATGAATGACTCAACTCACTCAAAGACAGTCGCGGTGTCTGAAATCAAATATTTATGTAGGGGGTGGGGGCTCCAAGCATTTCTTTGAAACGGGCCTCAGAATTGCAAAGGCCGCCTCTGGGTTTAAGGGCAGGAGACTGAAGTGGCCACTTGGAAGACTTCAAAATACTGAGCATAGACACTTTTATTGCATGCAACTTTGTTGCATGCGCAGTGTTTTTGGGATCGTTATGTTGGAAAATACACATTTGAGCTCCAAACAGTTCCTCTATACTCTGCTACATTGGGAATCCTGCTGAACACAAGTATTGGTCCATTTTCAAAGTGCCAGCAACTTTGTAGGTCCTTCCAAGACCTGCTGCACACATACATCCCCAATACCATTATGGTTTCTTTACTGGTACAGTTCAATATGAAATTGGACGTTGGAGTTCTCATCCAGGTCTTTAGAAGTTGTTTTGAGGTGCTCCCACATTCAGGTGATTTTCATCCACTTGTCAAAATGCTCACAAGTTCTTCCTTGACCAGCCACAGCACTTTACATTCTGCATGGTAGTGGTCATGGGTGACATTTGACTCTTGAGTTAGGAGGGGCAAGAATTTTTTTTTTTTTTTTTTTTTTTTTTTTTTTAAGTGGTCTTATTGTCATTTGAAAAAAAATGATGTGGACATTGTGACCATTCAAATCCAGCACATGAGCAATTTCCAAAACCGATTGACCAGATTTAGCCATTTTAACAATATCCTCCTTGTGAGCAGAAGACAGCTCCTCCCATCTAGCCATTTTCACTAAAACCCACAAATAACATATAGCTAACTAATACTTGCCACGTAGTGATTTATTCAATTATAGGCTGGGAATAATGAGTGCAAGCTCGGCATGAACACTTGGCCAAAAATCACATCCACACAATTTAGTTTCATTGTATCATGACAAATGATATAACTGAAACGTGGAATGGAATGCGTACATTTACGCTCCAGGCACAACTTCACAACAAGCAAAAAAAATATTTAATAAAAAGTTTGAATAAAGTGTGAAGAAGCCTGATGATTTATATTTAAGCATAATATAAATGATATAAAACACATTAACATATTATAAATTACAATTAAAATGATATAAAAACCATATAAAATATTTAAACTCTTAAGGGTAAAGTACGTACAATTTTGTTAAAATACAATACCTTAACCCTTTTTATTGTTCACTGACTATTATTAGCATGGTATTCATGGGTTTTAAAAGTGTAAACATTAAGCCTCCCAGGCACCATCAAAACATCCATCAAAATCCGTCCGCTCAGACCTGTCAATTTCTTTCCATCTCAACCTATAGACCAATTTGGTGTTTGCAAACAGCGATGACGTTTTTTTATGGGCGGAGCCTACCTGGTTGCAGAAAATGACAGTTGAGCAGTAGCAGTCTATGGAAGCCACGAAATAAAAGAATAAAAAAAAGTTAATTTCAAGTCTATGTCTCACAATTCTGACTTTTACTTCTCGCAAACCTGAGTTTATCTCTCACATTTCTTACAAAGAAAAACAGAATTGTGAGATATAGCCTACTCGTTATCCTGTCTTTTCTGAATTGCAATTTATCCCGCAATTCTGACTTTTTTCCCCTCAGAATTGTGAAATAAACTCACAATTGCGAGTTATAATGGCCGAACTGGGAGTCATAAACACGCAAATGCAAGAAAAAAAGTCAGAATTGTGAAATAAAAATTTTATAGACCATGTTTAAAAGTTATCTATGTAAAATGTTATAGGTTTAAATATTATTTCATGCTGTAACTGCTATGTATGCATGTCCTCTGAACTGCATATGTGAATATTATGTAGACTTACTGTTTACATCAAATTCCTGCTTTAATAGTAGACTAATCCTTGCAGGTGTCATCAGTCCAGTCTGTGAAACGTCTCCGTTTAGCTTCAAAGGACGTTTTCAACGATGATTTTCTTTAAAAATGAAGACTATATTTTTTGGCATTCCGATTCCAACATCCAAAGGCACAACAAAGCATTTTTCTCTTATTCTGTGGATTTTGCACATTTTCCTCCAATTGCTACCGCTATTTTTCTGCAACCACTATGCGCGCGCAGCTGCAAGTGACGTAATTGTGACGTCTGCTCCAAAGAGGTCTATAGCATGAGGTTGGGGTGTGGCCTGGTGCAAAATAATGGAAAATAATCTGGATGGATTTATTATGAGCGAGATGCTCACGTTCGCTCTAGACAGATTATTAGCCTACTCAATTGCTTAGTCATGACACATAGCAACACAGCTAAAAGTATTATTAATATCTACGTTTATTGAAAGTAGCCTACTTTTACCTGTTACCCGTAAGACATGCTTTCACAAGCACCGATAAGAGCTGTGTTTGTGACGTTTAAGTTGGGAAAGGCGCAACGCACAAAATATGCTGTCTTTTTGTAATTCTGCTAGGTGCCACTGGTGTTGCAGAAATTACATACTTCACCTTTAAAAGGTTTTTACACCTCACTGGACATTTGAACACCCCTCTCCAACAGCAAGATGCATATGCTTCAAAAACTGCTAAAAATAGAAACAGAAACGTAGAAGAAAATTAAACCTGCATAACCAATTGCAGCAAAGAATTCAATAAATGACACCTCACAAATCATGACAGCTGAGGACATGGTGATTCATCACAACAGCCCCAGAGGTCGATCAGTCAGTAGGGCCAAAAGCCATCTACACAGTCATTAAAAAACATCCACCAGCACCTACATGCTGACTTGCAAGACTGTGGGCTTAAATCACAAGCTTGCTTCAATCTGAAGGACCGATGAGGAAGGAACTGATGGTTTTACGTAAAAGCACATTAAATGAGCTTATTTAATGGTAAAGGGAAGTACTCTTATTATGGACAGTTCTGTCCATTGTGATTATGTGCTGCTTGTGACAGACACACAAAGTGAGGAAACAAGTGAGGGAAATGTGAGAGCCGACCACATCATGTGTATGCGCGTCCAACCCACTCTCTCTTATTCACACACACACACTCTCACATTACTCTGCCCCACGGCTGGGTGAATGAAAGCCCTGTGTGTGGGCCCAAAGGAAAGTTCTCCATCAATACTGCATGGCTGTCACTGGATCTGTGCCTTCTGTGCGTTCATGCTCCTCTGAGAAAGCTTGAGTGTGTACGGCCTGTAAACAAATCAACTGGAGGCTAGAAAACCAATTTATGTGCACATTTAGCAAAACTATTAAGGAAAGTAGTCAGACATTCATAACTAACCATTAGACTCCATCTAGGCAGTGCTGGATCACAATAGCTATTCTTCTTGGATTGGACCTCATTCTGTTTAACACCATTCTGAGGTCAAGCCAATCTTTAACAAGATCTACAGAGAGAGAGTGGAAAAAAAAGGTTTGACACTGCAGAGCACATCTTGAAAAGACGCCATTCACTGTCAACATGCTCCCATTCACTGCGATTTACACACAGCCTACCTGATACGGCAGTACACAGCCACTCACAGCAGCTAGAATGAGCCTATTTCAGCACTGAGGGCTTAAAATACTCTCTGCAATTTAACCAGTAATTCAAAGCATCAGCTTCACCACAGCTTAGATGATAACCACAGCCATTTAGAGCTTCGGAAGCCAATAGTCAACACAAAAAAAGCCCATGATGACAGATTTCAATATAAAGAAGAGTAATCTCTGCATCAGCTCCACCTGTGTGGTATCGTAGACTACAAAACACCTATATAAAGCAACTGTATAACACAGCATCTACATCAGATGAGAAATCATTGCAGCATTCAAAATTAACCCATGCAAAGTCTACTTGTAGACCAATGGATTTTCATAAAATAAATAAATAAAATCAGTGGTGCCTGCTAAGGAGATGAATGGATTGATACCTTATATCATGGGGTCAAGGTGAGAAATTAATTTTTAAAAGTCTTTTGACTCTGTGAGTAACCAGCCAGACCACCACCTAAAACTGCAAAAATCTAGCTTTCATTTTAGTATTGCTCAAATCTAACTGACTCTGAGGTGATGGACAGCTTCCAGTGTAGACAGCCTCAAATCTGAAGTAGACGTGGTGCAAGACTGAGCAAATGAATGCTATACAAGTCTCTTTCAGAAGTTTGTAATGTTTGTGTCTGGTCTAATAAAGGCTCTGTGTACAGTGTTTCAGGTTTGCAGTAAGTGAAAAGGCAGGATTCTTGATGCATGTGGGTGGGTTGCCGGAGGGGACATGGCTCTAATTTACAAGGGCCAAACCCAGCGCAGCCAGAGAGCTTCTGGCACTGTGCACTCAAACAAGCCAAGGCAGAAACCCCAGTCATCTGCGGTCATCAGAGGACTGTAAGAGAGGAACGAGAAGGCTGCAATGTCAGTATAGGCTGACATTGCAGTATACACAGCAAGTCTTAATGCACATATCTGATCTTTTGACAACATCTTTTTTTTTCTCCAGCCTGTTTACATTCACTTTAGACATGACTGTTATCCAATATCTGTGTTTACATTAATCCCCAACTAAAATGATTGTGCTGGTGACCACTTTACTATGCAACATGGTTGAGGTTGATCCTTAAGTTTTAAATGGCCGTACTAAAATGATTTTATAATTCACATCGATGGCCATGATTATTTGCCAGCATGGATAAGTTAAAAGCTGTCATGGACTTGTGCAGCGCAAAATCTGAATGAACGGATATAGACCGGAAAATAACGGTAATTTCTGTTTGTTATTTTAGTAGCACGGTAAGATTTCTTTATTTGAATGAATTTAAAGAAATTAAGGAAAGAAAGAGAATTACCTGTGTGTATCTGTATGTAATAGTGAAGCTTGTTCGTTTGTTACAAAAACAGCAAAGTTACCACCTCATTGCTGAGAAATAGTATATTATGTAGCTTTCTTATGACGTAACGAAGCATTGTTTACTGAAATCATGTGACTTTTGGCAGTTTGATACACACTCCGAACCACTGATTTGAAACAAAAGATTCATAAAGCTTCAAAGCTTAATGAAGCAGTGTTTTGAAATCACCCATCACTAGATATTGTTGAATAAAGTCATTATTTTGTTTTTTTTGGCACACAAAAAGTATTCTCTTTGCTTCATAACATTAAGGTTGAACCACTGTAGTCACAAGAACTGATTTAAATATGTCTTTAGTAGCTTTCTGGGCATCTGAAAGTGTTAATAATCTTGCTGGCAATGGAGGCCTCGCTGAGCCAACGGATTTGATCAAAAATTGGTTTGATGTCATTTCAAACTAAATCCAGACAAAAACATTGCACAGACATGCATGACTCGTGCGCACAGAAAGCCGCTTCAGACAGCGCGTCGGTGTTCTGACGAATAATGCTACCTATTAGACTGCGCTACCCCAACACTATATTTGCATCGTTTTAAGGGTAGGGTTTTTTTTGCGCTTTAAATGGACAAAAACACACAAAATTATGCCAAAATGCCCATTTTGTCGAGTATCCTCATAAACACAGTCTTAAATGAGTTAAATAAAGTTTTAAATAAACACATGAAGTTGTGAGAAAATAGGATGCAGATCCACATCATGTGCAGCAGGTCTTAAAGTGACAGCAGCCTAATAAACCAGTTGCAGTCTGCGATTAATGATAACAAAGACATTTATTTATTTATTTATTTATATATATATATATATATATATATATATATATATATATATATATATATATATATATATATATATATATATATATATATATATATATATATATATATATATATAAAGATTGTGCACTCGTATTATGAATGGGAGAAATTCCAACGCGCAATATGGTGGAATAAGTTCCGCCTTCTAAATAAGAGCCAATCACCAATTGTTCTACTCGGTTCTGTTTTTGTGCCATCATTTATCTTACGCTTAGAATAGGAAAACCCATCCAAAAAAGCCCAGGCTACATGACAAAAAGAACAGCTTCCCACTAGCCAGAAACAGAGAAACAGGGCCTGATTTGTTTAAGGGGCCATTCCTGGAAAGTCCCTGTTTGACACTAGTACTACAAATACAGATGGCTGCAGGACCCATGGGACAGTGTAGCAAGAGGTTGTCTGAGAACACAAGCTCATGGTTAACGTTTCAAACAGTGGCACTGCCCACTGATTCACCCTGCATAACTTGTACTGCTCGAGACAACAAGTACTGATACTGCGGATAATTACTCTGCTGACTCCTGGGATATTTCCACCATGCACGAGAGAGAGAGAGAGAGAGAGAGAGAGAGAGAGAGAGAGAGAGAGAGAGAGAGAGAGAGAGAGAGAGAGAGAGAGAGAGAGAGAGAGAGAGAGAGAGAGAGAGAGAGAGAGAGAGAGAGAGAGAGAGAGAGAGAGAGAGAGAGAGAGAGAGAGAGAGAGAGAGAGAGAGAGAGAGAGAGAGAGAGAGAGAGAGAGATATTAGGGATGTGCGGTAAAAAACAAAACAAAAAAAAAAACATGGTGCAATGCCATTGTTTTATCATAATTTTGGTACCCATCTCAGATGTGCAGATAATTAGAGTTCTGCAATTAACCAGAACTGCCACTAGAACTGACATGACCCCGGATGAGAAAGCAACCCAGAAGCCTCTGTAGATATGCGTTTTTTTATTCATGCTTCCTTGAAAACCACCATGACAGAGCACAGTAACTGCCATACTGCCAGACTCCGAACTAAGGCTAGGCATAAATTTGCATGTATTCTGCAGCTAATCCAAAAACAACTAAGCAAACAATAATTCTTAAGTCCTTTGATTCAGATTCCCAGCACAAAGAAGCATGGCGTGGTTTTAAAACGGGAACTCGCAGCCCCTGAAGAATGAGAGCAGCTTCTCCAGAGCCAGTGTGAGAGTGAAGAAGACACAATTGTCTCTGGAAGGCCTATGTTAGGGGGTTTTAGGGCTGCCGGTTGCTATAGCAGCTCGGTGGCAGCTCAGACGAGCAGGCAGACCGGCGCAAAGGACAGGGATGGGCAAGCGCGCGGGGGTTTGCACAGAAAGCGCGAGATGGCCGGCGGCCAGGCGACACTGGCAGTGTGGCTGAAACAATGACTCAGTGCTAATGGCTCACAGCGGCACGCTGTATGCTAAATACAGAGGCCGGCACTCATTCAGCCTCCTCGCATAAGAGAGAGGGATTACTTTGGACAAAGTGTTGGGAGAACGACGATAAACCCCATCGTGGCTAAAGCATACTTTGCCATCGGATGGGATTATATCAAATAGAGGCAACTCCATAAGATGTAAGGTTGGAGAAATTATCAGTTCACTAGCGCTCCACGACACGGCTTCACTTGAACCGAGGCCCTACGTAATCTGTCATGCCACAAATAAAGAGTGACAAAACATCATTTATTGTTTAAATTTCATAGTAAAATTGACAATTTGAAAACTGAAACTTTTAGGGCCCAATGAAATCAGTTTTATAGACAAAACATCATTTATTGTTTAAATTTCATAGTAAAATTGACAATTTGAAAACTGAAACTTTTAGGGCCCAATGAAATCAGTTTTATTTTTTCCAAATTCCATTTTTTCCATTTTAATTTTTCTGGATTCTGTTTTTCCATTTAAAATTCCATTAATTCCATTAAATTCAATTCCATTAATTTCAATAAATTCCATTTCCATTTGAATGTTTAAGTTAAATTTTAGTAATCAAAAAGCCTGTGTCATTAATTGAAATAATGAAACTTATACAATTTAACAATTTATTAAAAAATTAACAAAAATTACAATTGAAAAATTCTCTCCTCAAATTCCATTTTATTTTTTAACAAATTCTATTTTGTTTTGTTTTCTGGATTCCATTTTAATGGTTTAATTAAATTTTAGTAATCTAAATTTTAATGTCTAATTGAATTCATTAAAAAAAAAAAACTAAATGTATTCATTTTTTTTTTTTAAATAATTTCTGTGATTTTTTTTTTTTTTTTTTTTTTTAGAAATTTTACATTTTCTGGCATTCAAATTAAGACACAACTATTTAATTTATCTTTCAATCATATGACTTTAAACAATTTTTTTGCCAAAAGCAAAAAGCTGTACAACAGAGCTTAAAAATTAAAATTAAAACATGGAAGTTTGATTATTCATTGAAAAAAAGTTAAGTTTTAATAATTTATTGTTGTTATTAGTGTTAGTATTATTATTACATTGAGACATATCTAAATTCTACTATACAACAGTAAAACATGTGTCACAATTTCTTTAAGTTAAACCAAACTTTTATTTTGATGCCGTGAAGACGTTTGAGTTTCTGTGCGTTTATGACACGACGATAGTTTTTCTCTAATTAAACGGTAAAATGCTCATGAAGTAACTTCAGAGGCTGAAAACACCACGAGCGTCACACTTTCTTCTCTGTGTGATAAATGAAACCGGGAGTCTGCGTCATTCATTCACACAGAACATGCAGAAATCATATTTAATTAGTCTTTTTGCAGTTTAATATTCACAGACAATAGTCTATATTGTGATCCGACAAACCACCCATTGCAAAGCACTTGGACTACATCAGAAATAAAACAGGGAATCCGTTTACTGCAGGAATTTGTCGTGTCGCATCACGTTGTACCACGCCACATCCTGCGTAGACGATATCACTGATTAAAATGGGTTCTACTGTCTTTTTGACACGTTGCACCGCTCACGTCCGGTGTAGACACTGTGTTATGCATCACGGAAATCATAGGGCCCTACACTTTGTTTCACATCAACAGTAATAAAGTGATTATTAGATGGGAGGTGCGCTACAAATGTCTAGTGAAGTTGTGCTCTCGCATTATACACTTAAAGATAGATTCATTGATATTTTTAACCCAGCAGCAATAAGTTATCAACAATGTTCACACTCACATATAGAAGAATGGCACCCAAATAGTGAATGATCTAGACTCGGGTGTCTGTGGATTGAAGCAGCGATTAATGTGCACAAGTCCAAGCAGCTTGCATTTTATCTGGCATTAGGAGTTAGAATTGTGCAGAGGTGAGAACTTGACTGGCAGATAATCTGTGGCACACATGGTGTTTGTGGCAGGGATGGGGAGGAAGTGGAGATAAGACACTCCGCACAGATGGAGCAATCCCTCAGGGAACGAGCAAGGTGATTGGTGGGAAAAAACTGTCATGGATGATCAATCGTTCAACTGACAGGCCATTAATACAGTTTGTAAAAGTTTATGTTAAGCACTAAAAGGCAATTAAATAAATGTCAGCTGAAAAGACTGTTTCACATTTATCAGAGAAGAATAAATCCTATTTAAATTAGAAGCTGTCCAATTATAAAGAGAGTCGAGGAAATGTGTTGTTCAGCGGTCGCCATGTTTTCCACGGTGACCTCATTTCACTCCTTCCAGCCTGGTGATACAAGAAGAGGATATCTCATTGTACATGTTTAACAGAGCAAGAGTGCAGCATGGGCACATGCTCAAGGTTGCATGCAAGATTTCCTGTCCAGTCTGAAACCACAGAAAGAGGCAGCTTTCCAACTCTGCTGACTCACGTGCCGACTGCTCTTAGAAAGCCAAAATAGGAAGGGATCAAACTTTCTACAGGCTGTAGCTCAGGCATGAATAACGACTTGGGTTGGGGAGTGGTTTAATTTCAGAGCAGCAATCTGGATTTCTCTGTAGGCACATTAATCAGCTAGCAAAGGAATGACCTTTAAAGATGCAGTACATAACTTTGTGTTCAGAAGTTATAAAATGTATATAATGAGCGAGTACATCATGAATCCATTTACCAAACCATGTTTTTGTCTTATCATGAATCACTACGGTACACCCATAATAAGCGTTTATATTCAGACTATTTTAGACCAGTCGGTTGCCACGTCCGGAGAGTAGCCCAGTACCGGTGTGACTCGTCATAGACAAAAACAGAGAGAAGTAGCTCCGGCTGCAATGTTCTTCCACAACCGTTCTTCCGCATGCATTTTTGTTTATTAACCACTAGAGTGCCAAAAGTTACATACTGCAGCTTTAAGTAAGAGGTACGCATCTTTATTAGGGATGTAATGGAATTATCAATTTTGTGGTATCGCGATAGCAAAATTGTCTCAATATTATCGTGGTCACATGACCGTATGAAACGATACGTCTTCCAGGCAAAAAGTGTAGTTTTTTTTTTCAGCCCGGTTCCAAAAACGATTCTGGTCCGATGGGTTCGCGAAGTGCGAGGAGCATATTATACCAATGAATGTACTGAAAAGCCCTCGAGTGACTCATATACGTCAGATATCAACGCAGAGAGAGGTACATAAAGGCAAGCTGCACGATTAATCTTTAAAAGATCTCGTTCTCGATTTCATCACCCACATGATCTAATTCCTAAATGACAACGATTTGCCCATGTATATTAAACCCTTGACAAAAATAAAATCGCGACATTCAAATCTGCATCCGCGCTGCCATTGATCTAGAGAGAGTTGTCATGTGTAGATATAAACAGCTTCACAAACAATCTTTTCAAACATCATTTGTTACAAATATTCCAGTTATCACAGAAGTATACAAGAGTTTATTATTCAGATAAACACTGATGTCTACGTTACCTATCAAAACAGAATAAATCACCTTTTGAAAAGTAACCGTGTGCTTCTAATAACGACTATCGGTTGCACTGTTACGCCACTAGGTGGCAATAAATTACTGTTAAAAAAATATCCATCACTGAATCATTCTTTCAGAAACAAGTGAAGTCTATTAATCCAGCGTACAAAAATATTCAGTTTCACCTGTCTGGATCTTACATGTGTGTTCAAGCATATTATTTGTGTTTAATTTGTGGTAACACTTTACAATAAGGTTCATTTGTTAACATTACTTAATATAACCAACCATGAGCAATACATTTGTTACTATATTTGTTAATATTTCTTAACGTTAGTTAATAAAAATAGTTCATAGTTTGTTAATTTTACTACACAGTGCATTAACTAATGTTAACAAATACAACTCTTTGAGAATTTCAGAAAAAATAATCGATGTTGCCTTTGTTAAAGTCCAACTGGTGAAATTATTTTATTTTATAAAAGGGAGTTATAGGTCATTTGACCCCTCTCATACTATACCTCATACCTCTAAGCAACAGTTATGATTAGAGGATAAAGATAAGAAGACTGGATATAACATTGTTAATTTGTACATTATTGTAATGTTCAATCACTGTTTAACACTTATGGCACTTTTTTTTTCCAAGTCTTCATTTGTTTTTGTTTGGGTTTTTTTTGCTTTTTTTTTTTTTTTTTTAAATATCGCAATAAATACCGTACCTTGGACTTAATACCAAGGTATCATCGTACTGTGAGATTCTGATATCGTTACATCCCTAATCTTTACCGTTACATGTACGTCAGATATATTTGTGCAATAAAAGCACAAGATCTTTTTTAACTATTGTTTTATACTAATTTAGTCCATTTCAAGATACTTTTTGGATGATAATAGAAGAAAAAAAAACAAAAACAAACATGGGCATAATGAAACACAGAAGGCCGAGGCTTGGTTATGCAAATACCTCATACATTTAAAAACAGATTTACTGAAGAGAAGAATAAAACAATACCCGTCCCCAATGATCTCTGAATGCAATCTGCCAATTCCTCTCACTGCTGAACAAACATTATTAAAAGCAATGAAAATAAAATTAAGGAGGCCATGCACTGCATTCACTACACCCATCAGATCAAAGCAGGACGTTAATTGTCCGCTAAAACATGACAATGCAACAGCCAGAAGGTTTGTTTTGCTTGCTCTCCATTCTGCTGTTCAGAGAGCACTTAAATTGGGCTGGCTAAATGGGCCAGATGAAAATATCCACTTGGCAAATATGCTTTACAAGTAATAAAACGTGTTGCTGCGCCCTGGCACTTCCCTTTACGCTTTTTGTAGAGGCTTCAAAATAATGAAATGTTTACATGTGAATGTGTTGCGTAGCAGCCGTCCAGATTCTGGTTGGATGAGCTGAACACGGTCAAAGAAAAATCCAACACAACTGTTATGATGTAAATTTGTAGTTTTCATAACTAAAATGTTGAATTTAATTTCAAGAGATATAGGCAGCACAAAAGCATTTGCGGATCGTATGTTGTCACGTCTGGGAAAGAATATGAAAGCCAGCAGATTTCAAACCTGAAAAGAGTCGAGACAAGCGCAAATGCCTGTTGTGAATGTGAGAAACCAGTTCAGCTGAGCTCATGAGGTCTCTGCCCCTATTAGCTTTCAGTCCCTAAAGTACTTTTCTGTGCTCTCTGCTCTCAGGTTTGGAAGGACAGGTTCTAATCCAAATGACATCATCCTAAAAAAACAAAAAAACAAAACAAAAAAAACAACAAAAAAAAACATGTGCATTCAAAGAGCCTTCTCTGGTCTAAAGACTTCAAAGTACAGGATCTTGTCTTCCATTACAGCTGCAGAGTGACCCTTCTGATGTCTGGTAATAATGTGGCTAAAAACCACATTAAAAGGAAAGTTTGCTAAGAAAGGAAATGTTATCTTTTACTCAAGTCATTCCAACCCGTATTATTACCAATCCATGAAAAAAAGACGCTAGTCAGTATGTCAACCAAAAAATATCATCAAGCTTCAATATAAATAAATAAAACAAAGGAACATTATAAACATGGTCCATAGAGCTTATGCTCTATATTCCAAGTCTTCTGCAGCCATTCGACAGCTTAGAATGAAGATCAGGCAGAAATGTAAACCTTTGTTAGGGACCTATAACGCTCCACATATACTTCATCTCCAGAGCTGCAATTTCACTATTTTGTTCTTCACAACAACTGTAAAAATAAGTTTGGCTAACTTGAAGAAATTGTGACAGAAATATTACTATTGTATAGTAGTAGTACTAATAGCAATAGTAATAATAATAATAATAATAATAATAGTAATAATAATAGTAATAATAAATAAATAAATAATAATAATAATAATAAATAATAATAATAAGTATTAAAAAGATACATTTTTAAGAAATATCACAAATTTTTTCGATTTTGTAATTTCAACAGTAGAACTTGAAGGAATTGGTACATTTTCATTTGATTACATTTTAAAAGGCTAAAAGAAGATTTTTTTTTAAAATATATTATTATTGTTGTTTTTAAAAGTTTGATCAGACATGCTTTTTGATTATCAAAATTGAATTAAACCATAAAAATCCATCATGTTGTAAACTAAACAGGGAATCCCGATTGGTACATCATATGATATTATATGTTAAAATGAACTGATTTGTATACTTAAATTTAAACTACATAAGGAACTTTTTATAATAACAATTATGGTAGAACAACTTTTAATGAGATATATATATATATATATATATATATATATATATATATATATATATATATATATATATATATATATATATATATATATTTTAAATATATACATTTAAATATATACATTTAAATGGTGGCTGGCATAAAAAACAAGATAGATATATTCAAACAACATTGATGAACAGGTTAAGTAAAAATACAATGAATATGTAATGTAGTGCATATATTTATCAAATTGCTTCTCTCGAGAGTTCATTTTTCTAGCTGACTAATGAGTTTATGGACATTAAATGGCTTTTCAGAGGTAAATATAACATTGTGTGACATTGTTTACAAGCTGTTATTGATGTCTTTAAGCTGTTGAAACACTGATTGAATGATTACATGAGACATGATACATTTCTGTAAGTCATTCTACATCTTTCAACATACATTCTGATGTTCATTCATGTTTATTTTGTGCTGTAACTAGTAGTAAAAGAGGAAGAGATGATCAGATGCTCCGCACTGCCATGTCTTTAGATTTATTGTTTCAATTTTGTAATAAAATTGATAGAATTAGAAAGCTGAGACTTTGTTTCATATGCAATATTTTAGATGGGGTGTGCGCTACAAAGCTTTGTTCATTCATACACTTGAAAACAGCATAGACTAAAAGATCAATTTCTGGGATTTAAGAATCAATATCGGTTCATAAAAATGAGAATTGATTAAAATTGAGAAATCAATATTTTTAACCCAGACCTTGGTCTTAATGTTAATAATAATAAATAAATTGTTGTTAAAGTGTATGTTTCATTTTTTCAAATAATTACACATGCTTTTGATTACTTAAATTTAATTCACCATTAAAAATATATCCAGAAAAATTAAAATGGAAAAAAAAAAAGAAAAGAAAAAAAAAAAGAATTTGGCCAAAAAAAATTAAATTAATTCCATAGGGCCCTACATTGCTCATAGATTCACTGTTCCCCTATGCATAGTTTAATTCGTAATGTACAACTCTAAAGGTGTGCGTCATTGACGAAAAATATCATATGTTCTCATGAGTATTTTGTTGAAATACAGAGACTTAAGTTTCACTCTGCTCCTCAAATATAATTATTGTATGGCTTATGAATAGTCCACACCACCCAAGTCACATTTTATGGTGCTTTTTGTTATTTTTGGAGCTTGACGGTACCTTCAATGTTGTGGAAAAGAGCAGTTCGGACACTCTGCCTAACATCTCTATGTTCAATGGAAAAAAAACAAGAGCGGGTAAATGATGATTTTCATTTCTGGGTGAACTATCCCTGTAATGGATATGATGAAAGCAGTGAAAATGAATCTCACTAAGGGACCAAGAGAGAAAGCATACACAAACTGCCGCTTTAAGTTCTGCCACGTTATCTGCTCTGGCCCGATCTGGCCGAGTGAAAGCATTTCCTCTCCTCTCCCATTCCACAGGGTCATTAATTGGAGAGATAATCTACTTGATCTCTACACAATGAGTGATTCATTGAGACTCACATGTGTGGCTTTTATCACTGCCAAGAGCAGATTACATTGAAAAAAAGCAAATGTGAGATGATAATCTTTCTGTATGAGGCTGCCAGTCAACACTGTGACCTAAGAACAGTATGAAAAAAAAAAAAAAAAAAAAAAAAAAAGATCGAAATAATTTGCGCTCACTTAATCTGTTATTGAGCAAGAGCGAAAAGGGAGAAATAAAGGATGAGATCATTCAGTTAAGTCGCCTCATGCTTTATACCAAAACAGCACCAGCTACTAGTCTTTCACAACAAAGAAATAAAACAATGAGACATGTTGAAATTAAATTGTTTGCTCACTGAGAGGAAAACGCTCTTCCTGTATTTTATTTTAAATAACTGGCTCTTGTAGGCAGTCCTTCAACCAAACACAAATCACACCAGAAATATGACACCGATCAAAAAGCACACCTATGACACACACAACACATCAATTCCCACAGGACAGCAAGCCTTGGAGGATGGACTTGAATCCAACAGATGTGTTAGTCTTCCACATGTCGATCACATGATTAAACTCAAAGGATATAAGTGACGAACTGTTAACCTACCAAGTTATATTTAACAGCAAACTTGGTCCTGGCTATCTGCAGGTCTGGAGAATATACTGAATTCGACTAAAACGAACCCTGGTGCGATTGCTCTGTTAGTGCGGTTCATTTGAACGTGTGAACGCTGCCATCCAAACCCTGGTGCGCAGCAAACAAGTGGGCCGAGACCGCTGAAAAGATGGGTCTCGCTCCGCTTCCAAACGAACTCTGGTGCGGTTTGAATGATATATGAACGCAACACGGACCAAAGACATGTAAACGAACCAAAAACAGGAAGATGAGAGCCTAAAAAAGGACAGAATCCTCACGTATATTGGTTTTTCTCGTCATAGTCACGAGTTTGCCCATCACAGGTATCAGACATGACGGAGGGATTCCTGTCGCTGTTCCCAGCTGGCCAAAATACCATCATATGCAGCCTATGCGCACACAACGAGCACATTTATCTTAGCACACATCTTAGTTTTGGATGTTTGGGAAGTTCCGTTTCAAAATAGGCAATACGTCATAAAGTCCGACCAATCAGGTTGTGAATGTATCCTTATGCTTTTAGGTTCGGTATCTTTTGGCTCAGTGATAAAAATGCCAATCTGAACGCTAAATGGACCAGGACTAAATGTTTTTTTTTTTTCGTTTTTTTCGGTATGGACCAAATGAACCAAACAAATTGAACAACAACTGTGAATGCACCCTATCTCTCAGAGTATTAGTAGACTGTAGTAAACGTATAGCAGAATGTTAGGTTAGGGTTAAAGGGTTAGTTCACCCAAAAATGAAAATTCTGTCATTAATTACTCACCCTCATGTCATTCCAAACCTGTAAGACTTACGTTTATCTTCGGAACGCAAATGTTTTTTTTTTTTTTTTTAATGAAATCTGAGAGCTTTCTGTCCTTCCATAGACAGCCTGAGCAATTTAAACTTTGACGCTTCAAACCATTCATAAAGAGACTGGAAACTAATCTATGTGACTTGAGTGTTTTAGTCCAAATTTTCTGAAGAGACTCTATCCCTTTTTATGATGAACAGATTCAACTTAGTCTTTTACTCACATATAAACACTGATCAGCGAACATAAACAGAAACTCAACCAAACCTGAATGATGCCCGAGAATAAACCTTTTCCGGAAGTTCAAACGTGCTGCATAACACACGAGAATGAACCTCATTGGTTACACAGCACTTTTGAGCTTCCCAAAGAGGAAGACCTTCATTTGCATTCTGAAGATGAACGGAAGTCTTACAGGTTTGGAACAACATGAGGGTGAGTAATTAATGACTCTTTAAATAACCCTTTAAGTGCTGTTCAGGTTAGTAGAATAAGTTGACATGTAGCTGCAAAGTTACTTACAATCAGAATATCTGTTGAGGGACCATCAAAATAAAGTGTTACCAGATATTAAGCAGACAGTCTACTAATAATGAGATGTTATGAGATTTGGTTGACATGTAGTTAAAAAAGATACATAATAGAATGCCTAAAGTGAGCCATCAGAATAAAGTGTTACCATATGATTTTAATATGGCCATTATGTTTCATGAAGAGTGTTTCATTAGATTAGTTTCATAATACTTAAGCATTAGATTTAGACAGACGTTTTAGGGCTGCACAACGATTCATCGCGATTAATCGTTTGCAAAATAAAAGTCTGTGTTTATGTAATATATGTGTGTGTGTTCTGTGTATAATAATTATGTATATATAAATACATGCACATGTATAAATTTAAAAAATATATACATGTATAAATAAATATAGTTATATATATTTTAGATTACATATAAATATTTTATATCTAAATATAATTTTTTCTTAAATATATACATGTATGTGCATGTATTTATATATAGATAATTAATATACATAGAACACACACACATATATATTACGTAACAGACTTTTATTTTGCAAACGATTAATCGTGATTAATTGTTGTGCAGCCCCATTTAATAGCACCCAATTTAACATTAAGAGTTTATAAATTCACTGAATATTCAAACTGCATGTTTCTATCTATCGACTCAACTGGCTGAATGGATTGTTTGCATCACTATGAAAAAACAAACAAACATTTAAAGCCATTTGAAAGCAAATACATAAATATATAATGAATCTCGCTAAAAATCTTAAAAATATGCCACCAATTTAGATATATTAGCCAGACAGGAAAAATGCAGAGGACCATCTAGTTGTAGCTGACAATAAGTGCTGACCAACAATTTATAAGTCCATCAAGTGCAATACAAGTGTGATCTCAATCCCAGTGAGGGTTTCTGTTTTGTGACAACCAAATTTTACATTGTGTCTGAACATAGATCTGAAAGATCTGGTCTGCAATCTGACATTGTTATACAGTAAAGCCAGACAATTAAAGCTTTAAGCAAGATTATGACTAACACCTGAAAGAAAATTATGTGTGTCAAAACTGTCTGTTTCAATAAGGAGTGTTAGATTACAGAGCACTCTGTCATCCCTAGGACATCTGTTAGACAAGCTCTGTCAAGCACAGGAAACTTTACTTATGAACAACTCATAAACATAGCACAGTATAAACACACATGCCTGTTTCTTCTGAACAGCTTAAGACAAATGCAAACATATGTCACACGGTCTTAGCGGTATGTTTAAAAGTATGTATATGCATTTCAACCTAGATTATTAAGTATGACATGCAGAACTTGCTTTCATATGTAGGTTACATTTTTGCCCTTGCAGTAAGACAAAACAACTGAAGCTAGTTTCTGACTTTTAAAAAGGCTGGAGGTCTACTAAAAGAGCAGACTATCTGTATGCAAAAAAAAAAAAAAATTGAGAAAACCTAAGTTTAAACAGACACACTTCCTTGATCTATTTTTGGTTTAACTGTGTTACAGCTTGAAGTAAATAAGTCACAAATTATAATCATTCAAAAAGCATCTGCAGCAAGCTAATTTTTAGTCAGTACTGAGTCCTAAAAAGCATATTCACAGCTTTTAGTCCATTAAATGCCACCTATATACCAGAGTAGCCCTTAAACACTTAAATTTCACTTTTAGCTAATACAATACACATTTAAAATGTCCATCCAAAATGGACCAAAAATAATGCCTCATCACGCAATCATTTTGTCCAATCAAATTCTCTCTAGAATAAGGAGGAACCTCCCACTAATACAGAAAATCAGGCACAAATTAATAACATTTGTTGTTATGATGTAATCGAAAGGCTATTGGCTCCTGTTTCAAAAGTAAATGTCAACAGTACAAAAATACTGCACTGTGAAGTGATTTCATGGGGTCTTTAAAGGCAGGCTGAGATACTTTGTAAAGCAAAGCATTTGCCTTTCTGTCTGTAATATCAAAGTAACAGTTGTGTGTTATATGGAAAAACACTTCTAGCTACGCTATATTGGAAGCCTAAAGCCCTGCTTTAAACCTACCTGCTGTGATATTTAATGCACAACACCACCTTTTATGTTTATAGCACTACATTAAGCCATACCGCTGATAACCACCCACTGTCTTTTAATGAAGCTATTCTAACTGTAATTACAAATGCAAATTAATTGGAAACAAGACTGAATAAGCAATGTAATAAAGAAAATAAAAAAATACTGAAGCTTACCCATCTTCTTCTCCATCCACAGGTAAGCTCTTCAGCAGGCTGGCGGAGGCAGTTAAGGCACTGACTCCACTGCTTCCCTCTGGACCACGGGAGGTGCCGGTCTGGGAGGCACATTCACCACCAGCTGGCTTGGGTTGCATGAGCAGAGACTGGTGCTGTAACAGAAGGAGCTGGGCATCCTCCAACGATGTGGGCATAACTGCAGGTTGCGGCCCTGTCTCTTTCGAGCCATTCTGGATCAAACTGGACTGGGGATCACTCTGAAGTTTAGGTGGCACACCTGATGAGGTCACGGCCGGGACAAACTGGGTGCCGCGGCCTTGACTGCCGAGCTGTGACTGCTGCTGCTGCTGCTCCATGGAGGGTTGAGAGGTGAGCTGCTGCCCCTGGGTTTGCTGCTGTATGAGACCGGTGCCGGCGGACTGCACCAGCTGCGGCACGACCTGGACCATCTGCGGGGCGGGTGTCTGTTGTGGCTGCAGGAGCCCTTGCGGAAGAGGTTGAGCAGCAGGGGGTTGCACAGCGCCCACAGGCTGCTGTGAAGTTGTGATCAGCTGACTGTTCGCTGCCACCGCTGGGATAGGGGCGGAGAGGTGGGGCAGTGTTTGTGTTGACCCAGGTGGCACAGTGTTCATGATCGGCTTGGATTGAGGGAAGTCAGGTGGCAGGCTGCCTCCCTGGATTAAGGGGTTAACATGTGCTGGTGCTACCTGGGCCGGTGCAGTTGGTTGCGGTGCGGGCGGGTATCCCATCTGCTGCTGGGTCACCACAGGCAGAGCTTGAGCAGGAGACGATTGTGCTGCCTGGGCATATGTCAGTTTGGGCATATGAGTGGGCACGGCTGCAGACGAATGCCCGATTGTGGTCTGCAGTCCTCCGATAGTTGCCGGCGGCTGAAAGCTCGGCATCGGAGCTACCGCATTAGTCTTAAGATGAGTGTGAACTAAGTCCTGGGGTTGCATCTGAGACATGGGCACGCTAGAAGATGAGTAGTCATGCTTTTGAGCAGCGGGCTGCTGGAAGGTCTGTTTCACAGCTGAGGGGCCGCCCGTCTCCCCACTGCCCAGACTTTCAGTATAATGACTAACCGAGCTGCTGACAGAACTCCCGCTGACAGTCTCTCTGTCCGGACACACAACACTCTCAGGCACAAACTGGCGAATGCTTTCGACCGTTCTGGTGCTGGGGGCATTTTCAGAGGATGCCGCGCCGCTCGGAGCCTCCTTGTCGTAATACTCGGTGCACGTCCACCTACCCTTCTTAAAAGGCTCAGAGGTCGAGTCCAATTTGACCACTCTGAAACGTGAGCTGGTGGAGGCTGGAGTAGGCACTTGGGCCTGCTGAGGCTGAGCGTTCATCACTGGGGCGGAGGGAGCAGGCATTGCATGCTGGCCCACGACAGCTGACCCCACCTGCCCTCCTCCGCTTGTTGGAGCAACACCACCGGAAACTGTGGTAGCAGCGGTGATGCCCATGCCGATTATTCCACTGGGAATGTGTGTCAAGTTTACAGTTTGGTTACTAATACTATTCAAAGCAGGGGAGTAGTTTACACTGCTACTATTGGTACTCTTGCCAACCACAGCAGGCACACTGGTGGAATTTAACATACAAACATTATTCGTTAAAGCATTACCAGTACTAATTGTGGCACCTGAAGTCACAGAGATCATTCCAGATCCTGAGGCGACAGTAGCCAAAGGCTGACCGATGACACTGGTTGTGCCAACAGAGGCATTCGCGATCAATCCTACCACATTTGAAGGCATTTTCTGGCCCGTGCTGGCTAAAGCTCCAGAACTTGAGGTCACTGCAGATGTGACTGCAACTCCCAAAGGAACTCCAATCTGTGTCCCACCAGCAGGCTGGGCTTTTTTAGAGGAAGCAGGATTATGTTGATGATGGTGAACTGTCCCATTAACCATAGTGCCATGCAGGTGTGCTTGGTGAGGATGGGTGGCTGGTTGGGCGACACGGCCCCCGGGGTCTCCGCCTCATGGAAGTTATTCAGCGTCTCCTCTGAGGAGCTCCTTTCTGGACCTCCTGCATTGTTGGGCTGGGAAAGCGACACGTCCATGATCTCTGAGGACGACAAGTCCTCGGTGTGGGACTCGTCCAGGTCGTCACAGCTCTCTGTGTCTTCTGTAATGCTGTTATTGGTGCTGACAGATGTCTGAGCTGGGGTAACGCTGGTTATCTGAAAGCCACTCTTCTTCTTCATCTGTGCCACTGCAGTGGGCAGAGCCTGGGGAAACATGGTGGTCTGCAAAGGGATATTGAGGCTCTGAGGAGGGTTCTGGGGCCCGAGCGAGGATGCGGCCGGTGTTTGAGACTGAAGCAGCACCGGTGGTGAATATTCATCCCCCAGCATTAAGTTGTTGCTATTAAGGCTGGTGCTTCCCGAAGTTGTCAAAGAGGAGGATCCACCTACCGTGCTGCTACTGCTCTCCCGTCTGGGTAAACTCATGGGGTACACCATTTTTCGGGCGCTGCCGGTGTCTCCTGCTCGGTCGTGGTGATTCATTTCTGACGGATAGTCTCTGACAAAGTTATAAACACAGCTCAAGAGGACAAGCTCTTTTTGGGAAGCAACTTGAAGCCGCTCGAGTAATTTCCACATAAAACCAACACTTTCCAGTAACTGCCACGATAATTCCACTTGAGGTGTATTTAAATGTCCACCATGAGGAGCAGGCTAATGCCAATGCTAAGTTAACAGTCGCTAGCGAGCTAGCTGACACGGATTCGCTTCAGCTGTTGTTGTTTTCAAACGCGTATCCTAGCAAAACCATTCAGCACACCGTAACGGTGAAGTTTAAACGTGAATGAGTCGACACAAACGGCCAGGGAGATCGATATCCAACCTTACAACGACAGTGTCTCTCCCCATCACAGTTCAAGCTGCCAGGCGCATTTTCAATTGTTGTATCGCAGTCACCAGGGCACGAAATCACACGAAACAAAGTCCTTCAGCCAGCGTCAGATGACAGAGAGAAACCGAGCAACTCAGCGCTGCCCTGCTTTATTCCATCCCGTGCTTTCTTTTGTTTTAGTCCTGTGTTAGCGCTATGTCTCTCTCCCACTCTGGTCCTATTCACCAGCTGCCTCCTTGTAATGTAGCCTGTGCTAGTGCTATCAGCCTGTGACGAGTCCCCGAAAGGGGGAGGAGAGCGCGATAACATGGCGACCGCGCATGGCAGTTCACATTCAGAGCGGCCAGACATAAAGCCGAGAGAGTCTGGCAATGATGGGCGGAGGGTGGGGGGGAGGGGGGTTTCCTAGAGACGGCTGGCGAAGAGTTCCGAAAAACCTCGAACGAAGCCGAGTGCAGCCAACTGTGTTGGTGAGGGATGTTTCTTATTATAGCCTTCGGTAACTGTGGCAGCAAACACTCAGAATAACATCTTTTGTCCGCTGTGGTTATTATTATTTGACATTGAAGGAGGGAAGAGAAAGGATTTCTGGCTGACATATTGGTTTATGTACAAAAAGCCATTTTGTTTATTCAGAAAATAAACATTTTGAACCTCTGAAAGATTTAGTAGGCTAAACAGCAGTATTTATTGTGTGTTTGTTTTCAACAAGATGTAAACAGACCCTGTGACATCTACGTTGTCAACACAGTCCAGAGATTTGTTCTGTTTTTACAAAACAGCTAGTCTGAAAGAGTAGCCAGATATTTCCACAGACAACCAAAACACATCTGCACTGACACAGTTATTTTACAAATGCTGTTTGTTGCTCACCTCTGTTTAGGGACGAGAAGTAAAGTTCTAGGTCCTACATTATGTGTCTACTATTCATGTGTTTTACTTTTAACCTGTATAATTTAATTGCAAAATATGTGTTTTATTTCAGACAACGAAAGCTCGGTTATAAAATTACAACAAGGAATGTATCTCATGTGCGCTGATCCAACTATATTTAGCTTTCAGCTGTGACAGTGAGAATAGCATCTTTGTTGTGTGGAAGAAGATACATTTTCAAAAGTATGAACACTAGATATGCATATCGCTGATGATTTGCCATCACGGCTCCTGGGTGAATAACTAGAGATTTATAAAGCAGTTACTATTTAAAAAATATATCTGTTTGGCAGAAAAGGGTAATGACTAAGATAAAAAATTATGGTGAGAACATATTCAAAGGTTATATTTAATTTTAGGTTTAATATTTAGTTGACATTTGAAAAGAAAGTTAATTTAGGATTCATTCCCAAAGTACCATTTATTATAATATTATGTGTATTTATTATGTAAAAGCTGATATGATGCAAGAATATTCAGTAATACTGACAGTTTTTCTAATGTAGACTAACATAAAATGAAAGGATGTCACATGATGACAAGGTACCAAATGTCTTGCATGTCATCGTATTGTTTATTACATCAAATTGCCGATTTATGAGTGTCCCATTAGAAAAGGCTGACACATCCTATTGCCCTTGCCAAACCCGTGCACTTGAATGTGAAATGGATTGACACAAGTGAGTGATCATAGCGTAACACATTAAGTATGAGGAAATGGGGACTGACAGTCCCAAAATGGGCGTGTGCCCTGATATACAGACCAAGCAGACAGGCTGTGCCCATCCATACAAATTTCAGAGGGAGAGAGCCAGCGAGAGCTGATTGCAATGTAAGCGTCTGGTGCTGTCAGCAGCTTTAAATCACACTGGCACTCCACAACAAAAAACACAGAGAGCTATTGTGCTCCCGAACAATAATGGTCAATTTATACACTGGAGTCTGCTTTCATTTTGTAAACACTTATTAAAACAGGTATCTTTGGTGATATAGGAAAAAAATAGGGATCCTCTATGAGAATTGCCATTGTTCTGTGTAATTTAACTCCGAAATGAAAGCTTATCCCTCTGGAGTATGCCAATGTTAGGAAAGGGTGGCCGAGGTTTACTTTAACAAGGCTGCTGATCGTTTCGGTCCGATCTCGACAGTTTGTGTGGCACATTTTAAGTGGGATTGTTTTGTTCTGACGCAATGTAATTCAGGCCTTGCAGAAAGTTTGTTATTGAATGATAGTTATAAACTATAGCTACTGGAGCTGACAGCAAACCAAAGCACTGTTGCTCATTTCACATGTGAAGAAGGTGTTTACACAAGTTTAATAAAGGGTGAAAGGACGGATCTTTAAAAAAGTCATGTATGATATTAACTTTTTTTAAATAGTGATAATTAAAAGTTGATGAAGGGTTTTTTTTCTCCACTACTGACTTTCAACTGAAGATTTTTTTTCTTTCTTCTTTATGTTGGCTTTGGCTTGCTCACTTGGAGTTCAAAACACTTAATATTCAGTAATAATATTGATTTGACTGCACTGACACTTTCAGATGATAACAAAACTTGAACTGTCTTCTGTTGAGCTGCTTTTGAATTTGTTTCGTAATTGATGAACTTTGCATCATTGACACTGTTATTGAACTGAACTGAATCAACACTGAACTGACTTGAGCTGAATAATGGCACTATTGTCCTCTGGAGAGCTGTTTTAGCTGAACTGAATTAATTTCATAATTGGTGAACTTTGCAATACTGATACTGTTATTATTCACTCTAAAAAAGCTGGGTTGAAAATGGACAAACCCAGTGATTGGGTTGTTTTAACCCAGCGGTTGGTTTAAATGATTGCTGGGCAGTTTTATTTAACCCAACTATTGTATAAAAATGACTATATGACTGGCTTAAAATGAACACTCTAAAATATGCTGGGTTAAAAACAACCCAAGTTGGGTTGAAAATGGACAAACTCAGCGAATGGGTTGTTTTGACCCAGCGGTTGGGTTAAATGTTTGCCCAACCTGCTGGATAGTTTTATTTAATTTTTAGTTTTATTTTATTTTATTGTTAAAAAATTACTGTATTGCTTGCTTAAAATGAACCCAAAATATGCTGAAAATGAACACTTATTAATATGTTCTATGAACAAACATTTATTAATAACTTTAATAAATAATATTTAAACGTATTAAATTGCTTATTAATAAATTTTCAACTTTTGATTATTATTGTTGCCTCTAGTAATTAATTATGTGTATGATTTTTTAATTTCCAACATATTTTGGGTTCATTTTAAGCCAGTCATTTTTAAACAATAGTTGGATTAAATAAAACTAACCAGCAGGTTGGGCAAACATTTAACCCAACTGCTGGGTTAAAACAACCCAATCGCTGGGTTTGTCCATTTTTAACCCAACTTGGGTTGTTTTTAATCCAGCAATTTTTAGAGTATAGGTTGGAAATTAAAAATCCGACACATAATTACTAGAGGCAACAATAATAATCAAAATGTGAACATTTATTAATAAGAAATTTAATAAATGATTATTGTTTAATTAATATTCATTAAACTTATTAATACATTTGAATTTATTAAACATAATAATAAATGTTAATTTCCAACATACTTTGGGTTCATTTTAAACAAGAAATACATCAATTTTTAAACAATAGTTGAGTTAAATAAAACTACCCAGCAGATTGGGAAAACATTTAAAGGGATAGTTCACCCAAAAATGAAAATTTGATGTTTATCTCCTTACCCCCAGCGCATCCAAGATGTAGGTGACTTTTTTTCTTCAGTAGAACACAAATGATGATTTTTAACTGCAGCCGCTGCCGTCTGTCAGTCAAATAATAGGAGTGAATGGGAACTTCTACTATAAGAGTAAATAAAACTTGCTTAGACAAGTCCAAATTAAACCCTGCTACTCGTGACGACACATTGATGTCCTAAGACACGAAACGATCGGTTTGTGCGAGAAAACGAACAGTATTTATATAATGTTTTACCTCTAATACACCAATACATGTCCAACTGCGTTCAGCACTCGCTTAGTGAGGTCTGATCGCGCTCTGACAACGGAAGTGATGTCTCGCGCATATACTTCAATGAGTGCTAGACATCACTTCCGTTGTCAGAGCGCAATCAGACCTCACTAAGCGAGTGCTGAACGCAGTTGGACATAGTGGTGTATTAGAGGTAAAAATTATATAAATACTGTTCGGTTTCTCGCACAAACCGATCGTTTCGTGTCTTAGGACATCAAAGTGTATTCACGAGCCGCAGGGTTTAATTTGGATTTGTCTAAGCAAGTTTTATTTACTCTTATAGTAGAAGTTCCCATTCACTCCTATTATTTGACTGACAGATGGCAGCGGCTGCAGTTAAAAATCATCATTTGTGTTCTACTGAAGAAAAAAAGTCACCTATATCTTGGATGCCCTGGAGGTAAGCAGATAAACATCAAATTTTCACTATCCCTTTAACAACTTCGCATTTTCAACCCAACTTGGGTTTTTTTTAACCCAGCATTTTTTAGTGTTGAACTGAACTGAATCAACATTGAAATGACTTGAGCTGAATAATGATACTATTTTGTCTTCTGTAGAGCTGAATTGAATTTGTTTCATAATTGATAAACTTTGCAACATTGACACTGTTATTGAACTGAACTGAATCAACATTGAACTAACTTGAGCTGAAAAATGGCGCTATTGTCTTCTGTAGAGATTCTTTATAGCTGAATTGAATTAATTTCATAATTGATTAACCTTGCGACACTGATACTGTTATTATTCACTCTAAAAATGCTGGGTTAAAAACAACCCAAGTTGGATTGAAAATGGACCCAGCGATTGGGTTAAATGTTTGCCCAACGTGCTGGGCAAACATTGGGTTAAATGTTTGCCCAACCCAACCTGCAACAATATTAATCAAAAGGTGAACATAAGCAAAATGTTTATTGTTTAATTATTATTAATTAAACTTATTAATAAATGTTGAGTGTTGAACTAAATCAACATTGAACTGACTTGAGCTGAATAATGACACTGTTGTCTTCTGTAGAGCTGCTTTACAGCTGAAATTTAAGTAATTTCATAACTGATTAATTTTGCAACACTGTTATTTTAATGTTTATGATTTGATTTGACTTATTTTGATAAGTCTTTTTCTAAATGAAAGGAAATGCTTAGCTGACTTACAGTTGACAGTGCTGCTCTTCCATTTGCAAAATAATCATAAGCATTTGACCTGGACCTCCTTTATGCCTCTATGAGGAAATGCAACTGTTTTAAAGTAGTTTCATACATTTCTTCAGGAACTTTTAAGACAAAGCATCCTAGACACACAATACCACTGACATAAATCCGAAACAATATGCTATTCAATACTTAGAGGCCCAGGAAGCTGTGAAATACTGAAGGAAGCATAAGCAAACCAAGCAAAAAAGCTCAATTATGAATATGATCATCTAACTAGTTTGTTAATTGCATGGAAAGTTAGTGATAAATATGCAACATAAGCAGGTTTTACAAGCCGGTTTATTTATAGGGCACGTGAATAGGCAAGGCAAGTGAAGGATTATAGGCATTAAATTATTATTATTTTGCTTGAAAACCCGATAAACTCTTCTTCTGTACTCTGTGAGGCCTGCTGAGTAATATGCATCATCATTTTTGAATAATTTATTCACATTGTTTTAATCATAACCTTGCATGTATCTTAAAATGCGGAGTGTGCAAATTTTCATATGGATAAACGAATGTATCTCATTCCAGTCTCCTCTGCCTCGTGAGATGGTGTCCTTGACAGTGACAGGAAGGACGGCTCTGCCTACAACATTTCAGCACTCTGTAATATGTGAATAATCTTTGCAAAGCTACTTGTTCAGAAAAGGTTTGAATTCACATGAAATATGAACATGTGGTGAAAGGAAAGCATTTTGGCCTATGAAAGATGTATTCAAACCACCTGTGTCAAAGGTAAACTACGTTCTCAAACCAGATTTATTGAATTGAAATTAAAAAAGACATTTTAAGACATTTTACATAGCATATTAGTAATAATTAGTAAGTGTGAGGTAAAAAAAAAATGTAAATGAGCCAGGTTGATGTTTTAAGCTTCTCTTTAGTTGAATTATATTCATAACTACACTGTAAAAAATGACCGTGATTTTAACAGTAAAAGACTGTAAAAATGCTGCGGTGAAAAACTGTTGATTGGTTTACAGAAAGTTTCCGTACTATATACGGTGAATAACTGTAATAGATCTAATGGTACATTTAATGTAATTTTACGGTAAAATACCGTTAAATTCACAGTTTTTGGAAGTGAAAAATAACAATTCATTGTAAAATTTACAGTGAAAAACCGTATATTGACATTCCCACAATTCCCTGCGTGATACTTCACATTTGATATATTTTTGTTGAAATAACTCTGTTTCTTCTTAGTTTTTCTCATTTTTTTCTAATCAGTTATGTACATTAGGGTTTTATGTTACATCTAATGTTGTTAAATTAATGTTTATTGCATTTTTAAAATTTCATGCATGTTACCATGATGGTGTTTAGTGTGTGTGTGAATGACACTGTGTGCACCTTCTATATATTAGTATTGTGCTTCTCAGCTTGTGGAAAAGCTGCTTGTGATGAACTTTGATTCATCATGTGACTCTCATCACCACTGTGTTTGGTGACTGTCAGTGTATTATAAAGGTACAAAACAGATATTAGTACTTCATTAGGTTAGTAAATTAACATTATATCAGTTAATGAAATACGTTATTTTACCGTAAATTTAACAGATTTAAAATGTAAAATTCACATGTAACTCCGTAAGTATGTTTACGGTTTGATGTCATTTTTACAGTATTGTTCTGGTAACCACAGCTGCCGGTATTTTTCCGTAGAAACAACGGGATTTTTTTTTACAGTGTAGTATAAATAATCTCTCTCTTTTTTGGGGATAGATTTAAGCGATAGGCCTATCAGATGATACAAATGTAGTCACTATTAACACTTTCTAATTACTATAAGTATTTTATTATAATAAGTCTTCACATGATATTTGAATGGACCAATAAATGCTGAATGCGGTTTGCTATGTTGATCTCACGCCTTTAGAAACAGGCCCTGGATTTGAGGACTATTGAAACAAAAGAGTCAAACTGCTTCATCTAGTGGCGACTTCATGAAATTTTCCTTCACATAAGATTTCCCATGTTCATGAGATTTTCCTTCACAGTTCACAGTTGAAATCACAGTTGCAACCGATTTAGCTGTTTAGGAAAGTATATATTTCCTCTAATTAGATAACTAATTAGATTTAGTGTGGTCATTTGACAGTGTGGATAAATAGAATGTGAAAAAATTATTAAAACATTTATATTGGTTTTTGAGGATGTGTGATATATTCATATTAGCTTTGCACCCTTGTGTAGCCTATAATATTAGTAGTGAGAAGTAACATACTTATATTCTGTATGCTACATTACATTACATCACTATTTATGAAACTTGGCAGGCTAAACTACACTAGCTCGCTCAAAAACTACTGGTTTTGTGATTATCTTCAGATTGATGCAATGTAAAGTAAATATAATTTCTTCACATGGCCACTAGATGGGGGTAAATAGATATATAAGTCTCTGAGGTGTTCAGCAAGCTTGTGAACTGGAGTGTTCGTGTTGTCTATGTACAGTGCGATTTGCCTTTCATAAACTAACGACGTATTTACTTATTTTCAGTAAGAGCTTTTTGTTTATAACACAAAGCCCTTCAGTCATGTCAGACAAAGGACAAGACGTCGATTTAACTAGAGCCAAACAAAACACGGGAGTCTGGCTGGTGAAGGTTGGTGATTTATCAGTCAGAAGTTGCTTTCTGGGTTTCACTGGTGCTGGACATTTGAACAAACTCTGGAATATTGAACTATAGCGCGTAACTAACTCTTTATACTGTAGACATAAATGATAAAAGGCGCCGTCATTTGTAACAAACTTCGATATATTTTCTCCAATTTTAATTCAAATGTTTGAAAGTCTTCAACGGATCCCTAAACTGTGTAAATTAATGTCAAGTACAAAGAGTGCTGTTGTTTAAACCTTCCCCAAACCGAAGTTAGTAGTCAGCAGGTGAGAGATGTAAACAACAGGATTGAGAGAAACATACAGGTGCATCTCAATAAATTAGAATATCATAAAAAAGTTATTTTTTTCTGTAATTTAATTCAAAAAGTAAAACTTAAATATATTCTAGATTTATTAGACATAAAGTAAAATATTTCCAGACTTTTTTTTTTTTTCATTTTGATGATTACAGCTTGCTGCTCATCAAAATAATAATAAAATCAAATTATTATATTTAATTTCAAGTTCTAATAAATTACAATTCTCAGGGTATAAATACTGGGTTTAGGTTAGTAATCCCAACAGCAGTCATGGGGAAGTCTGCTGACTTGACAGTTGTCCAGAAGACGATCATCAAGACCCTCTACAACGAGGGTAAGCCACAGAGGGTCACTGCTGAAAGATCTGGCTGTTCGCAGAGTGCTGTGCCAAAGCATATTCATGGAAAGTTGACTGGAAGGAAAAAGTGTGGTAGGAAAAGGTGTACAAGTGAAAGGAATGACCGCAGGCTTGAGAAGATTGTCAGGCGAAGCCGATTTATGAACTTCGGAGAGCTTCAAAAGAGTGGACTGAAGCTGGAGTCAGTGCATCAAGAGCCACCACACACAGACGTCTTCAGGAAATGGGCTACAACTGTCACATTTCACGTACCAAGCCACTTCTGAACCAAAGACAACATCAGAAGCGTCTTACATGGGCTAATGAGAAAAATAACTGGACTGTTGCTCAGTGGTCCAAAGTCCTCTTTTCAGATGAAAGTAAATTTTGCATTTCATTTGGAAATCAAGGTCCCAGAGTCTGGAGGAAGAGTGGAGAGGCACAGAAACCATGTTGCTTGAAGTACAGTGTGACGTTTCCACAGTCAGTGATGATTTGGGCTGTCATGTCATCTGCTGGTGTTGGTCCACTGTGTTTTCTGAAGTCCACAGTCAACGCAGCCATCTACCAGGAAGTTTTAGAGCACTTCATGCTTCCTTCTGCTGACAAGCTTTATGGAGATGCTGATTTCATTTTCCAGCAGGATTTGGCACCTGCCCACACTGCCAAAGATACTGTGCTTGATTGGCCAGTGAACTCGCCTGACCTGAACCCCATAGAGAATCTATGGGGTACTGTCAAGAGGAAGATGAGAGACACCAGACCCAACAATGCAGATGAGCTCAAGGCTGCTATCAAAGCAACCTGGGCTTCCATTACACCTGAGCAGTGCCACAGGCTGATCGCCTCCATGCCACACCGCATTGATGCAGTAATTCATGCAAAAGGAGGCCCAACCAAGTATTGAGTGCATAGAAATGAACATACTTTTCAGAAGCCTGATTTCTGTTTAAAATATCCTTTTTTTTATTGGTCTTATGAAGTGTTCTAATTTATTGAGATAGTGAATTGATGGGTTTTTGTTAAATGTGAGCCAAAATCATCACAATTATAAGAACCAAAGACTTAAAGTACTTCAGTCTGTGTGCATTGAATTTATTTAATACACGAGTTCCATAATTTGAGTTGAATTACTGAAATAAATGAACTTTTCCTCAACATTCTAATTTATTGAGATGCACCTGTAGACATCAGTTAAATTCAGTATTTTGTTAATCAGATTTAATAGTTCGAAATTATTTTCATACAATCCCCCATTTACACTCATTTGATTTTAAGCATTTTAAATTAAAAAAGCAAACAAACAGAAAACATTTTAATTAAGAATAGCAAACAAGTTGGAAAAAAAAAAAACATTGACAAATACATAAAACCCAGGTTAAAACCGTTTAAAAAACATAATAGACGGTGTCATTTTACATGCATTATTTCTTTATCTCAAAATGATCTTTTATATTTATACATCAGTGATTAGCTCTTGTCTAATTGTTTAAAATTATGGTAGTAAAGCTTCAAATTGGGAGGCATTTTAAAGAAAGAGGTATGATAGTGATCAGATTTCTTAGATTAACATTTAAGGATGGACCCAAACTTTATCCAGGGACCAGAATAATTTTTAAACTTGTTAGACTAGTAACTTGAAAACCATACAGCGATGTGCTATAAACCACCTTAGCAACAACACAGCAATGCCATGGCAACCTCACACTACATGCATCACCATGGTGGTAGCAGGTTTACACTAACATTTGCTTCAAAAAATGGAAACTTATAGTTGAATCAATAAACTAAGGCAATATTTAGTTATACTCAGACAAATATGAGGAAAGCGGCGCAATAGATACATTGTCTTTTCTTTAGGTTCCCAAATATCTTTCTCAGCAATGGGCAAAAGCATCTGGGCGAGGAGAAGTAGGCAAACTTAAAATTGGGAAGTATGCTCTATTTTAAAACCCCATTCAAAATGGAAATTTTTCTCTGAAATCTTTCCACTCATGCTTTGTTCTGTCTTCTAGAGCTCAAGGAAAGACTGTGGTAAGTTTTATTAATGTTTTAAAGACATGCACTGTGGAGGGGTAGTGTTTGCGCCTCATCTTTTATTCAGATGTCACCGTTTATTTGCATAATTACTATGATCAGACCCAGGGCTGGGGAGAGAGAACATTTGATGATGGTGCTGTTGTTGATGTAGACACTGATTGATTGTTTCCTCAGGTGTCTTTCAATCTAAACGAGGATCTGACAGTTGTGGAGTGCTCCGGGGAGAAGGTTTCATCGGTGCGCAGCCCTAGAGAACATCCCTTCACCATGCAGACGGTGGGAGGTCAGAGCCTCGCTGTCTTTACTGAGAGTTCAGGTCAGTATGACGATGGCCTCTGATACTGTGAGGAGTAATTGGTTTACTCACCTTTCTATCCAAGATCAACATGAACAGTTACGTGAGAGCTGTAGCCAGTTCCTCTTTATTTACATAGCAGACACTTTTATCTAAAGTGACTTACAACTGAGGAGAACACTAGAAGCAATCAAACAACAATGGAGCAACAATATGAAAGTGTTTTGACTAGTCCCAGTTAGTCTAGCAGAGTGCTTCTCAAAAACCTGTCCCGGGGACCCCCCCCAGCACTGCACATTTTGTATGATTCCCTTATCTGACATACCCAATTCATGGCTGTGTCCGAAATCACCCCCATACCACAAAAAGTATTCTCGTCGCTTCATAACATTAAGGTTGAACCACTGTAGTCACGTGGACTATTTTAACAATGTCTTTACTACTTTTCTGGACCTCAAAAGGTGCAATGACGTTGCTGCCTATGTGTGGTTCAGAAACACTCGGATTTCATCAAAAATATTTTAATTTGTGTTCTGAAGATGAACGAAGGTCTTACAGGTTTGGAATGACATGAGGGTGAGTAATTAATGACAGAAATTTCATGTTTGGGTGAACTGTCCTTTTAATTAAACAATTTAATAATCAACTAAAAAGGAGTGTATACCTGTATGCAGTATCGGGCCTGATACCAAGCTCATGTACTTGTACTTGTACTCGTAAAAATACACCCGAAACCAAAGACCGATACCTCACGCGACGTAACTGACAGAATTTTCCATGCACAGAGACACCGGCGGTAGCAGCAAAAACAATGTCAGCCTCAGAGGTGTGGAAATACTTCAAAATGAATGATGACAACACACACATTGCGAACAGCATGCTTTCAATCACAATTCTTTATCGATTAGTGAATGTGGAATAGGCGGAATCGCGCTGAATGACACAGACCAGAAACGCTCTCGATCCCAGTTCTCTCAGACAGCGCGCGGTCAGTTCTCCTTGCGCCTGAATGGTCAAATGCACATGTAGTTGTCAAAATGTCCATGGTATGGAGTATCTGACGTAAATACAGTCGGTTATGGCTTAAGTGGACGTAAACATTTGGGTGAAAACAGGATATCAGTATCCATGGATTCGATCTTAAAGGGACCGTAGCCTATATTTGTCATTAATGTTAATAAAACAACAAAATATGTTAAATAAATGTATACATGGTAAATAAAACCTACTGTATCTGAAATACAAGTTTATTTAATTTGTATCTCTATAGTATTTGTTGTATTGTTTGTAATTTGTTTGTAAATGTCTTTTTATATAATAACAATTATATATATATATATTGGTAATATTGGTATATATTGCCCTTTGAAGGTTATTGGACACTATGAAATCTTTGTTCTTTAAGTTTGTGTCAAGCACATAAAAATTATTACTTTTTTCATTAGAGAAATAATAAAGAAGCTGTCCAACATTCATTTGTCTCACTGTGTTGTGAAAACTGCCACATCACCAAAAAAAAAAAAGAGAGAGAGAGAGAAATTAATAAATGTAGGCATCGCACTCGTACTCGGTCCTTAAAAAAATGGATTCGGTGCATCCCTACCAGTATATTACTCTGTACCCACATTTGATCAGCGGTTTGGAAAATGGATGAACAAAATGTAGCTGCGGGCGCCATCTTCTGGTGAAAAGCGGAATCGTTGTGTCCGAAATTGCCCCCTGTACCTTTTAAAAAGGGTTCTATTTGAGGGGACAGCCATTTGTAGTGGTGTCCAAAACTATAGTGGATGATATCAAGCGCTCTCATTCAATCCCACAATGCATCACAATAATGAGTGTACAATCGATGTATGCTCAGCGGCTAGAGAATACCCATAAAGCATTGTGAGAGTCATGCGCCGAATGAATTCTCGCATCTGGCCAGAAGATGGCGCCTGCTGCTGAATCATCCATCCATCCATTTTCCAAACCGCTGGTCCAATGTGGCTACAGCGTAAGATAATAATGTAATAAATTCCTTTTGTAATTGATTATTAAATAGTTTAATTAAGGTTTATACATGCTAGTTCTTTTCATTACTACTGGAGCTGAGAGTTTGCCAAGTTTCAAATTATTATTAAACAGCAAGCACAAACTTTGCAAAAGCCGCAGCCCTTCCGGCACACTCAGTGTCCAAATTCGCTCGCTCATTTTCATTCACTCCTTCAAATAACAATAATAGTGGACTAATGTAGGGAGTAGGGAATAGTGAATGAGGGTATAGGGGGCGATTTCAGACACAGCCTATGGGTGCGTCTCAATCAGCTCCCTAGTTCAGTAGTCAGGGCACTGGTCAGGGAATCAGCCACATTCATTTTCATGATATACTGATTCACGACCTAGGGACCTAGGGAGCTGATTGAGACGCAGGGAAAGTTTTGCAGTCTCGACTAATAAGCTGATGAGTTGAATCAGGTGTGTTAGATGAGTTTGAAATCACCCCCTATGCCTTCATTCACTATTCCCTACATTACTCCACTAATATAGTTCATAATGGGTATTCTCTAGCTAGCCTTTGAGCTTACATTGGTTGCACACTTGTTATTGTAGTGCATTAAGGGATTGAATGAGTGCACTCGATAACGTCCACTATGGTTTCAGACTCCACTTTAAATGTCTGTCTTCTGAAATAGCGCCCTGTTTAAGGGTATAGGGGGCGATTTCGGACACAGCCAAAGTGTGCAGTGGTGAGATTTTAGAAGCACTGGGCTAGCACAGGACATCTAGCAAGTGTTGTTGTTTTTAAAAAGAGTAGGATAGTAAGTGTTAGTATTAATGGGTCAAGTATTGACGAAAAAGATGCGCCTTCAGCAATTTCTTGAAAATGGCTAAAAGACTCAGCAGCTCGGGTTGAGTCAGGCAGGTCGTTCCACCAGCAGGGAACAGTCAAGGTAAAGGTCTGTGAAAGTGATTTTGTGCCACTTTGGGATGGCACCACAAGCTTCTGGAGGGTACATAAGTCTGAAGTATTTATATCCAGTCATAAGTCTGAAGCATATGTCTGAAGTATTTATATCCAGTAAGCCAGTACATCAGCCAGTCCAAATAATTGGATGATATTTGGCGATGTTGAGATTATCGCCATCAAACAATAACAGAATTAATCATCCATCTAGTGAGGGTGCGGTGGCTCAGTGGGTAGCAAGAAGGTCCATGGTTCGAGCCCGCCTGAGCCAGGAGTACTTTCTGTGTGGAGTTTGCATGTTGGAATGGGTTTTCCTTCGGGTGCTCCGGTTTACCCCACACAGTCCAAAGATGTGCAGGTCAGGTGGACTGGATTTGTCAAATTGGCTGTAGGAATGTGTGTGAGTGTGTCCCAGCACTCTCAGTCAAGAAGGGCATCTGGCAAAATGCGTGTGTGTGGATAACGATGAAGCAGACCCTGCAAGTGAGTGGGACTTATGCTAGGATATATATATATATATATATATATATATATATATATATATATATAATATAAATAACCCATCTAGTGTTAGTTCTAAAATCTAAAAACAGACTTGTTAAAGGATACTTTTAAAATATTTTTAATGTGCAAAATTATTTGTTTAACACATCTGCTTGCTTAATTTATTTAGCATTTTTTTTGTACATATTATTAAATATAAAAACAAACCAAAACAATAATTTATATAGAACTGTAGGAGTTTTAGGAGCCTTACAATGTGTCTAACTTGACAGGATGCAAAAAATGATAAAAGGCACACATTCAAACATTTGTGAAAGGAATCAATTCTTTTATTCAACAAAGACCCATTAAATTGATCAGTAAAGACATTTATAATGTTACAAAGTAAATGTAATGTTATAAAGTTCATTTATGCTGTAGTAAATAAATTATAATGCTGTTCTTTTGAACATTCTATTAATCAAATAATCCTAAAAAAATTCAGAACAACTTTTTTAACATCTGTAATAAAAAGAAATGTTTCTTGAGCAGTAAATCATAATATTATAGTGTTTGGTAACACTTTACAATAAGGTTCATTAACTAACAATGAGCAATACTTCTGCAGCATTTATTAATCTTAGTCAATGTTAAATTCAACATTTACTAATACATTATTAAAATCAAATGTTGTATTTGTTAACATTTAGTTAATGCAATTTGAACTAACATGAACAAACAATGAACTGCTGGATTTTTAGTCACAAACATTAATAAATTCTATGACAAATGTATTGCTCATTAGTCCATGTTAGTTGATATACTATCTAATGTCAATGAATGAGACCTTATTGTAAAGTGTTACCGAATGATTTCTGAAGGATCATGTGACACTGAAGATTGGAGTAATGATGCTTTGCTGTAATAAATGATTTTAAAATATATTTAAATAAAAAAGTTGTAATAATATTTCACAATTTTACAGTTTTTATTGTATTTGGCCGTGACTGTATCATGCCATGCAGCATTTTATCATTCATTATGGACAGATAAATTCCTTAAAGCTGGAATCATTGTACACTGTATAATCTTGTGGACTTGAAGGGCCATTCTCTTACTTTACATTTGCAATATGACAGATATAGATCTTTAATAAGTGTCTGCACTGAAGATCGCCATATAACAGTGAAGCCCGTATGCACAGCTTAATAATTGCAGTCTTACTGAAAATCACACAAGGCTAAGTGCAGAATTGCAATCATTGTGTTGTGCGCTTTTGTTCACTTATGATTTTTTTTTTCAGTTGTCTGCTTAGCGCTCACAAGCCCCAGGTATTGATTAAGTGGTTGCTAAGCAACAGGTTGGCCACAGAAGTTGGCAATGAATAGAGGCTCTACTTGTACAGTTAAAAGCTTTTTCTGGGGGTGGAAGGGTAACAGTGTCTTTTTCTCAGTAAGTTATGAATTGAAATGGTTCAGGGAATGAAAAGCTCTCTATTGGCTAATGCAAAGCATAAACACTCTTCTTTGGTATAAGTTTCTTTTTTGGTGCTGAAGAGGACATAGAGGGCTATTTGAGGGATGGAGGTCATACATCATTGTGTAATCAGGTAGCAGCAAGATCACGGTTTTGTATTCTCTGAAATAAAGGCCAAAGTAAAACCTCCACAACGAGGGTGTGAGTGCACATCTATGTTTTTAATAGTAGTGACCCTAGGTATAAAGCATGTGATTCAGACACATGTCCTTGGCTTTAAAGGGTTAGTTCACCCAAAAATGAAATTTCTGTTGTTATTATTCTGTCAAAATTTACTGACCATCATGTCGTTCCAACCCGTGAGAACCCAAATTAAGTTATTTTTGATGAAATCCTAGAGCTTTCTGACCTCCGATAGACTGCAATGTTATTTACACTTTCAAGGCTCAGAAAAGTAGTAAAGACATCGTTAAAATAGTCTATGGACTATATTATATTTTCAGAATGATTGACCGATTTCATTATTATTTTTTTTTTTTATGTTTAACTGGTCAACTTAAAAATGTAACAACAATATGGTTCAAGTAACATTCTCTTTATCAACCATCTGGTTAAAAAAAGTTCTATTCCAAGTGCACATGCAAATGTAAAACAAATGACTTATTTGTCAAATATCTTTGCAGAAAATATGCATGAAATGTGAAGGCAAATATTGTACAAACTTATCTTAAACATATCCTATGTGCTCAAATATAATATAAAATAAGAAAAATGCTAAACATTTATTACCCAAAAAGTAGACATTGAGTTTTAGGTCAACAGTAAATTATTGTTAACAGCAAATGCTTTGTAAAAAACAGAAAATAACAGCACCATTCAGTCTGTCATCATTACGTGAACAAGAAATATCAAATATACAGTAGTAGTTCTTGACAGGTTTTTCCACTCCACTGAGCTGTTTTTCCATTGTTTTCTATGTCAGCATGCTCTTGACAGATGTGTTTGGTGGTCGCACTTGCTACTCACGTTTTTGCAGCATGAAAAGGCTTTTTAAAAACATGGCGCTATGCATTCTGTGTGAACAGCTGGTTTAAGATGAGCAATGTGTTCTACGTAATGGTGTTATGTCTATTTTAACCATGTCTTTACTACTTTTCTGGGCCTTGAAAGTGGTAATTGCGTTGCAGTCTATCGGAGAACATAAAGCTCACGGATTTCATCAAAAATATCTTAAGTTGGGTTTCTGAAGATGAACGAAGGTCTTACGGGTTTGGAACGACATGAGAGTGAGTAATTAAAGGGTTAGTTCACCCAAAAATGAAAATTCTGTCATTTATTACTCACCCTTGTGTCGTTCCACACCTGTAAGACCTTCGTTCATGTTCAAAACACAAATTAAGATATTTTTGATGAAGTCTGAAAGGTTTCTGTCCCTCCATAGAGATCCAATGCAACTACCACTCCAAGGTCCAGAAAGGTAGGAAAAAGACATCATTATAGTACTCCATGTGACTCCAGTGGCTTAAGCTCAAATTTTATGAAGCAACGTGAGTGCTTTGTTTGTGCAAAAAAACATAATTTACCACTTCACTTACAAAAATATTTTTGTTTGTGTTCATGTGAGAGCTGGCATTGTTGCGTGAACACGCTTTGGATAATATTATTTGGTAAATAAAGTGATAAATTGTTTTTTTTTTTTTTTTTTTTTTTTACACAAACAAAGCAATTATGTTGCTTCATAAAATTAGTTAGTTCACCCTAAAATGAAGATTCTGTCATTAATTACTCACCCTCAAGTTGTTCCAAACCCATAAGACCTTCGTTCATCTTCAGAACACAATTAAAGATATTTTTGATGAAATCCGATGGCTCAGTGAGGCCTCCATTGCAAGATAATTAACACTTTCAATGCCCAGAAAGCTACTAAAGACATATTTAAAACAGTTCATGTGACTACAGTGGTTCAACCTTAATGTTATGAAGCGACAAGAATACTTTTTGTGTGCCAAAAAAACAAAATAATGACTTTATTCAACAATATCTAGTGATGGCCGATTTCAAAACACTGCTTCATGAAGCTTCGAAGCTTTACAAATCTTTTGTTTTGAATAAATTTTTCGGAGCATGTATCAAACTGCCAAAGTCACGTCCCCCAGTGGTGAACCATTGAAATTTCGAAACACTTATGATGTAACAAAGCCTCCCTTAATGAAATCACATGACTTTGGCAGTTTTGTCGCTTCATAACATTAAAGGTGCAGTATGTAAGATTTCTGTCCACTAGAGGTCGCTAGAGGCCTATTCAAAACAAAAGCGTAGCTTGATGATGCCAAGTTTGAGCGTGGAATCTTGGGACATGTGGTCTCCATCTCAACAAACGGTGCAAAAGAATAGGGATTGGAGTCGGGAAGAAATCATGTTCATGGATGCAATTATTAACATTATTGTAGTATGAAGCAGAGCAGGACCAAGTGTTGCTGAAGCTGAACGAGGCCGCTGGAGCGATTGCACAACACATGCCGCGAGCAGCTGAACTTTTATTATGTCACAGTCGCCGGCGCTGCTTCCACTTTTCCGGTCATGAGTTTGAGGTAACACAGCTCTGTTTATTATATTGGATACATTTGATAGTGTTGAAAATGATGTTATAACGTTACTCTGTGCGTTCGCTCGGCGACTGCTGTGAGACACTGTTGCACACTGCAGTAAGAGATCGATTTTTAGAATATCATATTAAATATTGGATGGCTGGTGTTGATAAATGGCATGTGATTAATTTTAAAATGTATTGTATGATGGAGAAAATGCTGTATTACTGTAACTCAAAATAAAGCTGCATCTAATTATGCTATGTTAGCTACTTCACAAAATAGTGTTTTTCTCTGAGGCATGGTAAAGCATGGTACTCGCAAATAAATCAAGAAAATTAGATTTAAACAATAAGACTAAACGTGTTGAGCTATATAACAACAATTAGTTTTCTGTCTATAAATATATCAAAACAGTTGTTCCCTTGTCTATTAAAATGTGTATTTTATTAAAGCGTCTTTGGTGTTTCCATGGTTTCTACAAAATAAAACCGGAAACCGAGGGTAACGCGGGTATGACGCAATTGACAGGCGACTCCTCACACATCCCGGAGCCTTGGTTAAAATTGCAATTTTCTCATGATTTACAAATAGTTGGAAACATTTCAGATATTCTAAGTTCTCAGGTGAACAAAATATATAACACTGGCCTAGTGGTTTTTGGATATTTTACTGCAAAAATATTACATATTGCATCTTAAAGAATGAGCCACTGTAGTCACATGAACTGTTTTAAATATGTCTTTAGTTGCTTTCTGGGCATCTGAAAGTGTAAATTATCTTGCTGGCAATGGAGGCCTCACTGAGCCATCGGATTTGATCACAAATATCTATATAGTAATATAGTATAGTATAGATGTAGTAATCATTTACTCACCCTCATGTTTTTCCAAAATCCAAACCCTTAAGACTTTTGTTTATCTTCGAAACACAAATGAAGATATTTTTAATGAAATCAGAGAGATGTCTTTCCCTCCATTGAAGTCTATTCACCCAAAACTCAAAACATTCATGAAGAGATCGTAAAATAAATCCATATGAATCAAGCAGTTTAAGCCAAGTCTTCTGAAGAGACACGATCACTTTATGTGATGAAGAGATTTCATTTAGGCTTTTATACACATATAAAAATCAGCGAATGTACATAGAAAACTAAAATTTGGTAAATGTTTTGTAAATTTGGCTCAAACATGCTTGCTTGAGGCGAAAGAACCAATAAGATCCATTCTCGCATATCAAGCACGTACAGTTGAGATTTTCAGTTTATTTGAATGCTCTGTTTTTAATGAAATCTCTCAGATTCAACAATGAACAAAAGTCTTAGGGATTTGGAACGACATGAGAGTCAGTAACTGAATTTTAACGATTTTGGTGAACTATCACTTTAAGATGCACATAGCCTTGTATTCTACACAGAAATGTATCAGCAGAGTTTGGGTTGTCATTGGTAAATAGTAAATGTTTTTATTATTATATAACCTCTCATTTTGAGACAAAGTCTTGGTCTGTAAAAGCTTTTCAGAGAATTGTGCAATGTGCATGCTCTTTTGTGTCAGAAAGCAGCAGCATGTATGGACCAGGTGCAGCGGTGTGTGGAGGAGCTGCTGAGACTGTTAAGCTGTCAGGGTCGAACATTTTTTTTTCTTACTTATTAAGTCCTTCACAAGGATAGGCTGAAGAGGCAGTTTGACTTGATTGACATGGGCACTTAAAGCCTGTTGCCAGGTTAAAGTTAGACTCAAAGAGTTGGACACTTGCACACACGTGTGCGCTATTCTTTTGAAAGTCGCGAAAGCCTTTTTCTGTTCACGCAGCGGCGCAGATTTCCATCTGCAGCTTGAAATAGAGATGTCACTTTTCAGCTTGCACAAAAGAGTCACGTGACTGTGGTAATCAAGGCTGGATGTTGGGGGTTGAGAAGGTAATTTTTTCTAGATATGCACAGTAAACATGTTTGTTGCATTTAGCTGGCACATTCTTGATTACAGAGGTTTTTATTTTCAAATCCATAGTTTCTTAATCTGAGTATTTAGTAATAATGGATGGTTTGTTGAATATTTGTTGAATATCAGAAGTCAGCATGAAGATATGCAGACTTTGTATCTCTAAGCATTTGAAACTTGCATTTTTCTTATTCCAACTCTCTTCTTTGATTTGTGCTTTTCTTTTACAGATGGCCTTGACTATTGCCCATTTCACGTTGTTCTAACATGGCGATGTGCCTCTATTCAAGCTCAGACTTTGAAAAGTACAATATTCTTTGCTCTCACTCCATTCTCTCTCTGTGTGGCTGAGAAATTGGTCTCTTAAGGGCATATGAGTCCTTGAAGTCACATGTTCGCCTGACCATTAATTTTGATCAAATTGAGAGGGAGCCATTAGTCATGCCTCCTTGGGACCACATGATGAGAATCTTTGGCTTCTTTTTTGTTATGTAGGAGTCTTATTTGCCTGGCAACAATTGGATGTGAGACTAATCCATGAATATTTCAGCTGTTAATGGATTTCTTCCATTTGAAATAAATGCTCCTGCTTACCAGCACCCTCCCGCAGGTTTCCAGTCCCCTGCTGGCAGCGATTTAGAAACACATCAGCCAGTGACGACGGCTAATAAGCCCTGCCGTGTCTCATCAAATATGAATGACTGATATCTGCAATTAAAAAGAACCCTGTTTTGATGTCCACATGACAGACTGTGGAGATTGAAATGGTTTCTTTTTTTCCCCGTGTCAGAAATGTGCTTCTGACTCATTTTAGTGGGAGATTGCATGAGAGTGCATGACAGATTCGATGGAAACAGATGGATAGTAGTGAGTGGAGATGTCGGCTAATCCAAAGTGAGTGTAACCATATGTCTGCCTTTGCCATTCTTTGAAACGGCCGACTTAGACTGTAACTGAATTTAGATGTGTTGAGCAGATTACTCAGCGCTCTTGACTGCGCTCTGAATGTTTTTTGTTGCAACATTCACAAGGTGATTGATCTATTTTGAACTTGATATTTTCCCACGTTAATGTTCTTGACTCTGACTAATGTTACTGCAACATTTGAATACTTGAAATATATTTTCTTAAGTTGACACATTTTTTTTTTTACTGTGCTAAATGAGTTCACCTAGTTTTCTGGGAATACAGAAGAATTGCATCAGATGTTGTTTATGAATCAGTGCACACACACTGGAATATCTGTGTATGTATGCCATGTGCTCTAAAAATGATCAAACCCATTCGAATTTGGATCAATGCTGGAGGAAATTTAATTTTAGGTCACATTTTGCTGCATAATGTAGCAAACCTTCAATTTAGGACAGAGTATCTTTCTTACAAGCCGATTACTGCAAATCAGAAAAAAATAAAGCTATATTTATACAGCACACTGTAGTTTGTCAGCATACATTCCACAGTTCACAGACAAAACTATATGCAGTGTTTGTCAGTGTATATTTCACCTTGAAGATGAACCACAGTCTCATCTATAAACATTTCAACAGTGCTTTGAATAAATTATAATGAGGCTTTATTGTGCAAAACATTCACAGACTCAAAATTACAACCTGTTGTTTACTACATGTGCTCACATTACCAGAAATCACAAAACTTGCTCACAAATGTAATGATCATCACACTCAGCCTTTTAATTCCACAGTACTCTGCAATTCAGATTCATTATCATCATCATCATCATCATCATCTACACTGCATAAACTGTTGCTCTTCCTGTAAAAACAACTGTAAACAGAAGACAACTACATACACAAACCAAACAAAACCCCACATCACAGTACATATCATCTCTCTTGTTTCTCAAGGCAGTCCGTGTTGGAGTGTGTCATGTAGAAGCAGATTAGCAGAATATTCCAGAACAGGTTTTCGGTTGAGGGCGCTGGTGTTTGTTGATGCAAGATGGTTTTCAGCAGGTCATGTGGTTAGTGGTGACAGTTCTGCTCGGGTCACTTGACAAAATGCAGAGCCTCGCACTGAACCACTGATCCGCGACTGCTGTCTAGGCTGGTGAGCAGGCGAAAACCTCCTTTGAGTGCCAGCATCACCGTCTCCAGCTTCAGACACTCTAGTGTACACAAAAATGTGCTGTCCTGCTTCAGCACAAGCCGAGAGCCCTGCTCCGACTTGATGAAATGCCGGAACTGGATGATGTTTGATGACACCTCGAACTCCTCCGGAAAGCCATCCAAGCGACTTTTGGAGATCTGCACTAGGCGGTTTTTCACCTTCTCTATGAAGCTGCTGTCGCTGCAGTAGACCTTCAGACCCTGCGAGCGCTCGTGGCTGTCCGTCACCTCCAGGAAAGCGGGCTCGCGCTGGCCGGCCTGCTGCTGCTCCCAGTCCTGCAGGGCTTGCGCCAGCTCGCTCAGCCGATAGAAGTCGGCCTCGCGGCGGAGCAGCTCGGCTTCCTTGAAGTCCTCGGGCAGCACCAGCTCGCCCATGCGCAAGAAGTTCAACACGTGCCGGAAGATGGGCCCGTCACGGTCGATGAAGGTGTTACCCATGGAGTCCACGTGGAGAACGGGCTTCTTCCCGGTTACCATCTCCTCCAGCAGGGAGCCGGGGTGCTTGGCCAGGGTCTGGCGCTGTGCGGCGTACAGGTAGCCCCCCACGTTGATGGTGATTGTGCCGGAGGAAGGTTTCTTAAAGCTCTTGCTGGGCTGCAGCAAGTCAGGATTGATCTGTCTCAGTTCGCTCTCCATCCTTCTGAGATTCCATTCCATGCCGTTCCTCACACCCAGCCTGGCGGAGTGTGTGGGGAGCGTGCGCGTGAGCGGGCGGGTGGACAAATAGGAGCGCAGCTGAGCGGCGCTGGCATGAAGCGCGGGAGCAGTGTGCGCTGCCAACAGTGTCTGAGCCTTTCACAGCCACGCAAACACAATATATGTGTGCGCGCATACACTCGCAGTGGGAGGAGGGGTGTTAAGGGTGGGCTCTACTGCGTCAGCGGTGTGGGCTCGGAAAGAACGAGTGCTTTGCTCGCTGCCCTCCGCTCTAAAGGCTGAATTTAATCACCTTTCCACTTCAGCGCTTCTCTGGCTCTGGCTCGGCAATTAGCGTCGCTGCCCTGTGATGAAAGGAGTCCTCGGTTGGGTGGCGGCACGTGAACTCACCGAGAGGGCCAAATCACAGGGATCCCACATAATGAACTCCCCCCAATGAAAGTGCGAGAAGAGCGAGATGTTAATGCTTTCACGTCTATCGTGTTAAGTCGTTGCTTTGAAAAGCCGTCTGTGTGATGTGCCGACAACTGGCAGCTTTATCGCCAAACGAGCCATATCGAGTAGAGTGTAGGTGTAGTTATGTAAATTATTTGTTAGTCCTCATATCAAAAGGGATGAATGCATTGAAGCCTTCTCGCTTTTTCTGAGAGGCTGGGTTCGCTTTGAGGCACTCTCCATGACCCAGTTAATGGCAAAGCCAAGAAGGAGCCTTTGATAAGGAAGCCTGTGTCTTCACTTGAAGTCGTGGGGTCTGAGCCCGTAATTGGCCCCAAGCCGTCTTTAAGGGTGTTGTACATGCAACAAAGATGTATCGTGCTGTTTCACCATCTAAACCACCCAGAGAAGAGAACCTGAAATCGATATTCCCAATATTATTCCTTCTAAACGTGGGCTGAGAGCTCAAACCTTCGCCTGTCTCTAAGAAGACATGCCCTTAAACACCAGCAGAATTGATGACATCTTTCTCAGTGATGTCCCTAAGAGATGACAACCTGTCAATCATTCTTGAATAACGTCAACTCTACTGTAGCCCCAGGACAGGGGAGATGGACCCTTCCGAGCCACATTTTGTGCCATGTACGTCATTAGCAGTGGAGACGGGGTGGAGGCTAATTCACTGTCCGAGTGCTGGGGGTCAATTTGGCTTTACATATTCATCAGATGGTTTAAATTGGATGTTTTCACACAGACTCACCGAAGGAATATTTTAAAGCTGGCCTAATTTACATTTTTCAAACAAATTTGACCTTGCGTCTGATATACCTCCATTGACAGCTGGTATTTTGGTTTATTAAATCACTTGAGTTTTAAGTCAGTGAATCACTGCTAAGATTCTTGGACACAGGCACAATCTAAGGGTCGTGTCAAATCGTTATAGCTAACTAGATCTCTAAATTAATGTCAGATGTCACATTTGTATTGATTACACACAACTGAAATGTTTGCATCACCTAATTAATATTCAGAAGCTAAGCCTTCTCCATGTTGTGATGTCACAAATGTGCGGCACGTCTGTGCAACCCCCGGCACCGCCGCCACAGTCCTCATCACTTTTTTTAACCATGCCGCCCATGCATATAGCTATCTGATTACAGATGCAGTGACAGTTCATTATGGTCATATATGACTGATTATAGTTGTTATAGATGATGGCTCGGCCATGGTTTAATCATCCTGTGATTACTGGGTTTATTCATCTACATTTGAATTGCAAACAGGATTTAACTATGCCAGAGAAAATAGTGGGTGGCTGACCTGCTTTTTCTCATCTATCTTTTTGTTTTAATTAGCGCACTTGTTTGTTCAACTTGAAGAGGCCCAAATTGAGTTTAGTCCATCAGTGACGGACTGGCACAAGCAGGCAAATGTAGATCAGAGCCCTTGGATAGGAGATATTCTAGTTAAACTGTTCAGAAGAATATGAAGTCTTGACAAACACAGAAAAAATGAATGACGGCAAAGTGGAGCAAATGCTGTGTTTTGTGGCCAGATTCATAATTAGTTATCCATATTCATGAAACTATGGTAGCCAAAACTATTTGAATGCTTAAGTCATGTATTACAAAACAAAATAGCAACTGAGTGGCTTTAAATGTGGAAACTTTAAATTATAGATATTCTGTATGGAACACAAATGAAAAAACTGATGTTGTGACCACAAATTAAGAATTTGTTCCAATGACTTATTAATTTGTGGCCATGTTTTATTAATTTGTTCCCTCATTTTAGCTAGCCTAAATCATGACCATGTTGTACTAATTCATTCCCCTGTTTTACCTAAACAATGACCACGATTTAACCAAAAGAGGGAACAAATTAGTACAACATGGCCACAAATTAAAAAGTCATTGGAACAAATTGTAAATTCGTGGCCACATCTTTTTTTTTTTTTGCCCACATTTTATGTGTGGAGCTCCATAATACTGTTCAAAATGAAGATAAAAATATTGTGACACTATGTGGTTGTCGAATGTTTTAATGTTTCTAGTTAACTCTTTCCAATCCAGCATTTTTTAACAAAAAAAGTAGTTGCCAGCAGCATTTTTGATAATTTTCACAAAGATTTCATGGCCCCCAGAATATTTTGTTGTATGAATATCTGAACATGCAATATATCAAAAGAAAGAACAGAGCCTCTGCTTTTTAAACAAACAAAATCCTGTTTTATTCTAGCTTCATGCATTCTTTTTTATCAACACTTAATTGTAAGTTTCATAAAAAAGCAACATTTTGAACAAAAAGTTGAGAAAATCGCATTTATTTTCTTCCAAAGACTAAAACGTGCATAAGCAATGCTTTTATTGCTTGTTTCTGCTCCTTTTCTTTTGCGTGTTTTGATCCGGAGATTCACTACTCTTTCAGAAGATACATAATACCAGTGAAAACACGCAAATCCGGAAAATTCCGTCAATGGCATGGAAAGAGTTAAAGGGATAGTTTACCCAAAAATGAAAATTCTGTCATCATTTACTCACCCTCAAGTTGTTCCAAACCTGTATAAATTTGTTGTTCTGCTGAACACAAAGGAAGATTTGCAAGTATGTTTTTAACCAAGCAGATCTCACCCCCCATTGACTACCATTAAAAAATTCTGTGACAGTCAGTGGGGGCGAGATCTGCTTGGTTACAAACATTCTTACAAATATCTATTGTGTTCAGCAGAACAGCGAATTTATACAGGTTTGGAACAACTTGAGGGTGAGTAAATGATGACTGAATTTTCATTTTTGGGTGAACAATCCCTTTAATGTGCTGAACTACCCTGTGGTTACTTTGTGTGAACATGAGGAGAAATTCACCACTGAACTCTACAGTAAGTCCACTAAAAGCGAATTCCAAATGGATTTTTACCTTGGAGTCATTCCAAATGAAAGTGAGCAACCAAATCTCTTCAGGAGAGATTTCAAGGAAGCAATTTTATGTTTATGATCGCGTTATCCTGAGTGGTGCATCCTTACAATTCATTTTGAACACTGAGGTCATTTATTCATCAAGTTACCTTGGAATTGAAGCAATGTGAAATATTCCTTGTTTATTCATTTTCTGTTTGTTTGTTTTCTACCTCAGTCTTAACAGCTGAATTTTCTTAAGTATGAATTTTGCTTTTATGTTGTTGTCATGGAAACATTCTGATTCAAAATAAAGTGGTAGTGATTTATGGCTGTTCCAAATGGCCACATACTGCATGAGACAGTAATGCCCTGCGCTCGCTTCAAATGATCTGCCCTTCGGATATTAGCATCATCTTGAGATCAGTTGTGAAAAGGGGAAACTTTTATAACTAATGCGGTGAAATGCATGCATTTTTAATTGTGAATTAAGTGTCTAAATACATTTGGGGCTGCCATACATAGTATTGTGTGAAATTGGCAACCATGAGAAAAAAAGTACAATTTGCTTGATGTTTGTGTAGTAGTGCTTGCAGACACAAAATGATCAAGTGCACAGTGTTTCAAAACAGAAATGGAACCAGCAGAGTTAGATCGGGAGAAATTGTGCCACAGACATGATTTAAAAAGCCTCAGAGGCATATGATTAAGAGCCTTATTATTATTTTACTGTCATATCTTGTCCCAAAATATCTCCCTCTACTCCCTCAGTGTCCTTTAAAAAGATTACAACTGTTATTGTGCTTTGGCAGATCTTCTCAGTGTTATGGCACTTCACAAATTTCAGCGTTGAAAAGAACTAGGCTGGGAGTCCGTCGGGAAGCGTAACCTTATGAAAAATCTTAATTGAAACACATAAATTAAATGCTACAGTGTCATAAAATGCAGTATTTGGACAGTGCTCAATGCTAGACGCATTTCAAAACCAACAGGCGGCGAGCGAGCGATGAGTGAGTTTAAGAGACCTTGAGGCATTTGAAAGGCTTCTTTCTCTGCCGCTGAATGCTGATGAACAGACATGCGGAGATTGAAGATCTGCCTGCAGGTGGGTGTGTGAGTGGAGGTAGAGAGGCTGTGTCCTGCTGAGGGCTCGGGATGTTATTGCTCTCAGAGGAAGTCAAACTGGTGGGATCTTGCGAGGAGGTGGAAGACCGAACCCCGTAACCTCGCTATCATCTCAGCATCAGATCTGCTGCCCACCAACTGGTTGAGCAACTCACGCCACCCCCAAACACAGCCCTACTCCATTCAGAGCCAGCGTTAATGCATCTCCGGCTGATTTAAATATGATTCCTGTGTGGAAATACTTATGTAACGTTACTGGCCTCGTAAGATGCGAGAGTCATGTGACGTTCGGGGAGGGACCGCGCAGAAGAGATGTGAACCTCGAGGTCTTGGTTTGCCCTGACCCCTCTTCATAGCCTTCGGGTAATTGCGAGGAAAATGGATGCTTTGTTGAAGTTGTGAAACACAAGTGGGCGTTTTTATGGAGTTACTCCAACAAGTGCTCTAACACTCATCTGGCAATAATTGCCAATAATTGTGCGCATTAGTGCTGCTCTGATGGATTTTGTGAGTGAAATATTTCTGCCCTTTAAAAAGGCCTGTGGGACAATAACCACAAGGTATTACGGGCACCGCTGTACAATTAATACAATCAATAGAAGCACGCTGAACCATTAGACTGGCTTCACGGTGCGCCAACAAATGACAGCGGTGCAACACAATGATGTTCTGCAGGAGGGAGGCTATTTGGGGTCTGATTAAAATCATCACTCATGGCTGGTGACCACGTCGCTTTTCATATAAGAGTCGAACACTTCAGAATAGTGCCATAAAAACCACCTGGTTGAATCACAGTATTTCAATTGTCACCTTAAAAGAGGGGTTTTGTGCCGACGCTTCATTAGAGAGCGCTTGCTGTTGAAGTATGTTAATGTTTTAGTACAAAGTAAAGGCCATTAGTAGTCAAACATTTTTAATTAGATTTGTTCATCCTTTGTATGAGTGTGTAATGCATGACACATGCTGTATGAACATTAAAAAGAATGATTTGTCAAAAAACGAGTGTCATTTTGTTCAACGGGTCTATAAAAAAATGAACTATACCTTTGTTCCTTTGTACTCATAGTGTGTAATGCATGACACATGGTGTATGAACATAGCTGTGCAATGTTTAAAAATGGATACATTTATCAAAAATTTGTATAATTTATTAACCAAGTGTGTAAATGATGACAAAAAAAGTCATTTTTAGTGAACTATTCTTTAATACCAAGTCGAATGTCCTTGTTTTTAAGACAAGCTGGCTCTTGAAGGCATGGTTGTGCAGCGAGCTGAATGCAGACCTGCGGTCAGTGAGAGCTACATGAAATTAAAGAAGTAAGTCAGAGTTGTTCAGAAAACTTTGATCCTGTCTAATACATTTTATCTGATCATCTGGAGATGTGTTTTATTCACAGGCTGCAGATTGAAGAATCCACCAAACCTCTTCGTTTTTCTCAGAAGCTTGAGAAAGCCATCACAACAAATTACAAACCTGTGTCCAACCACAGCCATAATGTACGTGTGTTTGTGTGCAATTCAGGTATTCCCCTACGTTATGTGGATAAAATGTCCCTACAAGGATGGCAATACCAAGAATCTCGTGTGGACACTTTTTGGTCCCCATGAGGAAACAAGCTTATAAGTCATTCAGAATTATATTTTTTCGAAAGGTTCAAGTTTTAGACCTTCGAAGTGAGGACAAAGAGTAAAGTGAGGACATCTGAACTGGTCCTCACATTTTGAGACCCCTTTAAAGGCTGTTTGAGGGTCAAGATAAGGTTATAGTTAGGTTAAGGGTTGGTTTAGGGTAAGGGTTCAGGTTAGGCACTTAGTTGTGATGGGTAGGTTAGGAGCTAGAGATTGCATTGTGTCAATGAATGTCCTCACAAAGATAGATGTACAAGTGTGTGAGTGTGAGAGAGAATGAGTGAATGCTCTGTTTTGCTAATGCTTCTGTTCAGGTGGAATATGAGAAGAGAAAGAAAGAGGAAGGCAAGCGTGCAAGAGCTGACAAACAGAAGGTTCTGGAAATGCTCTTCTCTGCTTTTGAGAAGCACCAGTACTACAACATCAGAGACCTGGTGGACATCACAAAACAACCGGTGGTGAGTTGTTCAACTCAAGATGACTGAACTTGCAAACACTGTGCCATAGGAACAAGAGCTAGTGCCTCTCCTGTTGAAAAGAAAGAACACTTTTGCATATATATTTTTTTTTTTTTGTAAAGTGATATGCTTTTATAAAGAATATATTAAAAATGCAAGTTGAATATAATGTTTTTGGATGCTAATTGCAATTAAATACTACAGTTTAAATTTATATTAAACAAATTAAATTATATTAAATGTATTAAAATATTAAAAATATATTAACATTTATAATAAATGCAATTAGCTGAACTTTGCTGTGCTTTTTATGAACCACAGTAGGACTGAAATACATCTTTATATAGTACATAATTACTTCTATTGTCTTTGAAATATGGTTAAAGTACTGAGAAGCAAACTAAAATATTAGTAAAACTAAATTAAAAAATAATTTTAAACTAAAATATACTTTAATGACATTTCTATTTCCATCCCATCCTGTATTCCACCATGAGAAATCATAAGTTACAAACCCTAGGTTTGTAATACTACAGGATGCAGACAGACCCTTCTCTGGGGAGGGGGAAACAGTTCTCTCTAATATTTTGAATTTGGACTGCAGTACCCATCCGCTAGCTGTCTTAATTATTACATAAGAAATATAGTCATGAATGTGGGCTCTTTTTAAAGATAGGGTAGGCAATTTCAGAGAAGCTAGCAATAGCAAGCTAGCTTTGAAAGCATAAGATCCCACCCTCCCTTCAGAGCATCTCCAAAGCCACGCCTCCTCCAATACACATGAACACGCACAGCCAGAGCAGAGTCTGCAAAGCGTTGTGAGGGACGGCGTTAAATTGATAGTGTTGATATATAAAAGCATAAATGAATCTGAGGAAGTGAATGGCTATGAGTACTTGCTGTTTGTTTGCAGTGCTTGGCGACTGTCTGTCTACAACTCTGCATAGCCTTAAAGGATTAGTTCACTTTCAAGTAAAAATTTCCTGATAATTTACTCACCCCCATGTCATCCAAGATGTCCATGTCCTTCTTTCTTCAGTCGAAAAGAAATTAAGGTTCTTGATGAAAACATTCCAGTATTATTCTCCTTATAGTGGACTTCAATTAACCCTTCACCAGGAGTTTGATTGATAAGTGATCTAACCAATCATAACGCTGAATCCTCCATTTTGTCCGACAAAGCAGTCAGGAGTTGGAAGATTAACCTCGGTGGAGTTGAACTTGAAAAATGGTATGTATTGACGTCTTTCCTCGTTTGAAACAACATGGGAGCGCGCAATTTAAAGGGGCCGCGCGCTGAATCGGTGTATAGTTAATGATGCCCCAAAATAGGCAGTTAAAAAAATTTATTAAAAAAAATCTATGGGGTATTTTGAGCTGAAACTTCACAGACACATTCAGGGGACACCTTAGACTTATATTACATCTTGTAAAAACTGGTTCTAGGGCACCTTTAAATATTTAGTCCACTTCTATTATTGATTACTATCAGGATGTAAAGGGAGTTTCAACCAGTATAACAAAAAGTGTTTATGAAAAAAAATTGCCTAGCCTACCTTTAATTCTACAAGTATTTTTATATACTTTGAGGGACTTAACCACACTTCATCTTCACAAGTTTTTTTTTCCTGATGTTAATGATGGCAGTGTTGAATTTTAAATCTTCTCTTTTTTCTCTTTTTAATCAGAAAATCTACATGAGAGCGATTAAACCAAGTAACAAGAAATCACAAATATTTAACATGGACTTGGTCTTGATTATATTATCATACATAAGTGAGCTCCTGTGAATAAATGCCACTTGACTAATGCCTCTGTCTCCCTGAAGGATTGGAGAAATATAAATGTGATTGAAGTTAGATGAGTCATAACTAAAAAGAAACTAAACTGAGGAAGAAAATAACTTCCCACAGTGGTTTTGCCATTTAGTAGATAGATTACACTAGTGAGGCTAAATAAAGAATGTAATACTTTTCACAAAGTTGTCTGAGTCTTAAGAGTTGCATGCATGATTGGATTTTAGCAGCATGTGTTCACCCTGCCGATCTACTCTTCCTCTAGATTTACCTGAAGGAGATTCTCAGGGAGATCTGCGTGTACAATTCCAGAGGGCCTCATAAGAGCACCTGGGAGCTGAAACCTGAATATCGCCACTACGAGGAAGGACAAGAGGAGGAGGAGGAAAAAATGGAGTAATTCGGTTTACATAAGCTTGGGGGTCTGTTTTGTTTCATGTAACTGTTGTTTCTTTCTGTGCCAGATTTGTTTTGGTCTCTTGTTCATAGACCTTGTTTTCTCCCAGTTGGAATGAATGTCAGTAGAAAAGAAATTAAGATGTACTTTTGTTTTGTTTTCTTGGGTTACATAAAGTGTTTCTCTAAGAGCATTATGAAACGAATACTGTAATTTGCATATGACTCTTGCATTCTTCTGAGTTAAGAGCACTTATGATTTATGATTACAGGAGCATATTAATAACATTAATGAAAACACAGAGACCCTTTGGACTTTTTCCCCATTAGTTTAATAGTTTACATAACTCTTGTCAGTAACACTTCAGAGGCTGTGCTAATAAACAAATGCATCCTTCTGGGCAGGAATAATCACAAACAAGAGTAAATCGCACAAGACCAAGACCAAGGGGTGTTCCAGAAAGCATGTTATGTGACATACCTGGGTATGTTTAAGAGTAAGTAGATAACCTCAACTTTCAGGGTATGTAAGTAGCCATAGCAACTTTTTCTCTTGTTCCAGAGCAGGTTATGCTCCAGGGTTAGTTTGCTTAAGAGGTATTCAGATGTGTGTTATAAAATTAATATAGTTATATTAATGTTTCTAAATGTGTTATATAGTTACATATATATATAGTAGTCGACATTTTGAAGTGGATCAAAAAAGTTAATCAAAAAGTGTCTAAGAACTAAGCTGTCCTAAGAAGAAGGTTTTGATCCACTTCTGATGTTGACTACTGTGTATATATATATATATACAAAATAAATAAAGAAGGAAGTAGAATGGCACGCTTTTTCTCAGCTTCTGTTTCCATGGCGAATCATTGCTCTATTGAGAATGTCTTGTGTGTTAATAGGGAACATACTCTGGGTTGGCTGAACTTACTCCCGGACGTGTTTTTGGAACCAACATACCTCGAGTGAAGTTTGGGTTAATCAATCGAGAGTTCAGGGTATATCTGATGGTAAGTTAACCTCGCTTTCTGGAATACCCCCCAGAGGGCTGTTTCATAAAAGATGCTAAGAAAAGCGAGGATTAAACTCCAAAACCTGACTTGAATTAATCTAACAAATGAGTTTGGGCTAAAACGGTTTCATAAAAGCTAATTGAAGTTCACGCAGTCCCGCTAATTCGATCCAGGTTCACCTAGTCAAGATAATTTCGCATTCACGCTTTTCTTAAGCAGCCCTAGAGGTCGATCATGTATCAAATCGATCCACCATAGGAAACGGCATACATTTTGTGCTATTTTATGCGTTTGAGAGATGGTGTTGATGGTGAGAGATTCATCTTACCAATTAAAATTTAGTCTGTGCATATTTATTTTAATTTTTAATTTTGTGATTTTAATTTCTGCTCTTCTAATAACCATAAAGAGTATTACTGCCAAACAAAACCAGAGAGAAATGTATTCATATATTTTAAAACAATCTAATTAAATATTGGGCACAAAACAATTAGCCAGTAAGAAAGGAAAACCTGTAGGTTTTACACACACACACACACACACACACACACACACACACACACACACACACATATGGGCCTTGGAAAAGGCTAGCTGACTTTATTGTGCTCTGACTACAGTGGGTAGTTTCAGTGTGAACAACAACCATGCATGTCACTTCAGCAGGCTGCATCTTACTCAGTCACTCTTTTCATAACTTTTGCTGGCTCTGAGACACTCGTTTGGTATTTCTCCTGCTCTGTCTAGCAAAAAAAATCCCTCATCACTAAATGAAAGCTTACAAATGAAGGCCTGTTTCGGGGGCCTTGACACAGGTTTATTGATTTTGAATTTCTGTGTTACTTTTGCTATATTTTCACACTTAAAACAATGATTTGGTAATCCTCTTGTACTCTTCTGTGCTAAGAAATAAGTCTCCTGACAGTTCTCTCCCAAGTGCTTCCATTGTTGTCAGTATTAAGTCTCAGAATGATTCAGTGGGCTATATAACACTTAATTTTTAAGAAATTACTTTTCTTTAAATGTTTTGTTTCTCATCATACTTACCTTTTAATAAAAAAATGCCTTAAACTTACACCAATATATATTTTTTTATTTAGCACTATTTAGTAAATGTGTGTATTATATAATATATATATAATATACACACACACACATATATATATATATATATATATATATATATATATATATATATATATATATGTGTGTGTGTGTGTTAATAAAGTCAAATAATTGTATGTGAGAGAGTCAGCTGTAATATCATTGCGTTCCTATTGGTCAGTGTTAGAGAAGCTCAGCTTAGCCTGACAGTTAGCCTGCACCAGGCTAGTTTCCCAGCATAAGTTGCCAGAGTAACTGAGTTTGAACTAATTTAAGTTTGTTTTATGAAACAGAATTCGCTGACAACAAGTCTGACTAAGTAAAATAAGCCTGGCTTGTTTTCTAATCTTGTTTTATGAAACAGCCCTCGGGTCGCAATTCACAAAACTGAATGAAAAACTGGATTTTGCATTGCAAGTTTAGAAACAAAAAGGCCTTTCAATTGGTTACATAATCTTTATAATTAAGCACATTGCCCCCAAAAATCATTATCATATAATGCCCTTTAGATCCTCTGTAATTATCATTAATCTCAAAGGTGTTCTCAATCTTTTTTTAATTTAAATAAGCATGAAGGCGACACAACAGATATCATGAAAATTATAAACATTTTCCAAAAGCAAAATATCTTTCACCCAGCAAATCTGCAAGTTTCCTCTTACTTTATAAATAATTCCTCAACACCCAAATTACTATAAGATAAATCACCAAAACAGGTACTTTTAAATAAATGCATTTACAGTTGGTCACATTTACAAGAACATAGAAAACACAGTAGGCTACCATTCAAAAACTCGGCTAATTTGAGATTTTTGAAGCCTCGTGTGCTCCCCAAGGCTGTTTATTTAATGAAAAACCTCAGTAAAAACAGGATTACAATTTAAATAACCGTTTACAATTGTAATTAAAAAATAAAATAAAAAATAAAGTAATTTATTCCTGAGATGCAAAGCTGAATTTTCAGAAACATTACTCATTTTCAGTGTCACATGATCATTCAGAAGTCGTAATATGATTTGGTGCACAACAAACATTTATCAATGTTGAAAACAGTTGTGGTGCTTAATATTTGTGTGACACTGGTGAAATGGTAAACTTTTGTAACATGCATTTTTACTTTCACTTTTGATCAAATTAATAATAAAATATTCTTAAAAAAAAAAAAAAAAAAAACCTGTTTAACAATAGTGTATTAATGGACTTTCTAAATTACAACCATTCAATAATGAGCTACAATTATTAAGATGAAGGCAGACTCACTTGTTTTGTCATTACAATGAGCATTAAACAACTGCAGCATGCTTTGTTTGAATGTTTATTATGAAACAGGAAGAAATATAGTGGAAAGCATTAGACAATAACATTACCTAATGTCTTGTATACTACATTTACATTTGTGTTCATCTGTGCTTTCTCTCCAAGCCCTATCTGATGTGCTAAAGCCAAGTGTGGTATACTGGAGGTGTGAAAATCTTATTCTATCACCACCTTCATAAATTTTTTTTCAGCCCTCCACTGTTATTTTTCTTCAGCTTGGGCTGATCCACCGTGCCATCTGGATTTATATAGTTTTGCCTGTGGAAAAACTGGCAAAAGAAGAGGAGTTAAAAACAGAGCCCTTGAACCTTAAAGCATTCAAACCTGCACAGAAAATGTGCTCAGGTAATACATGCTATTATGCAGTTTCACTGGTCGTGACCTCAGCAATTTGTAGTCATCATTGCACATCTTAATGCATTTCATGTTGCTAAACTATCTGCAATAAAGGTGCATTTAAGATAGTTTGAAGCGTCATACCTTACAATCCTTTGCATTATTTAATATTTCCTTTGCGCCATTCATAGTTTGATTTCATCTTGGCTTTAATGCTGTAAACCAAAGAGAGAAAAAAAGCTCATTCATCATATAAGTCAAACAGGTATATCAGTTTTAACGCATATTCATGAGACAGAAGGGCTCTTGACAGTGAGCACTCCTATGCTTAATGCAGTACCTGACAGCCTCCTGCATATTAAATGCATTTTCATTTAATGGGCACCTTCCCTCTGCTCTCAACTGGTGTTTGGACCCCGGTGTGAGAAAGCGGCCCATATCCCATGTGCTGCAGCCTATCTAGTGAGGAAAAAAGAGGGGAGTGTCAATTAGTCATTTCATAACTTCATTCATTCAATCAGTTATTCCCCATAATCTACTCTCAAATGAATGATCACTCAAAGAAATGATTATGGGTCAGGGAAGTTGAACTTATGTCAGTATCAAAGTAATTCAAAAATACATACGCGATTCATACAAACAAAACTTCAATAAAAACGTTTAATGAGGTTGTTTTCAGGTGACAAAACTAAAAAATTGAAGATATAGTGTACACACGTGTAAAGTTGCAAGTGCATTTTTCACGGTTATGTATAGAAAATGGTTTTTACACTTTGCGAACTTAATCATTACACTTCTAAAAACTTGCCACGTGCACCCTTGGCCCGATTATACCAAGAGAAAATATTAGCCTCAGTGTTTTTAAATCAGATATTTCAGCTTAAACATTTATATATATAAAAATGCACAAAATGGGTTTGTAACTTATAATATTACAATAAATCAAGTTGTTCATAATGGCCAGGGCATAATGGTGAACACGTGTTCCGTAGGCCACCACTGAGTCTGGACAGTGTGGATCACCAAAACCGTCTGTAGGTCACCTCCAAATCTGTGTGCATTTGAGATTGTTGTTAAAGTTCAGGTTACCTGGTATGACGTGTTGGTGAATCATTGTAGCGGACTGTAATTTCGGTCACTGATATTATAAGACTTGAGACGCCACTGCTTCAGCCGCCTCTGCTTCTTCTGGTATTTCTTCGAAAAGGGGGAGAAAATTCACGCTACCGGGGTTTAAAAGCGGCAGGAAATGCATCACTCGCCACTCTCCGCCCATCGACTGGACGTGTGCGCCCTCTATTGGAGATTTTAAAATTAGAATATTCTAAATTATAAGCTGAAACCATAAAAAACGTGTCACTTGAAATAAAATAAATTCTATCTGCAATTTATTAAAATAAAATAATAATTAAAAAAAAAAACTTTATTTTATTTTAGTTACTTGCCAACATTTCTCATTTAGTTTAAGTTGATGTAGGTCTATTAAAAAAAATAAAACTAAAATAATAATGAATAAAAACTGTATAGATAAATTTAAAAAAACAACTAAAAAAAAAAACGAATTCAAAATATTGATAAAAATAGTAATGAAAATAACACTGCTAAAGACATTTTTAAAAAATCACCAAAAAACATTAACAGTAAATTAAAGTTGCTATTGTTTATTTATTTTTATAAAACGGATAGTTCTGGCCCTTGATTCTGATTGGTTGAGCCGCGTTCGAAGCCGTTGTAAATTACTCTACAAATATACATCTCTAACCTCATTACATCAGTATTATTGCCCCACTGTGTCTTGTGTGTCTTGTGTGTTGCTGCTGTTCCATGTGTATTTCACGAAAAGTAACTGTTGTTTATTATTTATTAAAAAAAGTTCTAAATACAACACGGCTATGACCTCTTCACCCAACGGTTCTGTGTTTGCCTGGCAAGGCCAGACTGATATATCTTCTACAAGATATATCAGTCTGGTCAGTCTGCCCTCCGTCGCGATTCGAGTCAACTCCAAACCGTACCGTGCAATCAGATTCGTTTATTTCAGTGACGCAAACAGCGTCACTCTAAGTCCCTTCAATATCAACAAAGATTGCGTACGGGAGACCCGAGAGTTTGTTCTATTCAGCCGTGAATTCAGTTTTAAATGACCAAAAACACATTAAAGGTGATACAGGGGATCTTTTTGTCGACTGAGAAACCAAAGACTTGTTAGTGAGTTTTTGAAATGAGCGCATGTGTAAGAACAACCCCCCTCCTTCACAGCTCATTTGGAGGGAACGCCTCCCAAAACTCGTGCACGAGTATTGGAACACGAGTGTTTTCCACCGGCATTCGCTGTGTTGTGTTAGTGGATTCATTATGTCGGACTCACCGCAGGTAACTCATAATCTGCAGTTGTTACTCCTGTTACTAAGTTTTACTGAACAATAACAAATAATCAGAAAATTTTCAATCATTATAGGGCATGTTGTAGTCCATATTAAAATGTAAAAATGTTTAAGTTTGAAAATAAATAGCCAGTTAAGTCTTTAAGTATTAAGTATTTGATGCTGTGATGAACAACATTGCGAAAACAAAAAACTGAATGGCTGTTTGAAGCATTTTAAAAACTGTTCAGTAGCGCAGTTGCTATGTTTCCGGGGTAACCGCTGTATTTCTGCTGTTCCATCAGCGCCCTTTCTGCTGTTCATTCAGCGCGTCTCTTTCACTCTTTCTGCCATGTGCTTCTCATGCACGTTGGATTTGTTTACATAGTGCGCGTGCCTCTTTGACGCCGCATACAGCGGTGTTAAAGTATTCTTAAAATGTAATATAAAAATTCGAATAATTCGCAATAAATAATTATTCACGGTATTTTGAGGTGCTCACGGTAACACTATTGTGTATATTCATTATTGTGATATATCACATTACCGAATATCGGCACAAGTCTAGCTGACACTGACAGCGCTAAGTCAAAGCATTTGTCATTTGCATCTTGTTCCGTGTTCACAACAAGTTTCAATATAAAAGTCTTTGCAACTGAGTGGCTCGCTTATAAAGAGAATCTTTGCCGCCATCTAGAGGCGTAATAATGTAACGTCTGTTGCTGTTCACAGTCGGAGACTATTTTTTTTCCAGCGGAAGGAAGGCTTTTAGTAATTTTACTTCAAGAAAGTTGCATTTATACATATTTTTTGGCTTTAATATTTGTATTGTGTGGTAACCGTTTTATAAAAGCAATAAGGTTTACAGTGAATTTATTAACAACTAAGGGGATTTTCGCTCCGCATCGTGCCCAACAATGCCCCATAGCTGTTATAAATTCACTGTAAACCACGGCTTCTTGGGGCTTATTGCTTTAATTTATTTATTTCAGTGAGATAAGTATTAAAAAATGTTCAGCAATATCTAGGTGGTTCAAGGCTTTATCCTGACGTAACTATACCTAAATAGGACAATTGTGAAGGTATTTGATGAAGCTTGAAAGCTTTAGGATGAGTAATAATCAGAAAATTCCTAAACCGAGTATCTATTAATCTATTTAATAAATTCAGACACATTTAGTGGAAATTAAGCCACTGTTTTGAAAGCAACTACACATTTTACTACTTTCTATTTGCAAAAACCATGCAAAAACACTATGGCCATTGGCCACTGTGTTCATATGGCTTTTTAAATCTCAAATCATTAAATAGCACATAATTCTCATTGGTAATATGTATGTTTAATCACATTATCTTGCTTTTTTATAAATGTAGCCACATCAGAGATTAAAACAAAGACTGAATTGCTATAGAAAGATTTCGGGACCCTTGAGTCTCGAGTCCTGCCTGAGCTCTCAGTTTCAGCAGGTGGTGCTATTCAACAAGCCACATGATTATTGAACATAGCATAGACCTTCAGAGCGGCACCATGACAGGTATGAAAGCGAGGCTGTGTGGGATAGACTAACCATGTTTACAGTATCATTCGCTGTATAAAGCTGTATAAGCTCCTTATAATTTTCCACAGCTCATGATGTTTGGTTTTTTATCTACTGAAATTCTTGGACAGATATTTTTTTTTGCAATGTTCACCAGCAGAACAATCCAAAACACATTAAATAACCCACTTTAGAGATAGTATCCCTCACAGCCTCGCTTTCACTCCCGTTAAAAATCCAAGATGGCGCTGCTGTGAAAAAGGTCTAACTCAAAGAAGAAGACCGTCCTATAGTTAGACCTTCAGCCTCCAACTAATTTCATTAATGTTGATCATCAACCACCCCCATAATACTGAAACAATTTAAGAACTAGGGTAAACACAATCTAATCTAATGCTGAGACTGTGCTTAGGGGGCTTTTTGAGCACAGACAGATGATTAATGCTGCCCCTTTTTGTCTAATTAGTGTCTGGGCAAAATAAAGCCATTTGCAACTGATTTCATTTTCCCTCGGGATATAGATAAAGTAAACCTTATTTTGTATGGAAAAAAAATCAGCTTTTCTGTTTTAAGGCTAGGTATTGCCATATGAGTGTGTTGTTATTTGCCTGCAGATAACAAAGCACTAGGAGAACTTGTACATACAGTAAGCACTGATATCCAGATGAGGGCAGTAGTACATTACTGTCTGAACTTACAGAGAGGCTGAGTACAGCTACATTTCACACTTTATGAAAGATTTTACTTCTGGAACTAATGCATTTAGAACTTATGAAATCCCTTAAAATATGGATAGAAAGACCATTACCTTTAAATGAGATCTTCAGAAAGAAAGACTAGCATACTAATTTAAAGTATTATAATGTTTCAGTACCTGCTTTTTATTCGATGTAATTTCTTTTCACTTATAATTGATTTGCAATGTCCTGCAGCAGTGATTGGTGATAATACAACAGCTGACAATATGTGGCAGTTGTTTCGTGGCACCTCACTGCACGTCCACTTGAGAGATAATAAGAAAAAGCAATCAAATTCTCAAATTACCAACAACTTCCCATGTTTAGCTGACTGTCCAATTATCTGTCGCCCCTTGATACAGCAGTCAGTGACTCAATTACAATAAAATGCTTACACTTTGGGCTGAAAATCACTGTCCCTCAATCAGTGTTGGTTTGTGCGTCCTCAGAGATATGCAGATGAGCTGCTTAAAGAGATGCAGTGGGTCATAAATGCCCAGTGCAATTAAAGTCTTCAAAATGGGGATGAGACTGCAAGTGATTTATCAAAATAAGCCTCTTTCCATTTTTTAGACCTTTAACCCCTTCATATAAACTCATATATGGTGCAAACCAGTCAATATCCTGCTTAAAACTCAAACGAACATTCGTCTGATGGCATAAAATCTCGCCTCTTTGGGGAAACCAATGGCCACATTCATGCAGATTTTGGAAAATTAAAGTTTTTAAATATTAAAGGTTTCAAAGATTTACTTTGACCATTTATTGGCTGTTCATGCACGCTGTCAGGTTATATTTATGGCAGTAATTTTACTGTATTTAATTGGAATATGAATATTTTAATGTGTAGTTTATACCCCTAAGCTGTAAGGGACAGTCAGAAAATGTGATTTTAATCACAGAATTATAAAGTGTCCATAGAAAGGCAAAAGTGTTAGACTTTAAAAATGGAATTTTGTGAATATATATGCAAAATAGTGGCCCCAGACTAACTCAATCTTTCAGCGTCATCAACGTATTATTAGTACACTGGAGACTTTGGTCACTCTCCTCCACTGGTTTTGACATAACTCATGTTGTTTTAATTCCTCAATGGTTAAGTCATATTGAGAATCAGAGTAGTCTGGGGCCGCAGTGCCTTTTTTGGGAATGTCATGTGAGAGCGCTGATGCCGTTTTGCCTGAAAATAAAGTTGGAGCTGTCTGGAAGTTGTGGAATGTGTAGCAGGCTCAGGGCCAGCGCTGTGTTTGGAGTCAACCGGGCCGGATAGCAGGGTTCTCAGGGACACCCAGACAGACAGGAGGCAGGTACCGCTGATCTTCATCCTTCTCCTCCCACCACATCTACACAGTCATGAGGAGTATGCAATACGGAAAAACACTTCTAAGAATAGCCTTTATCACAGTTGAGCGATATTGTGAATCTAAACGCTTAGGTCCATCATTTGATGACGGCTCCTTTTTCTGCTGAAGGGAGGACAGTGCTGCTGATGTTCCTGTTGCAGGACCAGTGCTTTACGATGCCCTTTGGCAAAGCGTCGACACTAATGGAGATACAGTCTTCAGCTTCTCCCACTGCAATCTTAAAGGGATAAGTCACTCGTAAATGAAACTTCTGTCATCATTTACTCCCCCTCATGTTACTCAAAATCTGTATGATGATTTTCACAAAGAAGATACTGAACCAAAAATAAATTATATATGATATATGTACAAAGATTTCTTTTTTTTCCGGACATTTTGGATATTTGGATAAATATTTCTTTTGTTTCCAAAAACAATACAAATCACAATACATATCGTTTCAAAGCAGCTTTACAGAGAACACATCAACATTATAATTTAGAGCGATCTGTTATCAGAGTTGTCTGTCCAAATTATGTAATTTCAGAAATGTACATATATACAGTACAGTCCAAAAGTTTGGAACCACTAAGATTTTTAATGTTTTTAAAAGAAGTTTCATCTGCTCACCAAGGCTACATTTATTTAATTAAAAATACAGTAAAAACAGTAATATTGTGAAATATTATTACAATTTAAAATAACTGTGTACTATTTAAATATATTTGACAAAGTAATTTATTCCTGTGATGCAAAGCTGAATTTTCAGCATCGTTACTCCAGTCTTCAGTGTCACATGATCCTTCAGAAATCATTCTAATATGCTGATTTGCTGCTCAATAAACATTTATGATTATTTTCAATGTTGAAAACAGTTGTGTACTTTTTTTTTTCAGGATTCCTTGATGAATAGAAAGTTCAAAAGAACAGCATTTATCTGAAATACAAAGCTTCTGTAGCATTATACACTACCGTTCAAAAGTTTGGGGTCAGTAAGAATTTTTATTTTTATTTTTTTGAAAAGAAATTGAAAGAAATGAATACTTTTATTCAGCAAGGATGCATTAAATCAATCAAAAGTGGCAGTAAAGACATTTATAATGTTACAAAAGATTAGATTTCAGATAAACACTGTTCTTTTGAACTTTCTATTCATCAAATAATCCTGAAAAAAAATACTGTACACAAATATGTTGTACAATTGTACACATTAAATGTTTCTTGAGCAGCAGATCAGCATATTAGAATGATTTCTGAAGGATCATGTGACACTGAAGACTGGAGTAATGATGCTGAAAATTCAGCTTTGCCATCACAGGAATAAATTACTTTGTGAAATATATTCAAATAGAAAACAGTTATTTTAAATTGTAATAATATTTCACAATATTACTGTTTTCTACTGTATTTTTAATTAAATAAATGTAGCCTTGGTGAGCAGACGAAACTTCTTTTAAAAACATTAAAAATCTTAGTGGTTCCAAACTTTTGGACTGTACTGTATATACAGTAATCACACAGTTAGCTAACAATGTAATAATTTAATTTACAATCACTGTTAGCGAATTCATTTAGGGTAGAAACAATGTGCTTGTGGAAGTAATGATTACATGATAACAATAATTAGGATATATAGAAATTTGGGAATGTGCATGTTGATCCAGAGTTTGCGTCATCTGAAGTCAGGAGTTGGCGCCGTCTCTTCAAAGGTGTAGGTCATGTGAAGTCTTCATAAGACCCAGACAGCAACATAGTGTCGGCTCAGATCCGGCCCGCATCTGGTCTGTGTGTAATCCACATGTACCAGATGTGGGCTGGATCTGGGCCGACACTATGTTGCTGTCTGGGGAGGCTGGATCCAAACTGAAGCAGATGCAGTCTCTAGTTACCTCAGGATGGGCGTCCCGAGATAAAACAAAAAAGCAAATGGAGAATAATTAGCGTAGCTGCTGTTTATAACATTAATGTGCAATTGATCTGATATGAGATGCATTATGCGAACGCTTGGCTAAAGAGATGCGTCTTTAATCTAGATTTAAACTGGTACAGTGAGTCTGAGCCCAGAACATTATCTGGAAGGCTATTCCAGAGTTTAGGAGCCAAATGTGAAAACGTTCTCCTTCCTTTAGTGAACTTCGATATCCTAGGTACAGCCAGAAGTCCAGAGTTTTGTGATAGTGAAGAGTGTGAAAGATTGTAGGGCAATAGAAGATCAGATATGTACACAGGAGCTAAACCATGTAGAGCCTTATAGGTCATTAGCAATACTTTATAATCGATACAGAACTTAATGGGTAACCAGTGTAGAGATGATAAAATTGGTGTTATATGATCATATTTTCTTGACATGGTAAGAGCTGAATTTTGGACTAATTATAGCTTGTTTATTGAGGAAGCAGGAAAACCAGCTTTACAGTGCATTACAGTAATCTAGTCTAGATGTCATGAAGGCATGAACTAACTTTTCTGCATCAGAAACAGATAACATATTCCGTATCTTAGCAATGTTTCTGAGGTGGAAGAAGGCTGTTTAAATCACAAATGAAATATATTTTTTCGAAGGACAAGTTGCTGTCTAATATAACACCCAGGTCTTTAACTGTCGAGGATGGAGTAACAGTACATCCTTCTGAATGCAGATTGTATAAGAGATTCTGTGTACAGGTTTTTGGTCCAATAAGTAATACTTCAGTCTTATTTGAATTTAATAGAAGAAACTACTGGTCATCCAATGTTTTACTTCTTTAACACACTCAATTTGGATAAATTAGAGATTTCATCTGGTCATGATTAAATATATAACCGAGTATCATCGGCATAGCAGTGAAAACTAATTATATATTGAAAATAGCAAAGGGCCTAACACAGACCCTTGCAGCACTCCATAATCCGTTATCGTAGATTTTTCCCTGTTTAAAAAGAAAAAATTGTGACGGTCTGATAGGTACGACTTAAACCACCTTAATTACCAGTGTAATTTTGTAGTCGATCTAAGAGGACTAAACTGTCGAACACAGCACTAAAATCAAGTCAAACTAGTATTGAGATACAGCCTTGGTCAGATGCTAAAAGTAAGCCATTTGTAATTTTAACGAGCGCAGTTTCTGTGCTATGATGAGGCCTGAATCCTGACTGAAATTTTTCATAGATAGCATTCTTTTTTTTTTGCAAGAAGGAGCACATTTTGGCTGACACAACTTTTTCTAGTAATTTTGACATAAATGGAAGATTTGAAATGGGTCTGTAATTTGCTAATACATTTGGATCTAATTGTGGTTTCTTAATAAGGGGCTTAATAACTGCTAGTTATATAAAACAAATAACAATAAACTATATGAAATAATATTAAATCAACTGTGTATGGCCAAAAGTGATGTTTGACCTAGGAAAATTGACATCTTCACCCTTTAATATATATATTTTTTATTTTGTTAGCATGTTGGGTGGTTGTACATGGTCTCATGTTTGTTTTTGTTTTTTGTTTTTTGATAACGCAATGAAACATGCAAAATTGTGCTGACATTTTTGGCCAGGTTGTCACAAAGAAACTATGAACACATGCAAAAACAAGAGCGAACCAACAAAATTTTAACATTATGTTGTAGCCAATATATGCATTTTCCTGTGAGCTTTTTGCTTTTCTATGCAGTTTTTTTTTGCAGAGTTAAATAAAACCTGTAACTGCAGTTTGTCATTTCTTACCAAATATTTTTGTCAAATACCTTAACCAAGTTAAAATAATTTTTCTGACTTTGATGGTTTAATCAAACTTGCAGGGTCATCAAAAACAAACATCCCCTCCAAATACTACTTTTGGCCACTACTATACAAAGTTCTGTCACAAACTTTAGATGGCGCAAGCTAATAGGTCCTTTAACTCAACCTACTCGTAATCACATCATTATCTATAGGACACAGCTGATTGGTTCTTGCTGCATCAGTAGCCAATGAGTTTGTGTACTTAAACTTCAAATAATATGCTGCAAGCCATCGCGTAATTACCGTAATCTTGAGATGACAATACATGACGTTATATTCGGAGCTGTTCACGTCCTCGGACTGGGAATTATGTGTTTCTGTGGCACCACTATCAATGCCTAAATGAATATACAGTGGTCAGGTGGTACAGTGGCCACTTGGTACACATGGGTAGCTTTCAGAAAACTCACAGCTTACAAACTGTAATTACGAGCTCTACGAGGATGTGAATGCTTTTTATGATCCAGAATCTCACTGTTACAGTAATTACGATATAGCGTGAACGCACATTTACATGGGTAGCATTTGCCTTAGCAGTGCACCGCACCCTCCACCTTCCCCAGCTCCACCTGTATAGATCTGCTACGGTTAATTCATGTACACTATATTGTACAGCAGCAGCAGCGTGTCTTACTTGCTCATAGCAGCGTGTCGTGTATGTATTGGCAGTAGCAAGTCCCGTACTTTACATGGGTAGCATTTGCCTTAGCAGTGCAGCGTGCCCTCCACCTTCCCCAGCTCCACCTGTATAGATCTGCTACGGGTAATTCATGTACGCTATATTGTACAGCAGCAGCAGCAGCGTGTCTTACTTGCTCATAGCAGCATGTCGTGTATGTATTGGCAGTAGCAAGTCCCATACTTGCTCTGAGACAGCAGCAGCAATAACAGCAACAGCAGCGTAGCAGATCTATTCTGCCAAACAAAACATATCAACATGCTCATACCAATGCCAAACACTCTAAGAATTATCATGATATATATATATATATATATACACAGGGCTTGACATTAACACCCGCCAACCCGCCAAATGCGGGTAGATTTCAGCTGTGGCGGGTAAGACAGCCACTCCCACTAGCCACTTTGGCGGGTTGAATATAATTTCAGTTTACAGCCAAATGATCGTCGAAGATCGTCGTAGCACAAAACTACAATCCAATCACACAATTCGTTATTTACGTTTAGTTAGTGAAGGAGGGATAGGCGGAATTGAGCTGAATGACACACAACAGAAGCGCTCTCTCGCGTGCGCTCTCTCTGTTGCGCGATCAGTTCTCCTCGGGCCTGAATAGTCAAATACATGTGCACACAGATGTCTAAATGTCCATCGTGTGGAGTACCTCGCGTGAATACAGTCGGTTATGGCTTAAGTGGACGTAAACAGGTGGGTAATAACTGAATATGCGTCAGTTACGTCCATGCAATCAGCAGCCCAATTAAAGGCCTACCTGTCTGTCATTAATATTAATCAAACAACAAAAGATGTTAATTAAATGTAGACTATATGTTAAATAAACCTACTGTATCTGAAAAAAGATTATTTTTAATTTACTATTGTTTTTGTAATTTGCTTCTTTGTTCTTTTATATAGCCTAACACAACTCATATTAGCCCATGCTCATATTGTCCACCTCTTGCCCACCTGTACATACCAGCTGATATACAATGTAGTCTTGATTTGGGTGGTCAATCTGCATTTAAAAGTTTGAAAGGGTTTTAAATCTTCTAAATCAAATAAAATGACTCAAAATAAAGTAATTTAAGCATAACAAAGTCAACTTTAATCATATAAAATGTAATTTACCAACATCAAAATTTTGGCCAGTTAAAATGCTGAGTGGCTAGTAACTTTGAAAAACAACAATATAATCTAATATGTATATATATATATTAGATTTTAGATATTTGTCCAAATGTCAACAGTCAATGGAGACCATAAAAGCACCATTAAAGTACCATAAAAGTAGTCCATATGCTATATTCAATGACTTCTGGAAAGATTTATATGATGAAAAAAACAAAATTTAAGATACTGACTATTCTATGATAATACTAAAGTGAACAATCCACGTAGGCAGCTGCAGCAAAGCACCTCTTTTTATCTCCTTCTTCAAAACATGTCTTTAAAGACCATTTCCCCTTGCTCCGTAAACTGCCTAACATGTCTTACTGCAAATAAAAAGTCACCCATGCAGAAACAGACACTCTGCCTTACAAGCCAAATCCCAGGAGGACAATAACAGTTAATTCCTTTCATTATTTTATTCCCATTGCAGGGGGTTATAAATTTAAGTCGTCTTGAAACTATTCCAGAATCTCCCAGGGTAGCCCTAAGGTTTAATGAAGCGTGCATGCTCTTATCTTTGGTGAAGGCCATTCAGTTATTGGAGGATGAGAAAGGAGTGGAACATTAACACATTATCATCACCACAGTGTATCTGAGAGGATGTGATGTCAAGGTAATCACATGCTGCTGGGTGTTTGTAGTGGGCATTAAAATAAAAAACTGCATTGCAATCAAAGAAATAAATTCCAGCACCATAGCTGATGTAAGGGAGAAATAAACTTGTGGATGTCTAATGGTAGGCTAACAGACGCTTTGTTGAAAGCTGTTCCTTGTGAAAAAGAAGTACAGTCAAAAAGAACTTAACACTTAAATGAACTGGACACTTTATTGCTTGTTAACTGCAATTAAATAAAAAAAAGTAATAGTTTTATTTTTTTATTAAATGCAATTATTGAATGTTAAAGTGTTTTTTTTTACCCACTTAAGCAAGACTAAAGGCAGGAACCCACCAAACCGACGCCGACAAACTAGTGGCGATGAAAGCGGACTGCAGGGTTGGTTAACAGCGGCAGCATCTGGGTCCAAAGTTGCCCTGACACACCAAACCAATGTTCGACGGCGAAGTAGCACGTCCGTTCTGCGCCTGCGTAAGATGAAATGCCTTTCTGTACCAGCAGGTGGCAGTAGCTGAACAACCAATCAGAATGATCAGATGGCACGACGGACCGACGAGCTCAACATGTGAAATCGGCTGAAAAAAAGCTGACAAGGACCAACTTCAGCTGATGGTGCGGAACACACAACTTAGTCGGCCGACGAACAAAAACTGCCTGATGGCCGACAGTCAGCTCGGTGTGTTCCTGCCTGAGCGATTTCTGTCAGCTATGCAACTACCACTTTGAAGCTTCAATAAGTTCATAAAGAGATCGTAAATCTAATCCATATGAATTGAGCGGTTTAGTCCAAACTTTCTGAAGAGACATGATCACTTTATATAATAAGCAGATTTATTTATAGGGCCTAAGAAACCTCTTAAGAACCACTTACCTACAGTATGGTAAAACATAACTTATTAGTATGGTCCAGTTATCCCCTGCTAAAAGTAGACATTTTTCTTTTTTCAAACAATTATATCATATTAGATGTTTACCAATGGCCAATTTTTCAGAGGGCTCTTAAAATCATGAAAAATACTTATTATCCCTGTCTACTTTCCGCTCCGGATAGTTTCTGATGAAGGACTTGAGACTGTGTGCGTAATTCATAGTTGTCACATGACTGGGGTGGAGTCCTGGAGGGTAAAACATCAATAAAACTGCAACACAGGTCTGTCAATGTTCCATCTGTTTTAAGGAGACTGTCCTCCAAAAAAAAAAAAAAAGACCCTATAGGTCGTTTTTCAAGCACCTTATTACGACCTATTTTTACGTTTTAAAGTTATGCGCCCTCTAGCTGGTGTAAAAATAATGACAGTGTAGTGTTGCGTCTGTCGTCATGAAATGACGTATGACTGACGTTACCAATCAAAATGCATGTTCATTTAAATGCAATGTATGGACTTTTTACACCATTTCTCCTATTTCCATTTAGCAAAACTCATTTTTTTATTAACAACTACACCCACCCCATCCCTAAACCTAACCTTAGTGATTTATAGTGCATATACACTTTATGAGCACATGCATTCCTTTGGATCGAACCCGTGATCGTATATTGTTATTGCAATGCTCTGCCAATTGAGCTACGCGAAACCCGAAATATGATGCAGATAAAAGGGAACAACAGATGGGGCGCAACTTTAGCAAACGCTCCTATGGGTTGTATTTCATGAATTAAAATGAAAGTGTTCTGTTGTCGATAGGGGCGCCACTTTGTGGAAGTGACAAACGACCTGTATGGTCGTATTGGTTGGAGAACATGTTGATTTTAAGCCACAAAGTGCTGGGCTCTTGTTAACCATATACAGCACATGGCACAGTATTTAAAATAAAAAACAAGGGTATCATAGTTATGTTCTATTCTGTTTACTTCTATTTTAACATTCTGTTCCATTTCCTTTAGTTCCTCTTTCTCCACTCTGTTTAGTTTCAGTTTCCTTAGTTTCTGATTATGTCCTCAAAAGTGTTTAGTTCTCATGTTTATCATGTATATTTATAGCCCTCAGTTTGCAGTCCTAGCTTGTTGGTTATCGTCTTTGCTTTTTGTGGTTATGTTGACTATTATTAATCCTGCGCTCTCCTGTCTTCCTAGTTGAATTTAAATGTTTTGTTTCTGGATATTCCTCTTCTTTCAACATGCTGACCACATGCTGAAAGAATAACCGACCACAAAAAGAAAAGAAAAAAAGATCTCCTCCTCATCAATCAAGAGGATTGTTCCCTCGAGGACCACGCAAGGGATTTTTTAGAACTGGCATGCCTTATACACTACCCTGACCACTCTCTCTGTGTGTTCTACCATGCCAGCCTCAACGAGCAGTCCAAGGCACACCTGCCCGAATTTGTGGAGTGGGTTCTCTATCATTGTGATTCATGGGCATAAATCTAATCTAACAGTTGGGGGGTGCGATAAACATAAAATTTCTCAAGACAGTTTTTGAAGGGGACACAAATAATACAGCCAAAATTGTACTTGTAAGGATATGTGTAACACAAAGTGATAATTGATAGTTTAAAAGTTAGGTTTATAGGTTCACTATGCAGTCATACTATAATGACCCTTGCGGCCCAGTCCATCCCCGAGCCAGGAACAGGCCACTACCTTATTGATTTGTGGTCAGCGGACCCAGGTCCCACCTATGTCCCCACCCTTGAACTCTCTCCTTCTCTGAGGTCCCTCTATTTGGATGATTTGGTTCTGCCCAGAGTCCTTCTTCCTCCAATGTTCCTGTCCTCTTCGCTGACTCTGTCTCCATCCCTGGATTCACCCTTGCTCTGCTTGTGTCGCTCAGGTCCTCAGCTCCACTCTTGCTACTGATCCACCACCAGTTCAGCCATGTGAGACGGATCCCCTGGCTTCACCTCGGGCCTCCAGTCTTCGCCTTGGCTCTGTGCTCTCTTGGATCCACTGAGGTCCATCCTCCCTCAGACTCCACCGGGCTCCCTCGATCCTCAGCTCTCGGCTCAATCATCGTCATGGTTCCGCCGTGGACTTCAGTGCCTCTGGCAGCACCTCAGCACTCCAACCCTTCAGCTCCACTGCTCTCCTTTTTCCCTGTGGCTCCACCTTGATCCTTGCTCCCTACAATGCTGATCCGGTCTTCCAAACCTCCTAGGCCTTCCAGACCAGCGCCGTCACCCTGGGCCTTCGGCTCCATCTGGGTGTCCACCTCACCCGGGTCCACCTCCATTAGTCGGTCCCCAGCTTCCACCCAGACCATCCCCCAAGGCTTCACCCTGGTTCCTCCCTCCATCAGCTCCACCGTCGGTTCTTCCTCCGCCGGCTTCCCAAGGGTCCTGTCCTCTGCCAGCTCTTCCTTGTCCACCTCCAAGACCCCCATCTTTCTTCCACTGTTGGGCTATTATTTATGGTGCGAGAACTCGTTTTGTGCATTGCATTCATATTCTGGGTTCATCTGCTTGCCTGTACATAATATGTTTTATTAGTAAGCTCAATGATTGGCTGACCCAAAAAAAAAAAAAAAAAAACTATAAAACTGATTGCACATGAGCAAAGATGTCAAAATTCAAATCGCATGTGCCAGCCGAGCCACTAACATTGAGAATGCTATGAATACTAATACTAGCTTATGGCTTTATTAGTGAATTCCCGTTAACAATTATAGCATCACATCATTAGAACAAAGGTTAAGAACATGTTTAATGCAAAATCTTGTTTTGAAAGTATACAAAAATATAAAAGTTTTAATTAGATCCCCCCAGAAGTGATCTGGTTTGGAGAACCAAGTTTAAAAGGAAGAACATTGCACTATGGGTGTCTCTTTTAGTGCAGTATTATTACTGGCATTGCACAAAGTCTTTGATGTGCTTTATCTGTCACATCTGTGCCATATATCAGGGAACGCATGTGAATGAGACATAAACACACTAAATAAGAGCAGATTCAGGTTACAGCTGCACAATCGAAAAGATCAAACAATGTGCCTATCAGCAAGCTGGCAAAGGGGTCAAACTCCAGCAGCTGGAGGTGTATGTTTGCCAGGCTTGAGCATGATTGCTTGTGTTTGAAAACATTTGTTAGCACTTTATGTGTGTACTGAGCATCATGTTAATTATCCGTTGATATTGTCACCATTTTATGTATTTTATTCTCTAATGTGCAGAATCTCATTAGTTCCTAATTTAGAGAATATGGTGCGTTTGCTCCAAGCACATTAACAGAAGTGCTGTGAACATGACATCAGAAAGTTCAGCATCCTCATAGCTGTACACCAGAAGAGAGAGAGAAAAAGCACACATGTGGGTGTCATACACAGGCTATAGTTTGAGCTATCCAACATGAGAAAGGGAGGAGTCCTTGAACATGGCAAAGAATGATGTTTCTCTTAATAAAATCCCTTGTTTTCTGTCGCATGGTGAAAGGACATGAAGCCAACCCAATTCCAACCTCATTATGCCCTTTTGGATAGGGTTCAGACTACTATAATGTCAGCTTTGTTGGCAAAGCTTCAATTTGCACAGTGTGACTCCTCACAACAGCAGGGCCATGTCTGTTCACTACCAACTTGCATTTAGACTGTATTCAGAGACTTTCGTCAAAGTATTTAAACAAGAATCAGAGGAGCTTTGTGGGACCATTGTGGGTTCCTTAGATAAACACATTTGTTTGATTCTGTCTATTAAGTGCTTTTAAGACAAAATACATGCAGGCAAAATCATTGTTTTTTCCATTATTGGACAATTTTGAGATTTAGGGCTATTTTGCTTCGTTAACTTTCAGACCAGTGGAAAAAGAAACATCAAACACATTTAAGTGTTTATTTTATTACACTTTGGCCTGGTTTCACAGGGCTTAGATTGAGCCAGGATTAGGCCTTAGTTCAATTAGGGCATTTAAGTAGCTTTTATAAATGTGCCTTAGAAAGAAAAAAAACATTACTGATGTGCATCTTGAGACAAAACAATGGCACTGTCATATTTTAAGATATGCCAGTACAAGTTGCTTTCAGTTATGTATTTCAGTCTGGGACTATACTGTAGGCTTAGGCCTTGTCTGTGAAACAGGGGATAATATATTGCGTCTTTAGTTCTCCATTACAATACATATCTTTACAGGATGTTTTGTCAAGATTAGTTTTTTCTTATGTACTGAACCAAATCTCTACTTCAGTAGCACTTACACACACACCAAACTTTAAAGTTTTATTCTTATAGGCTATTCTGAAGTTTTGTTGTTGTTGTTGTAGTTTTACAGGTTTTTCATATATCATTCACCATTCTATTTCTAAAAAATATGCAACAATTTTTGTCTGGCTGTTGACAGTATTTTCTGATTTATTGAGTAATAAAAAAAAAATCCCCAAAAAAATTAGAGAAAAAAAAATTAAACCTGGCCAATGTTCATATTTTTGTTCTGGAAATGTATGCAAATTAGTGCATTTTTAAGTAGATACTGTATATTTTTATATTATTTGCACATTTAAACATCATTTCAGAAAAATTCTAATACAAAACAAATGACTTAATGATTAATCAACTGGGGAAAGTATAGTGATATCTGTTAGTTAAACATGATTTAAGTTTTTAAGTTTAAGTCCTCTTACTGGCCAGCCTTTTGCCTTCGTTAGTTATTTTTAAATGGTCCTGCAGTGTGAAAAATAATCTTTTAATATGGAATTTTAAGTATTCTCATTTTAAGTATTCTACAGTATGTCTCTCAGTATATTTTTTTACAGTTTTAGATTAAGCATCTCATGACATGTCTTCCACATACAAACAAAATTAGTTTGTCCCTTAATGACTGTAAAGCTTTTAAAAACTGAAGTTTACACTTGTTGATTCATTTAATTGCCTTTACCCAAAATGCAAATGTTGCAAGTGCTATTATTTATACTCTTAGTAACACATGTTCTTTCCAAAAATAATATTTTAAAATGTAAGAAACATGACATGAAACATGATTCCTGGTTTTTGTATATAAGTGCCTGAATGAATTAGCTTCCTCTTACTTTTTCAGAGACTTTACAGGTGCATAAGCCTTCCAGGACTTTAAGATCTTCTGATCAGTCTGTTTTAATTATTCAGAGGACAAGATACAAGCGGAGGGGTGATCGGGCCTTCGCAGTGGCAGCACCAAAGAGATGGAATAGTTTACCATCTCATATTAGAGTATCTTCCACTCTAAACATTTTTAAAAGACGTCTGAAGGCTCATCTTTTTAGTTTAGCTTTTGAGTCTGCAGTGAGTTGAGGCATCGGCTTTTGTGTGTACTATTTTAGAGGTTTGTTTGGTGTTATGTCTTATTTTATGTAGAATTTCTTCATTGTACAGCACTTTGGTCAACGCTCTGTTGTTTTAGTAGTGCTTTATAAATCAATAAACTGAAACTGAAACACTTATGCACACAATATTTACATGCACAGAGCATTACTTTAGGCATCATTTATTTAAAACGTTATTAGGAACCAATGTTAAATCATCCCCAATATGTGTGTTTGTGTGCGGTTCAGGTATACCCAATGTTATGGGGACAAAGATGCCATTATCCAAAATCCTTGTCTGTGTGGGGACATTTTGTGTGTGTGTGTGTGTGTGCGTGTGTGTGTTTTTATGATTTATGAGGACACAAATTTGTATAATGACATGGGTATTACACTGGTATTACGACGAGTCCTCACATTTAAAATAGCTTTAAAAACATACTAAACAATGTGATGGGTAGGTTTAGGAGTAGGGATAGTGAATGTACAGTTTGTACAGTATAAAAACCATTAAGCCTATGGAATGTCCTCACTTTGATAGCAAAACAAACCCGTGTGTGTGATCAAATCCACTCAGAAGACATAAGATGGAAACTCAATTAGCTTTGACCCTTGTGGTTGCACTGAGGATCTACTTCTAATCAGAAACATCCAGAGATATTATAAAAGAAGAACACTGAAGTGTTTTTTTACTACTTCCCAATGTTGTGCTTCATTTTGGTAGACTAGTATAAACCTATCCTCTTTTTTATTACTCATCCTGTTTTTCCCGTTCAGCAGCTGTGGATCACAGATGCATGCAGCATGCATCTGTAGCTGAGCTAAGTTTCTCTGAATTAAAAACATTTCATCCGTTTCCAAGCTGTGATTATCAACCAAGGGTATATGTAGACTTGTGGGTAATTTGAAAGATTGCTGTTTTTGCTTTGTTACCCCTATAAAAAAATTACTTTTTAAAATATTAATATGTTATTAAAATATTTGGGTGGTCAAGAGATAAAAAAAAAAAAAAAAAAAAATCATGTGTTTTTTGTAATTAACATCACAATGGGTTATATAAATAAATTAATAAATAATAATAATAATAATAATAATAGTATTAGTTCCATTTGTGTGTCTGACAATACACACACAGGAAATGTATAAATTTATTTATTTCCTTTTAATTATTTATTTATTTAATAACATCAGTGAAAATGCTAAGAGTAATTTCAGTTAAAAGAAACACTTTTGTTGTCAAGTACTTCAGGGCACCCTGTTCTAGAGCTGATTAAGATCAAATTTAACTTGTTAATTTGTCTTTAGTTTGTCGGACATAGCATCTGAGATGTGGAATGGCAGCATATTAGCCAGTCTTTTACTGTATACTGTTCATGTGTGAATGAGGTCATCAGCAGGAGCTGGCATTCTGTGCTAGTCCTTCAGCCTCCACAGTAGCTGGCAACACAATGTACAGACTCACAAAAAGAAGTGCGAGAGAGAAAGAAGAAAGAATTCTTGATAAGCCTTGAGCACAGAGGAAGGCATGATGGAGAATGCCGGCTATGCGGAGCATTCACAACAATGTGTAGTGTCACTGGAAGGGCCCCACAAAAGCGCTGTTCTCTCAGCTGTCAAAGACGCCATTGTGGCATGAGCCGAACAGAACCAACCCGCCAAGAGTCTTTATCACTCACACATTCCACTCATACTGCCCCCTGATGCACAAGAGAGTGCATTCCCCTCCATTCACCCTCTCCTTGAGTGGGGCCGATCTCTCTCGGCCCTTCTTTATTACACCTGCCTCCAGCTGTCGTGCAAGAAACGGGACAGAAGCTGCCGGAAATCGGCGGTTCCTGGGTGTCGCAAAGAGCGCTCGGCACCTGAAGAGAGTTGCGCTCTCTCAAAGTGCCATGACAGCTGATGTGTCCTGAAGGGATGACGCCTCCCGGGGCACGGTGTCAGTCAAGCGTGGGAAGCACCAGTCAACGTGCGCACGCCACCCAAAAGCCGCACCGCAGCTAAGATTGTAATCTCTTTGAGGAAAAAGTGGGATAACAAGGGCTTTAGCCTGCTTATCCCTCTCATGCTTCAAAGCAAGGATGTGTCGCTCAGCAGAGAGGAGCTCCTAACAGGATAAGACATCTCAATCCTTCGGGGAAGTGATACAAATTGGGAGCTAATTCCATTGTCCTGTATTCGCCCAGGCATTGTCTCGCCATCCAGCTTCAGTCCTCGACAGCAACAGGGTTGCTCTCTTAGGGTCCTGGCAGGTTTGCTTGTTTAGGGCTTGGCCTACCCACCGAGAGCCTGTTCCTAGTTTGCCCAGCCTGCTGGGTTGAGGTAGGGTCTGGATCAGATTCCCTGCCGGGCTTGTCTTAGAGTGAGCGACAGGAGCCCCGGCCCAGCTCTACACGCACCCACCTCCGCAACTCAACTTCCTCTTGGCTCCTAGAGCAACTGATTGACACTTGTTTAAGGGGCCTAGGCTTCACGAAGACATTTGACATATGTGAGGTGCCTCCTTCCTGTCATGTCTTCCCTCCCCTGGCCCTCCTGACTGTGTTAATGAGTGCAGGTGGCAGCATGGGTTATGAAGTGAGTAAATATCAGTGCACTTAGTTACATGAATGAGGTGATGAACAAGGACAACCACACCAGGGCTGTTTCCCAAAATCATTGTCCCTATAAGGTCACAGTGATTTTGCCAAGTAAGACATGTTGCTGGATCAACATATATTGTTGATTCTGGAACAACATTCCTATCTGAAAATTTAGTCCTAACCTTTTCCCAACCCCTAAACCTACCCATAACTTATCCCTACAATCAGAGGGAAATGATAGTTGAATAACACTGTTGTGGAAGCACCTAACCCAGGTTGTAAGCCTAAATTTGTCATAAATGGTAAACTTGTCCCTCAAATCTGATTGGTTGATTGGAATGTTGTTCCAGGATCAACAAAGATGTTGATCCAGGAACATGTTGTACTTGGTGAAATCACGTTCACCGTAAGGATAACTAGACCACTGGTGCCAATGGTTTTTATGATGTTCTTGGGCTTACAGTGCTTCTGGGAATCAAAGCCCAGTAATGTATTAATTTCCAATCTTATGCATTTGGCAGACAAGGAGTATATGACTTTATTCTTTCTGATGAACACATTCAGATTTATATTGATAGCTTTATAATGGCAGTAAACGGGACCAATGAGTTTGAAGCTCAAGAAAGTGCATTCATCCATCATAAACATACTCCACACAGCTCCGGGGGGTTAGTAAAGGCCTTCTGAAGTGAAGCGATGCATTTGTGTAAGAAAAATATCCATTTTTACAAGTTATGAAGTAAAATATCTAGCTTCCTCCAGACCGCCTTCCGTATTTAACTTACAAGTGTAAAACTCTCGCAGTTCAAAGCGCTTACGCTACATCCTACTCCTTTCTTACTTAAATATGGATATTTTTCTTACACAAACGCATCTCTTCACTTCAGAAGGCCTTTATTAACCCCCTGGAACCGTGTGGAGTACATTTATGATGGATGCACTTTCTTTCATACACATTGGTCCCATTCACTGCCATTATAAAGCTTGGATGCGTCAGGATATTTATCAATATAACTCCAATTTTGTTCATCAGAAAGAAGAAAGTCATATACACCTAGGATGGCTTGAGGGTGAGTAAAGCTTGGTGTAATTTTCCTTTTAAAGTGAACTAACTGCCTTTTGGATTATTGCAGAAAACAAGCTCTGTGACCATGCAAAGCTATTGATTCTTGTTCATTATGATAATCTTCACAAGTGAACACAACAGTCGGCAGAAGTGAAAAGCTAAATGTAAGCTGTGAACAAACTACAACATGATTGCATTTTCCCTGAAAGTCTGAGTTAGAATATTTTGCAAGTGCACAATAATAAACTCATCTGTGAGTAGATGAGTTTTCCTGTTTGTTGTGATGCCGTTTAATGTTTCTAATAGCCTCTGTAGTCCTATTTAGCCACTTAGCCAAGTATGCATTTTGTGTCATAAAACATAATCTTGAGCTTGTGTTCACCACATGCCTTATTTCAGGCATTTAGCCAAACACCCATTGACTTCAGGATGATGGAAATGGAAGTGCTAAAATGCTAACTCCTTTCTGGGTTTTGGCCTACAAAAATATGTCCTCCCTGCAGCACTTGTGGGGATGCTAGAGCCTATGCCAGAGTCTTGGTCCGAAGTATATCAGAACAGATGAACAGCACATGCAGTAGATGCTGTGCATTATTAAATTGCAAAGTTGAATTGCTAAAGGCCGGTCCAGTTGATGAGCCTAATTGGGGACAAGACAGGATTTTGACGGATCACTTCCTGCATGAACCTTAGCGTCTGTTCTAACTCAGTTAGTTGACAATGGCCGTGTTTGTAGGGATAGGGTGGAGTGTGGGACCACTGTGGGAGTGCATTGGCAGTTTGTAGATTTAGGCTGATTTGGATCTACAGGGGGCCGTCAGAAACCAGCAGGTCAATGACAAGGGGAGGAAAAGAGAACACCCCCCAACACCCACCCAACACGACACTGACACAGGCATAGTAACTTTCCATCACTTTTTATTGAAGGAGTAGTTCACCCAAAAATGACTGACTTTTTCCAGCACAAGTAATATTGTACAATGGTGATTTTTTTATTTTGGAGCTTTACAGCATCAGTTCCAATTCACTTTGATTGTAAATTATGACAAAATATTTAGATTTGGGTGTATGAAGAATGTGACACAATATCTTACATTTAACATTTGGCCATCGTAAGGGTTTACTATACTCTCATGCTTTTGTTTTATAGTCAACACAGTGAAATGTGAGCAGTGCTGATTTATTCCAGTAAAACAGTCCATCAACAGGTGAAGCAATTCATGCCGATAGTTCACGTCATTGCCATCTGAATGAGATATGTGTTCTGCTGGGCTTCATTTATTTGTCATGCTTGTACCTTAAAGCTGCTGTAATCTAGCATGGCCTGGGCAATGGTCTCTGCCTCTTTCCCTTGGAGGTCTTAAGGAAGCTAGTGATGAATGACTGGGCTGCATATTACAGGCCAATGATGAATGACTGGCTTGAATATTACAGCTCTGGCTGGTGCACTCTTCCTTCTTACCTGCGTTGAGTCATTACATGTGTTTGTTTTATGTGAGACAGTGCAGTCAAAGTCAATGCAGCATTCCTCTGGCAGCTACATACCTCAGTGCTGCTCAGCCACGACCTCTAAATTATTTCAGATGCCTGTCTGGCACTCCTGTCTATCCTAAACTCCCATGTCAAGTATCGTCTTAAGTTTTACATGTACATGGGATTTTATTTTATGGCATTTTCCTGTTTTGTGAGTAAAAATGGCTTTGGTGAGTAGATAAAATGGATTGACTTGCCTGATGGTTATTTTATAGGAGCTGCATTATTAGGGTACCTGGTTTAAGTAAGAACAAAAATCAGACACTTGCTGATGTAAGTGGCATACATGATTCAAATCATAGACATACAAACTGTCTAATAACGAAAACATTCGTCACATCTTGCACGTCATCAGCATTTCTTTCTTCATGAGGTGATACATATATATGTGAAATACTCATCACATTAAAGGATTAGTTCGCTTCAGAATTAAATTTTCCGGACCCACTTTATATTAAGTGGCATTAACTACTATGTACTTACATTTAAATTAATTAATCATTTGATACAATGCACTTATTGTGTACATACATGTTTTTACATTGTACTTATATTTTAAAAACACCTGCATGTAATTACATCTGTAATTTATTTCTGTAATTACATTTATAATTACACTGTTGACCCATCCCTTAACCCTTACCCCTACCCTTAAACCTACCCATACCACCAAAGCTTTCCCTAACCTTACCCATATCCACCTCAATATCTGCAAATGTGTTTTGCAATTCATTATGAACCCAATAAGTACATTGTACTTATTTTTTGATGTAAGTACATAGTAGTTAAGGCCACTTAATATAAAGTGGGACCAATTTTCCTGATAATTTACTCACCCCCATGTCTTTCTTTCTTCATTTGAAAAGAAATTAAGGGTTTTGAGGAAAACATTCTAGGATTACTCTCCTCATAGTGGACTTCAATGGGGTACAACGGGTTGAAGGTCCAAATTGGAGTTTCAGTGCAGCTTCAAAGGGCTCTACACGATCCCAGCCGAGGAATAAGGGTCTTGTCTAGAGAATCGATTGGCCATTTTCTAAAAAAATAAACATTTATATACTTTTTAACCATAAATGCTCATCTTGCACTAGCTCTGCGATGCGCCACGCATTACGTAATCACTTTGGGAAGGTCACGTTTGACATAGCCAGAAGTACCACGGTAGGGTGAAAAACTCCAAATCATTTTCTCCTCCAACTTCAAAATCGCCCAACATCGTTGTTTTACCTTTTTTTAAGGGGCGTTTGACTTTGCACGTTCCCTTTGTAGACACTGGATCGGTACTTCCGCCTACATCACGCGTGACCTTTCCAACATGATTACGTCATGCATGGCGCATCGCACAGCAGTGCAAGATGAGCATTTGTGGTTAAAAAGAATATAAATGTTTTTTTTTTTTTTAGAAAATGACAGATTGTTTCCCTAGATAGACCCTTGTTCCTCGGCTGGGATCGTATAGAGCTCTTTGAAGCTGAAATTTGGACCTTCAACCCATTGGTAGCCGGTGAAGTCCACTATATGGAAAAAATCCAGGAATCTTTTCCTCAAAAACCTTAATTTCTTTTTGACTGAAGAAAGACATGAACATCTTGGATGACATGGGGGTGAGTAAATTATCAGAAAATTTTTTTATTCTGAAGTGACCTAATCCTTTAAGAATAGTGCCTTTGCTTAAAGGTCCCGTTCTTCGTGATCCCATGTTTCAAACTTTAGTTAGTGTGTAATGTTGTTGTTAGAGTATAAATAAAATCTGTAAAATTTTAAAGCTCAAAGTTCAATGCCAAGCGAGATATTTTATTTAACAGAAGTCGCCTACATCGAACGGCCAGTTTGGACTACATCCCTCTACTTCCTTCTTTAATGACGTCACTAAAACAGTTTTTTGACTAACCTCCGCCCACAGGAATACACAAGAGTTGCGTTTGTAGAGTGTGTTTGTCGCCATGTCGTCGAAACGCTGTTATTTTCATCCCGCGGCCCAATCACCGGGTCTGATTCCGGCTCAAATTGATAGGGTAAAATTAAAGACATGTTTACAATAACACTGAGCGCGTGCATCTCCACGTTATGGTAAGAGGCGTGACCTTTCCGGGCAAGATGCGCTAAACTGCTGTCGAATCACAACACAGGAACCGCTGGCACAATCAGAACTCGTTACGTATTTCTGAAGGAGGGACTTCATAGAACAAGGAAGTCATCAGCCCGTTTTTATGACAGTGGAAACAGCGGTATACAGATAAGTAAATTATGTGAAAAATACTGTGTTTTTTTACACGCGAAACATGAACACATGTTATATTGCACACTATAAACCCAATCAAAGGTTCAAAAAACCACGAAAAAAGGGACCTTTAAAATTATTGGTCTCCTCTTTGTTAGAGCGCCCGACTCCCATGCCGGCGAACCCGGGTTTGAGTCCCGCTGAGAGTGGGTGGTTTGAACAGGAGGGGTTGTGCTGTTTGTCACAAATATACAAGGAAAAATAACCCCTTTGTCATAAAAAATTATAGTCTTAAATGAATAAAATAATAATAAAGAGCAATTAATGGCTGGTGAAGTATATGTAAATGTTCCAAACTCACCCTCAATTAACCTCAGTGGTTAATTTTGGGCACTGTCTACAGTATCATTCATATCTCACCAGCCAGTGACAGTTGTTTTTCCTTTTTAGCCAACAATGTAATTGGCTCTTGTAAGTAGATTTTAAATACATGGTGGTGTTGTGAATTTACATTCCCCTGAGTTTGTTTACTTTGCTGCGGTGGTTGTTGAGGGCTGGTTTAGGCCTCAGAGAACACAGTGATCTCATTGTGAGCATGAGAAGCCTGTGGCCCGGCGCTGTGATTGAAAAGCACAACGTGCCAAACAGATGTAGGGGCTGTACACTCTTGCTGAGCCCACTCTGCCCGTTGCCAAGCGCCTGAACCCTAGAAACAGGTGGAGGGTGCCTACTAATCTCTTATTAAAGAGGAGAAATATTTTAGCTATGCATATGCTCCGCTCTGTTATTCTAGCCTTTGGCTGAGCACTGCCTTTCATTACCTAACAGGGCTCATGCTTTGCTCACAGGCTCAGTGTCTCTATCTAAGAGGGAAAATGGACCAGAGAAAAGTCATGTAGTGCTTCTCCCATGGTAAATCATGCTCCCATGCAAAATTGGTAATTTGAAAAATGAAGTGAATTTTACCCAGCGCAGCTCACATATCGATGACGTGTCATTCAGAGAAAAGCAAACCCTATGCTACCTTATTAGCCATGTTGTGTAAAGGAGCATATATTTGAAGGCAACAGTGCCCGTCCACTTTTTCAGCTGCCTTGGTTCTGGAAGTATTTATGTTTTCAGCTGCCTTGGTTCTGGAAGTATTTTTCCCATAGGGATTTTAAAAAGGTTAAAGAGTTTTAAGCCATTAACTAAACCAACCAGCAACAAGGTAAATCACAACATTACACGCTTTGATATGAAGCAAAAAAGATTTGAAAATTGGACAGAAGTGTACAAGATGTGTACACAAGGTTAGTTCACCCAAAAATTACTCACCCTCATGTCGTTCCACACTCGTAAGACCTTCGTTCATCTTCATAACACAAATTAAGATATTTTTGATGAAATCCGATGGCTCAGTGAGGCCTCTATTGCCAGCAAGATAATTAACACTTTCAGATCTCCAGAAATCTACTAAAGACACATTTAAAACAGTTCATGTGACTACAGTGGTTCAACCTTAATGTTATGAAGCGACGAGAATACTTTTTGTGAGCCAAAAAAACTAAATAATGACATTATTCAACAATATCTAGTGATGGGTGATTTCAAAACACTGCTTCATGAAGCTTCAGAGCTTTACCAATCTTTTGTTTCGAATCAGTGGTTCAGAGCGTGTATCAAACTGCCAAAGTCACCATGCTCAAAGTGAACCATTGAAATTTCAAAAAACGTATGATGTAACGAAGCATTGTTTACTGAAATCACGTGACTTTGGCAGTTTGATACACGCTCCGAACCACTGATTTGAAACAAAAGATTCGTAAAGCTTCGCCCATCACTAGATATTGTTGAATTAAGTCGTTATTTAGTTTTTTTGGTGCACAAAAAGTATTCTTGTCGCTTCATAACATTAAGGTTGAACCACTGTAGTCACATGAACTGTTTTAAATATGTCTTTAGTAGCTTTCTGGGCATTGAAAGTGTTAATTGTCTTGCTGGCAAAGGATGCCTCACTGAGCCATCGGATTTCATCAAAAATATCTTAATTTGTGTTCCGAAGATGAATGAAGGTTTTATGGGTGTGAAACGACATGAGGGTGAGTAATTAATGAGTAATTAAGAATTTTCATTTTTGGGTGAACTGACCCTTTAATGACTATAATGAGGAAAAGAACTACAATCCCATGAAGCATTGCAAATGACATTCAAATTAAAAACGATGGAGAAATATAAAACTTTTGACTTGGAGATGTTAATTATATATATAGAAACAATTTATTGTGTGTTTATTGCAATATATGCATATATTTGCAAACCTCTAAATAGTTTGCGTGTAGCTTTTGTGTGATTTGCTCTGCAGAATTATGGTTAATGTAGTTTTTTACCAGGACTTCCACTGTAAAACTTGACTATTGTAAAAAAATAAGTTAAAACAAAGCAGGCTGATGGCTAAAAGAATAGAACATTGATTAACAACCACAGTAATCTTTAAAGTCTTTAAAGTTTTATAAGTTATCATTAAAATTCCCCTATAAAGAAAATGAATGGGATATTTACTTAAAAAAAAAAAAAAAAAAAAAAACCGACTGCTGCACTCTTAAAGAATTCCTTTAGTCTTAAAGGGAGAGTTCTCCCAAAAATCTTCATTTATGTTCAACTGAAGGAAGTCTAGGTCTAACGGGCTATTGTAACTACACAAACCTCGACCCCTTGGAGCACGCATGAAGCAAGATGCTGATTTCAGATTCTGTACCTAAATAACTGTAATAATGGGAATATTAACAGATAGCTTTCTCCATGCTAGTAAGAAGTCCTGCATTCAGCCCAGTCAGGCTGCTCAGACAAACAGATTGCAATTTGCATTGTTGCCACTAGTAGCACAGAAACGACAAACACAGGCAGATTTTACACAGGCAAGAGAGACTGAACTGACCCAGCAGTGGAGTGAAGATAGAGCGATTGAGATGATAAACTGCAGCTCTGCTACGTTGTGCACTGATTTCCACCTGCTCACTTCATCCATCAGCAGAACACAGAAAGTTTAGACATGAGCAAAGGAAACAGAGGTGCAGTCTACGAATGGGAGCAGGCCTCCTAATGAATGTCTTCCTCTCATCAGATGACCGTGAGTCTCAGTGATTAGCGCCATTAATGAAAATGTTTGGTCTTCAGCTCTGGGGAGGAAAGAGGAATCCCTCTCTTAAAGCTCATAAGCACTGACCATGTCCAGACCAAATTCTTTCTCTGGCCCGAGGCCAGAGCTCAGATATTTGAATAACTCTGACTGTGTGTCTGTATCCAAATTAGACACCACAGCCCTGCAGACTGGCTCTTCATGGCGGGAACTGGAATGTTTATAGCTGAAAGGTTTAGACAGAGTTTTGAAGGAGGAGAATTTGTATTGGACTCTTGAGCGCTACTCATATTTCCAACATAGCATTCACACTTGTGACAAGGATAAGATGGATAGGATTTGGAATAACATGATTGGGACTGGGCAGGCACTTTAAATTTACTTAGAATGAACAAGAAATAAATGTTTTTGGGGAAAGACTGATTCACTATGCATTTCTAAAGCATGATTTGTAATGCATATTTTTGTTAAAGGGGTAGTAGCCTAGATCATGAGAAGTCTAAATATTTCTTGATTTTTTTGAGATAAAAGAGCTTAAAGGTGCCCTAGAATTAAAAATTGAATTTATCTTTGCGTTGTTAAATAACAAGAGTTCAGTACATGGAAATGATATAGAGTGAGTCTCGAACTCCATTGTTTCCTCCTTCTTATATAAATCTCATTTGTTTAAAAGACTTCGGAAAAACAGGCGAATCTCAACATAACACCGACTGTTACGTAACAGTCGGGATCATTAATATGTACGCCCCCAATATTTGCATATGCCAGCCCATGATCGAGGCATTACACAAGGGCAACGTCTGGATGTGCACAGCTGAATCATCAGACTAGGTAAGCAAGCAAGGAAAACAGCGAAAAATGGCAGATGGAGCGATAATAACTGACATGATCCATGATAACATGATATTTTTAGTGATATTTGTAAATTGCCTTTCTAAATGTTTCATTAGCATGTTGCTAATGTACTGTTAAATGTGGTTAAAGTTACCGTCGTTTATTACTGTATTCACGGAGACAAGAGCCATCGTTATTTTCATTTTTAAACACTTGCAGTCTGTATAATTCATAAACACAACTTCATTCTTTATAAATCTCTCCAACAGTGTGTAATGTTAGCTTTAGCCACGGAGCACAGCCTCAAACTCATTCAGAATCAAATGCAAACATCCAAATCAATACAATACTCACATAATCTGACGCATGCATGCAGTATGCATGACGAACACTTTGTAAAGATCCATTTTGAGGGTTATATTAGCTGTGTAAACTTTGTTTATGCACTGTTTAAGGCAAGCATGAGCTCCGGGGGTGGAGAGCGCGCAATTTAAAGGGGCCGCAACCTGAATCGGCACATTTCTAATTATGCCCCAAAATAGGCAGTTAAAAAAATTTATTAAAAAAAATCTATGGGGTATTTTGAGCTGAAACTTCACAGACACATTCAGGGGACACCTTAGACTTATATTACATCTTGTAAAAAAAACATTCGATGGCACCTTTAAGAGATACAATGAAAATATACTGTAACTTTAAGAAGTTAAACCTTACTCTCCAGTAAAAACACGCATTGATTTGAACTATTTGCAATTTTCTGATGTCAGATGAATATATTTGAACACATGACAAATTTAAACTTCAGTGATGCCTTTTGAGCAGGGTAGATGCTATTATTCCTAAAAATGAATGAAAAACGAATGAAAATGTATGCTGAAATTTGTGCCATTTCTGGCCCTGTGTAGCACCTACTGCTCTGAATATTCTTTGGAAGGATCCTGACATTAAATAAGCAATTAAACCACTGATCTTAACAGTTTGAGCTGCATATTTACTCATTTGACATGTATCCATAAAAAACATACTTAGGATTTTATCAATTCATGCATTCCCTCAAAATCAAAGCCATGACCTTGCCATTGCTAGCACCATGCTTTACGGTTTAAGTAACAGAAACACATTTCAGCGCAGATTATTTTGTGAAAATGTCACAGTGTAGTACAGGCTTAGCAAAGAGGCTGTTATTGAAGGATGTGGCTTTTCCAAGTATATCTGACGACAAACCCATGGCTTGTTTGTGAGCAGAAAGCTCTCAGTGCACGGGACGTTTTAATAAGAATTGTTCAATTCAAAGGGTTAGAGAAAATGATTATAAAAAAACTAAAGTATGAATTTTTGTAGCACTAAGTATACTGTACCAACATTACAAATGTACTTCAGGGGAAAAACTATGAACCTATTAAATGTGGCACTTCTGAATTGTTTCGAAGCATTCAAAGTGTTTTTAATTTTGAACAATTGTACTGCCACCATAACATGAAGGTTAGGAAGTGGCCCAAAGGAAGGGAAAGAGAACAGTGTTTTCTGTGTCCTGGTGAGAAAGCCGAATGTGAGGGGTGGGGAACCTGTCTGCAGCCTGATACCTCCTTCAGACTCCCTCATACTCTTCTTTTCATTATGTTCCTCTTGTGTTCAAGTTGGGTCACAGCTGCCAGGACTGAGAGTTAATTATTGTGTATTTCACTAAATGTAGCCAGTGTGTTTTCGAAATGTACTCGTATTGGTCTTAATATACTTGAGATAAAACTAATCATTGTACTAGATTAAAAATATCAATGTTCTCAAATGTTTTTGTACGTCCTAGAGATTGTAGGATTTGTAGTCATAAATGAGATCTTATTTAGACTGGGGTCAGGATGGTTACTGGCGTGAGGGTGGGACAACCTGTCACTCACATGACATCACAGCAATAGCAAACCAATCAATTCCTGATGGGCAAAATCAAGTCCTGCCCTACATTTGTTCTTGTTTGAGAAGTTGGTTCACTTAGATATATATGTAACAATAAGGGAAGACAATCGCAACTTCTGTTTCATACCAACTTTAAATAATCAGCTTGTGTAGAAGAGACTAGAACACTGCAAGTAAACTACCTGATACAGTCACTTTGAGACAAAGAGAGGTAGGCAACTATTCTATTCTCACGTGTAACCGCAATGTAGCTAAGCATAAAAGTTATTAATATGGGTTATTTCATTAAAATGTCCTAGAGCTGTATTGGTGATCATTTAGTATACCATCATGGTTGGGAACCAAGAAAAAATAAAGAATGGTTTTTGCACATGTATTAAAGGGTTAGTTCACCCAAAAATGAAAATAATGTCATTTATTCATTATTCATCTTCAGAACACAAATTAAGATATTTTTGCTCTGTGAGGCCTGCATAGCCAGCAATGACATTTCCTCTCTCAAGATCCATTAATGTACTAAAAAGATTTTTAAATCAGTTCATGTGAGTACAGTGGTTCAATATTAATATTATAAAGCGACAAGAATATTTTTTGTGCACCAAAAAAATAAAATATATAGTGATGGTTGATTTCAAAACACTGCTTCATAAAACTTCGGAGCATTATGAATCTTTTGTGTCGAATCAGTGGTTCAGAGTGCCAAAGTCACGTGATTTCAGCAGTTTGGCGGTTTGACACATGATCTGAATCATGATTCGACACAAAAGATTCATAACGCTTCATGAAGCAGTGTTTTGAAATCGGCCATCACTATATAACTTTGTTTTTTTGTGCACCAAAAATTTTCTCATTGCTTTATAATATTAATATTGAACCACTGTACTCACATGAACTGATTTAAATATGTTTTTAATACCTTTATGGATCTTGACAGAGGAAATGTCATTGCTGGCTATGCAGGCCTCACTGAGCCATCGGATTTCAACAAAAATATCTTAATTTGCGTTCTGAAGATTATGGTCTTATGGGTGTGGAATGACATGAGTGTGAGTAATAAATGACATAATTTTCATTTTTGGGTGAACTAACCCTTTAATTGGCAGTTTAAATAACAAACTAAACTACCCTGACAGAGGTTCATATCATTACTTTAGGGTTAGTTCACCCAAAAATGAAATTTCTGACATCATTTACTCACTCTCATGTCGTTCCAAACCCGTAAGACTTTTGTTTATCTTCATAACACAAATGAAGATATTTTTGATGAAATCTGAGAGATTTCTCTCCCTCCATGGACAGCTACGCAACTGACACTTTGATGCTTTGAAAAGCTCATAAAGACATAGTAAAACTAATCCATATGAATTGAGCGGTTTAGTCCATATTTTCTGAATAGACACGATCACTTTATATGATGAACAGATTTTAATTTAGGCTTTTATTCACATATAAACATTCATCAACTTATCACACACATCAGTTATGGTAAACGGAAGCTCAAGCATGTTTGCTTGACGCATGCGAGAACCAATGAGGTTCATTCTCGTGTTACGCAGCACATTTGAGCTTCGCAAGAGTTTTGTTCTCACGTGTCAAGCAGGTTTGATTGAGCTTCTGTTATGTTTATATGTGAATAAAAGCCTAAATTAAATCTGTTCATCATAAAACGATCATCTCTTCAGAAAATTTGGGCTAAACTGCATGAAAATAACATAATAACATAGTTCATATGGATATGGATTAGTTTTACGATCCCTTATGAACATTTTGAAGCATCAAAGTGTCAATGGAGGGACAGAAAGCTCTTAGATTTCACTAAAAAGATCTTCATTTGTGTTCCGAAGATGAACGGAAGTCTTACGGGTTTGGAACGACATGAGGGTGAGTAATTAGAGTAATGACAGAAATGTTTTTGGGGTGAACTAACCCTTTAATTTATGGTGCTGCAACACTTCAAATCTAGTGAGTGATTTGTTTTTCCCCTGAACCAGTTCAGCACAAACTCTTCCCCGCAGCTGACTCTAAAGATTTCATTGGTCATGGCAATCACAGTGCCTACACATTGCTACAACAAATACGAACCCCTAACCTAAACCGATGAAATTAGCTGCAGGGCGGTTTGTGCTGAACTAGTATGGAGTCAGTTCTTTTATTCAGTCAAAAGCTTACAGTTCAACCAGCCTAGATTTCCAAACCAATGACTCAAACCCAGTGACTAATGATTAGGCTCTTTTAGTGAAGTAAACACATACAGCTTTCAATCAACTGTGAGACTTAAATCAGTGGAGATATTGGCTGGCTGTTCATAGTTAAAGGGCGGGTGTAATGCTATTTCATGCATTCTGACTTATTTACACTGTTAAAGAGTTGCATTCTCATGTAAAACATGGCCAAAGTTTCAAAACATGAGTTGGACGTATGACAGAGTATTGAAATACTTACGGTTTCGGTACAGGATTCAGAGAGTGTTTTCGAGTGTGTCCTGTATGACGTCAAAAGAGAGTGGAATTCCTTGTATAGGCACTTCTCCCTGATAAGCGTGTGCACACATCACCCAGAGCAAGAACACGCTCATCAACGCGTTTCGTTCGGGATACGGAAGCCAAGAGATTTTTCAACAATGGCTGTGTCCCAATTTAGGGGCTGCACCCTTTGAAGGCTGCATACATCATTGAGGCGGTCTCATTTAAGAAAATTAACCATTAGATTGCAACGTAAGAAAGAAATTACAGTATTTTACACCTCACAATGAATATCAGTCAATTTTATTAAAGGTGCCATTGAATTGAAAATTGAATTTACCTCGGCATAGTTGAATAACAAGAGTTCAGTTCATGGAAATGACATACAGTGAGTTTCAAACTCCATTGTTTCCTCCTTCTTATATAAATCTCATTTGTTTAAAAGACCTCAGAAGAACAGGCGAATCTCAACATAACACCGACTGTTACGTAACAGTCGGGATCATTAATATGTACGCTCCCAATATTTACATATGCCAGCTCATGTTCAAGCATTAGACAAGGGCAGCCAGTATTAACGTCTGGATCTGTGCACAGCTGAATCATCAGACTAGGTAAGCAAGCAAGAACAACAGCGAAAAATGGCAGATGGAGCGATAATAACTGACATGATCCATGATATCATGATATTTTTAGTGATATTTGTAAACTGTCTTTCTAAATGTTTCATTAGCATGTTGCTAATGTACTGTTAAATGTGGTTAAAGTTACCATTGTGTATTACTGTATTCACAGAGACAAGAGCCGTCGCTATTTTCATTTTTAAACACTTGAGGTCTGTATAATTCATAAACACAACTTAATTCTTTATAAATCTCTCCAACAGTGTGTAATGTTAGCTTTAGCCACGCAGCATAGCCTCAAACTCATTCAGAATCAAATGTATACATCCAAATAAACACTGTACTTATGCGATTAGACATGCTGCATGACGAACACTTTGTAAAGATCCATTTTGAGGGTTATATTAGCTGTGTGAACTTTTTTTATGCAATGATAGAGTCGAGAGCTCGGGAGGGGGTGGAGAGTGCAAGCAATTAAAGGGGCCACAGCATGAATCGGCGCATAGTTAATGATGCCCCAAAATAGGCAGTTAAAAAATTATTTAAAAAAAATCTATGGGGTATTTTGAGCTGAAACTTCACAGATACATTCAGGGGACACCTTAGACTTATATTACATCTTGTAAAACGTTCAATGGCACCTTTAAGGTTACTTTTCTTAAATAAGACATCCTTGATGACGTATGCAGCCTTCAAATGCGACCTCCGGAGGACACAGGCTCCGAAATGAGACGCAGCTCCTGTCACCAAAGGAGTGTTTTTGGTTGTGAGGGAAAGATTACCTTTTTCAGCTTCCCAAAGAACCCTGCATCAAGGGAACAGTGGATGAAGTTTGTTTTTCCGAGGCAGCAATGAAGTTGTGCACGTATGTTTGTTTGTTCCCGGGAATTCGGTGATGAATGCTTTGTAAACAAGTCCCAGTTCGGTGCTGGATTTGCAGATTGGGGGTGGTGAGTAAAACTGCATCAGATGTCTGTGTTTTGTTGGCAATCGGCGTGCAAGTGCATGAAATGAAAACAACACAAACATTTTTGTTCCCTTTTTATTTATAAAGATGTCACAGCTAGCATGCGATCTCTATGCAGAAGCTGCACGCCCTCGTGACTCTTTAGCTCCGCCCACGGCACTGATGGCAGACACGCCTCCAGGATCTCGGCTTTTTTTGGAAAGACTTGATTTAGTGTATCTCTCTTTTATAAATATGACAAAACTAAAGACTTTTTGTTTGTTTAGTATTGTTGTTGTTGTTCATGCCAGCTCTAAAAGTGTAATCACCTTTTTGCAAGAATTTCAAGTTTCATATGTATTTATTATTGGAATGAACAATTAATGGAATTAAATTCCCATCCTAATGTACCATAGAGATTATGCAGGTAACCAGAAGGTTCAAAGCCTAAAAGGGCTAATTCTTGACCATTGCACCCTTGAGTAAGATACTCTTTAGATTATCCAAAGCACTATTATTAGATATGCGTCCAAGAATGTGACTCTTTATAATATAGTATGTAAGTCATGCATTCCAACACAGATTCTATTGTTGACATTTTAAATGCAGTAGATGAACCATGTTCATACAGTTTTTGCATATTAAATAAAGCACGGCTACTATCTGGTGTTAAATATTTGATAGCATCATTATGCTTTTATTGCACAGTGTGAAATAGGGAGGAAACTAAACTGTCATTAAGTGCGAAGTATGCACTCTCATTACACTGTGGGTGGGCATGTGCTCTGCAGGTGGACTGAACAGAAATGTTGATGGGATATTCCTAAAGGCTGATTTTAAACACTCATCAGTGTCGACTTAAGCTCATGTATTAGGTCTGTGTTTCACTTTGATTTACTGCCACGCCATCTGCCAACATTTCCGAGGACCACATGTTCACACCACTAATTTAACAGTGCTGTGCAAATATGCATTTTCTGCATGCACATGCCACATAAACTATCCTCATGCATTTGAATAGGTGGATCCCAAGCCTAGACAGGTAGCTTTTGGACCCCACTGTACAATGTGTATCATTGTAAGTTGTCCGGCAACAAAGTCCAGAAGTATGTATATGATATGTAGGTAATACTTTGCAATATGGTTCATTAGTTAACTACGTTAGTTAACATGAACTAATAATGAACTGCACTTTTGCAGCATTTATTCATCTTTGTTAATGTCAATTTCAACATTTACTAATACATTATTAAAATGTTGTTAACATTAGTTAATACACTGTGAGCTAACATGAACAAACAATGAACAACCGTACTTTCATTAACTAACGTTAACGAAGATACAGTAGTAAATACAGTAACAAATGTATTGCTTATGGTTAGTTCATGTTAGAACTAATGTTTAACTTATGAACTTATTGTAAAGTGTTACCGATATATACAGTATGGGTCAAATATTTGGAATAATTGGTTTGAAAGAACCAAGGCTGCATTTATTTTCTAAAAAATATAGTAAAAATGTTAAATATTATTACAATTTAAAATAACTGTTTGCTTTGAATACATTTAAAAATGTAATTTATTCCTGTAATGGTTGGATGGTATTACCGTTTCCACAAAAATATTAAGCAGCAAAAACTATCTTCAACATTGATAATAGAAATGTTTCTTGATCAGCATAATAGAATCATCATAATAGAATTTCTGAAGGATCATGTGACACTGACAACTGGAGCAATAATGCTGAAAATTCAACTTTGATCACAGGAGTAAATTGCAATTTAAAATATGTTAAAATAGAAAACAGTTATTTTAAATTGTAACAATACTTTACAGTTTAAATGTTTATTTTTGATCAAATAAATGCAGACTTAGAAACTTTTTTCAAAAACATAAAAAAAAAAAAAAAAAAAATCTAAATTATTCTAAACTTTGGACCAGTACCTGGTCACATATGTGTACAAAACACAGTTTGATCAATTCAGATATAAAAATTTATGAAAAAAAAAAAAAAAAAAAAACATGATGAATGTTAAACCACAACATTTTTATGACTATCATTTACAAATTCTTGTAAAATGGCAAATTTTATAAAGAATAAGAGCAGTATCAATCATATAATTTGCTCCGCCCAGTGTTGGGGAAAAGTAAAAAAGTAACTTCCTAAAAAAGTAACTAATTGCGTTAGTTGCTTTTTGTGGAAAGTAATGCGTTACTTTACTTTTGTGTTACTTTTTCACATCTGGGCTGGGCTTTGTTTGTTTTTTAATAAACCAGCTGTGCTGCCATTCTGAATAGCAGAAGAATAGGATGCAGAAGAAAGTTCACTTTAGCAATAAAAAAAAAAAAAAAAAAAAAAAAAAAAAAAAAATGAAACTGTGATGTTTAACTAAAGCCATTTTCACGTATTAGTATGGTTGAATCGAATCTTCGACGGTAAGACATTGGTTAATAAAGTGAGATTAAATACATAATAACATTTCATTATTTGCATATTCTCATAATATTCAGTATTTGCATTTCAGTTTTTATTCATTTTGAGAAATATCTGTTTTGTGCAAGTGAGATGAGTAAATGCTTGTTTGCAATAGAACAATATCCATCATGTTTCGTGATTTCTCTCAACATCGGAACAGGAGAGGTGTCAGTCAATAAATGTAAATACTTACTTGAAAAAGTAAATCAGCTATTTTGTTGTAAATTTAAAAGTACTGTTTTACTAGTTACCTGAAAAAAGTAATCTGATTACATCACTCACGTTACTTGTAATGCGTTACCCCCAACACTGGCTCTGCGGCCGGTTTTCTCTCAATTAACCACTGAATGGTCAGGTGGCACCAATCTGAGGACATAAGCAGTTTAATTCAAGCACCACGCTCCATTTAATTCAACTTAGGAGGGTGTTGACATGTAATGGCTGAAGAAAATGGACCCTGCCCTTAATATCCAAACAGAGCCAGAGGGAAGCATTTTATCTCCGCTGGCTTGCATGAGGAAAGTAAATTATTCAAAATGTATCCGTCAAACTGAAAGAGTTTTTGGCAAGTGAATGTGAGAGATCAGATCATATTTGGTTAAAGCTGTCTTTATGATTGCCATATGCTCCTCTACCTCACTGAACAAACAGAGCCGTGCCAAACGAGCCCATTGAAACAGGGATGCCTGTATTTAGGCCGTTTCACATCCTGGCAGCTGGCATTGTGTTGGTGATTGTTAGACTAATCATCAGCTCAATTACGCAGGAATGTGCCTGAGAGACGAGGAAGAAAGCTCTGTTTTGACAGCTCAGCACTCCAGGGCCGAGAAGTCAAGCTTCTTTGCAGGCTGACCCTCTTTTACTAAGACTTGGCAATTTGACACCGTGCTTTTCATGTATTTATCTAGCATTAAGCACAAAAAAGATTATTTTTTTTCCGGATTTGACACTTTGACCATTCAATCTGTATATTTCCTCAAAATATTCCTCATTTTGCGTAAGAGACTGTCCTAGGAATCGTGTATTTGTGACATCAGAAAACACACTTCATCTGCCAATATTTTTAAAAATAGCAACATTTCTCTGAAATGAATCACAGATGATCACTAGAATGTTCTTAACACAATTCATTTTATGCTCTTTTTATTTTACATTATTACTCACAACTGGTAAAAACACCTGTCTTCAGACCATAACTCAAAACTTCATATAGATTAATACATATATTTAAAACAAAAATATATTATTTATCTCTTAAAGTAATACTTTGTCCTGACAAAAGAAAAAGTTACACTTTATAAGGTTTTACACTTCCTACATTTTGACAACATTAAAATACAAAATTAAATGTTTAATAGATAAAAATATAGATTTATTATAGTTTTTACAGTAAATATTTTCTGATGATAAGTTAATTCAATAAATAGAATTATATGGGGTATTCTATAGAATTGGTTCAAAGTCAGAGTTGGAAACATCTTGTAAAAAATGTCTTTTTCTATAAATTTTGTATGTATGCAAATTGTACACATTTCTAGTAGTTGTGCAGTTAATTCTCATATTGTATTTTAAGAAAGTTTTGGAATATTTTTCTTCTCCCCAAATTTGTCACTACCGAAACATAATAATAGATCATTTAATAAGAAGGGTTACATTGACCTATTCAGATTTTGTTTACATCTACCATGTAAATATATATTTTTGTTATTTTAAAAAAAAAGTTTTCACAGGTAAATCAATAGCAATTACAATATTAACAATATTTCAGGTGTAATTTAGGAGATTTGTTGTATTTTTAATCCAATCTTTCCTTGTAAAAGGCATCAAGTTTATTATACTGATTTCAAAGTGAAGGATTCATTAGTTTTGAATATACATTGAACCAAACACTATAATAGCAACTTAGTTGATAATTCAATATAATTTATTTTTGACAAAACATCCATGTCCGTGACTGCACATTTTCAGTAGTGACAGTAATGTTTTTGTAGCGAACGCATTACACAATTTTAACTCACATACTAAAACACTAATGATTTGCATAATAAAACATGATTTGCATAACTCTACTAAAATTTAGTTTATTTTCCCCAAATAAATGATTATATGTTCCCTTTTGTCACTACCAAAACAATGATGTCACTACCGAAACATGTGATGAAGTCTTTAGAAAGATGCTAATCATCACATGGTTAGCTAGCACAGATCTGAACAGTTGTACACATAAAAAAAATATTGAATAACATTAAAAAAACAATGATTTCACAACCGGAGCTTCACCACATGTTTCGGTCGTGACTGTTTCAGATACTTTTGAGCCTAGCTCAAAGATGCTAATCAGCACATGGTTAGCTAGCACAGTTGTACACGTATAAAAACTAAATTTTATGGAATAACACCCAAAAAAGTTTGCTTAAGTGCAGAAAAAAAGGTGTTTGGTAGTGATGTTCCTTAAAGTTACACACAGATTTTCAGACTTTTGACACATTTAACTCAAAATGATGGTAGAAAGAGATGCTATGAGAGGAAGGGAGACTCTATTATCAAAAAAAAAAAAAAAAATCCTTAAAGTTTAATTGAGACTTTCATTGAACTCGCTTGTAGTTTTAAATGGGTTTATTGATAATTAACAACTGCAAATATAGCTTTAGGAAAGTACAGTCTGTCTGACAGTTTGATCAATTAATGCTCCAAAGGAATCGTAATAAAATGTGACTCAAGAGCTTTATCTGGCCTTTTTCAGGCTCCTGGGGTGAATTGGCGTGGCCATCCAGCTTTTATGCACAGGGCTTTTGTTTGACGCACAGTCAAGCCATTCATTTGATTTCACTGACTTTAAAGGAACTATTTGAGTTGATTGGCGGATTCTGAACTGTAATGAAAAGAATTTATTCATAGACTTTCCCCGGCACTTATGCAGAACTTGCAAGTATGAAAGGAAAAAGGTCATTAAATATTTTACTGTTTAACAGATACAAATGTTATGCATGCCAATTACATAAAGTGACCCCCAAAAATATGTCACCTGTAAACAAATAGCATTTCCTGTAGCTAAATTCATTCATTTTAATCAGCTGATGTTTTGGGTATTTTTATTGAATGTGTGAAGTCAGTTCTCTTCAAGTTCACACAGGTGTCCTTGAAGGTCATCCATTTTACAACCACAAAGTGTAACAATACTATTTCTATTATAACATTTTGAACAATATATGTATTTATTTATTTATTTATTTTCTTAAATTAGACTTTTTTAGAAGTTAGAATGCACCCCGTCCTGTATTGAGTTGCTTTGGAAGAGCCTGTGATCTCCAAGGGGTGCCATGGAGAGCTGACAGGAATTAGCATAGAAGTGCATCCCATGCTAATGTGAAGGCTGCAGTCTCAGTACTTGGATTGCCCGGCTCCAGGCAGGGGCTCCGTGTCTCCAATGGACGGTTTCCTGAAGGAGGGGCAGAGCCTGTGGAGCAGCCCATGAAGAAACTCAGCTTCCTTCTACACTGCTGAGATAGCAAGAGTCATCTTCAACGCTGAGTACTGAGCGCAGAACCCCTTTGAGAAAGTGCTGAATTTTTATAGATTATTATGATATATACACAGCAAAATGCCTAGAGTTAAATCAACTCTGCTTAGAGTACATGTGGTCCATCTCTAAGTAGTGTTAAAATAACACTGAAGCAGAGTTAAAAGTAATGAGATAATTAAGCAGTTAATAAGGCTGTGACTTAAGTCACTTGTAGTTCTTGTGTTTTTTTCTTATTTCTTCAGTGATTCTGCTTGTTAACAGCAGGTGTTCATCACTAATGCACACTCATTACTTAATTAAATGCTTAATTATCTCATTAAATTTAACTCTGCTTCAGTGTTATTTTAACACTATTTAGAGAGGGACCATATGTACTCTGAGCAGAGTTGATTTAACTCTGGGGATTTTGCTGTGTATTGTTATGTTGTTGGTCACTTATGAAGGACAGATTTAAAATAAATAAAATAATAAATAAACAAACAAATATAAATGAATGAATGACTGAATAATACTTTTTTCAGCAGTGTTTAATTTCAGATTAAATGTAAATTATTTGTTTATATGTCTTTAAATCATGTATGTTTTATGTTATTTGTCTTTAAACCATGTAAATCCTGCACATTATTAGTATATTTGAAAAGTAAACAGTGAACAACTAAACAGAGAGTCAAATCTGTCAAAATGTTTTAAGAATGAGGAGATAAACTGTGACAGTGCTGTGTTGTCACTATGTACCTCTGTTTTTATGCCTTTAAACAGTTTTGTTTTCCTGGAATCTTAGTTTGTAACTCATTCGCTGCTTCTGAAATCGTATGTTTTTCTACTATATAGCATGCGAAAACAGTACACCAACAGAGTAGTATGTCTGAATTCATAGTATTAAAAAAAAAAAAAAAAACAGTAGGTGAAAAGTCCCCATATAACCTACTATTTCCGGCGAGATTCTGAAGTGTTTCCTTTGTTTCCTTTCTGTTGCCATGGTTTCTTAGTATGTTTTTGTTTGTTGCTATGGCTACTCATTGTTTGATTGATTTGATTCACCTGTTCCTTGTTTAGTTCTTTAGTTTGAGTTGTTCTCTGTCTGTTTTCATCTATGTTTAGTTGATTGTGATTCTCCTGCATTCCAATATTCTGCTGAGCTCTTGCGTGTTTTTTGTTTTGGTTTATTGTTTAATAAAGGGACTGCTGTGTATATATCCTTCTCTTCCTTTCTACAACCAACTGTGAAATAAATAAATAAAAAATAAATATATAAACAAATAGCATATTAAAATATTAATATATTACATATGACACTCACAATATATTTAGCAACTTTTTATTTTATTAATTTACATTGTGCTGTATTTACTTTATTATTTTTTGGCAGGTTGGCAGGTAAGTAATGTTGGCAGGTAAGTAAATGTAAGGTAGTAGCAGAAAAAAAAACTTGTTTTGGTGAGTACTGATAAAATTTAAAAGGGGAATTAGACATCATAAACATAAACTTTATTGTAAGGGTCATTTTACAGTTAGTGTCGCCCTGTTGTCTTTTCATATTTTGAAAATCAATCACATTAATGATCCTTATGGTTTTGTCATGCAATAAACACTCATATCGTGCAGTACCACACACTGACCTGTCTTTCCCAAGCTTCCTATTCATAAGGGCGGCCATGTGTTTTCTGCTGTTTATGTCACTCTTGTGGAGAGTGGCTGAATGTAGCTGGCAGGTCTCTTTACCCCGCATTTATCTGCTGCTTTCCGGTCTGTTAGGACCACTTGAGGAGCTCTCCTACTGCTTGTCATCACAGGCCCATCTCAAAACTTATATAATCAAGTACAGCAATTAGCAAAGCAGAAGGATGGTGTACCCCTCTGATATGAACAGGCTTATTTATTCATCCATTAGAACAAGATAACAGCAATTATTCAAGTCCCATAATTTTGTTTTAATGGTCAACATGGACAAAAACATTGAGGAACATGGATAAAAAGTATAGCACAGTGACTGTTAGACACAGTACTGCAGTAGCAGGCACTTGTGATTTTAATTTGAAAAATTTTGGCTCAGCAAATGTGTATTTATTACTGAAAATATATACTTTAAAGGAATATTAACTGCTAACTGAAAGTAATGTTTTCGGACACTTAATTGCATGTTAATATGGGTGCTTTTTGACACTTATGTAGCTAGTACATCTTTATATATAATTTCATAATTCATAACTTCTGTTTTCTTTGAAATATGGTTACATTGTACTGTTGAATGTTCTGACAAGCATTTATGGTAAACTAAAAAAACCTTTATTGAAACTTGTATTTTTGTATTTAAGTATATTTGTAATTGCACGTGCAATGATGAAGTTGCAATTTAGTACATTTAAAATATATTAACCTTAAATGTACTATCAAATTATAGTTAAAATTATAAAATTAAAGTACTTTACATATGTTTTAATTCAACAATAAATTGTTTAAACATAATTGTTTGAAAGTAAAATGTTTAATTTAACATTATCACAAAGTGCTCTTTTTAAAAGCCTAATTAAGTGTGTTAAAGGGGTAGTTCACCCAAAAATGAAAAGAATTGTCATCATTTAATCAACCTCATGTCGATCCAGACCTGCAAGGCTTTCGTTCATCTTCGAAACACAAATCAAGATATTTTAAACAAAATCTGAGAGCTCTCTGTCCCTCCATCAAAAGTCCATGCAACTACCACCTTGTCACTTCAGAGATCATAAAATGAATCCACATGAATTGAGCGGCTTAGTCCAAATTTTCTGAAAATAATCAATCTCTTTATATGATGAACAGATTGAATTTAAACTTTTATTCACATATAAACATTGATCAGCAAACATAAACTGAAGCTCAACCGAACCTGCGGGAACAAACCTCATTGGTTCCTGCAGAAGCTCAAACGTGTTACATAACACGAATGAACCTCATAGGTTTTTGCGGAAGCTTAAACGTGCTGCTTAACATGAGAATGAACCTCATTGGTTCTTGCTGAAGCTCAAACGTGCTGCTTAACATGAGAATGAACCTCATTGGTTCTTGATGAAGTTCAAACGTGCTGTGTAACACTAATGAACCTCATTGGTTCTTGCAGAAGCTCAAACTTGCTGTGTAACACATAAATGAACCTTATTGGTTCTTGCAGAAGCTCAAACGTGCTGCGTAACACTAATGAACCTCATTGGTTCTTGCAGAAGCTCAAACTTGCTGTGTAACACATAAATGAACCTTATTGGTTCTTGCAGAAGCTCAAACGTGCTGCGTAACACAAGAATGAACCTCACTGGCTCTTGCTGAAGCTCAAACCTGCTGCGTAACACATGAGAATGAACCTCATTGGCTCTTGCTGAAGCTCAATTGTGCTGCGTAACATGAGAATGAACCTCACTGGATCTTGCGGAAGCTCAAACGTGCTGCGTAACACAAGAATGAACCTCACTGGCTCTTGCTGAAGCTCAAACGTGCTGCGTAACATGAGAATGAACCTCACTGGCTCTTGCGGAAGCTCAAACGTGCTGCGTAACACAAGAATGAACCTCACTGGCTCTTGCTGAAGCTCAAACGTGCTGCGTAACACGAGAATGAACCTCATTGGTTCTTGCGGAAGCTCAAACGTGCTGCGTAACACGAGAATGAACCTCATTGGTTCTTGCGGAAGCTCAAACGTGCTGCGTAACACGAGAATGAACCTCATTGGTTCTTGCGGAAGCTCAAACGTGTTGCGTAACACGAGAATGAACCTCACTGGCTCTTGCTGAAGCTCAAACGCGCTGCTTAACACGAGAATGAACCTCACTGGCTCTTGCTGAAGCTCAAACGTGCTGCGTAACACGAGAATGAACCTCATTGGTTGTTGCGGAAGCTCAAACGTGCTGCGTAACACGAGAATGAACCTCATTGGTTCTTGCGGAAGCTCAAACGTGCTGCGTAACACGAGAATGAACCTCATTGGTTCTTGCGGAAGCTCAAACGTGTTGCATAACACGAGAATGAACCTCACTGGCTCTTGCGGAAGCTCAAACGTGCTGCGTAACACGAGAATGAACCTCACTGGCTCTTGCTGAAGCTCAAACGCGCTGCGTAACACGAGAATGAACCTCATTGGTTCTTGCTGAAGCTCAAACACGCTGCGTAACACGAGAATGAACCTCATTGGTTCTTGCGGAAGCTCAAACGTGTTGCGTAACACGAGAATGAACCTCACTGGCTCTTGCTGAAGCTCAAACGTGCTGCGTAACACGAGAATGAACCTCATTGGTTCTTGCGGAAGCTCAAACGTGCTGCGTAACACGAGAATGAACCTCATTGGTTCTTGCGGAAGCTCAAACGTGCTGCGTAACACGAGAATGAACCTCACTGGCTCTTGCTGAAGCTCAAACGCGCTGCGTAACACGAGAATGAACCTCATTGGTTCTTGCTGAAGCTCAAACGCGCTGCGTAACACGAGAATGAACCTCATTGGTTCTTGCGGAAGCTCAAACGTGCTGCGTAACACGAGAATGAACCTCATTGGTTCTTGCGGAAGCTCAAACGCGCTGCGTAACACGAGAATGAACCTCATTGGTTCTTGCTGAAGCTCAAACGCGCTGCGTAACACGAGAATGAACCTCATTGGTTCTTGCGGAAGCTCAAACGTGCTGCGTAACACGAGAATGAACCTCATTGGTTCTTGCGGAAGCTCAAACGCGCTGCGTAACACGAGAATGAACCTCATTGGTTCTTGCGGAAGCTCAAACGCGCTGCGTAACACGAGAATGAACCTCATTGGTTCTTGCGGAAGCTCAAACGTGCTGCGTAACACATGCTTGCGTGCTTGAGCTTCCGTTTACCATAAATGGTGTATGCGTTGATAAATGTTTATATGTGAATAAAAGCCTAGATTCAGTCTGTTCACCAAAGCGATTATCTCTTTTTGGAAAAGAGTTTGGGACTAAACTGCTCAATTCATATGGATTAGTTTCACAATCTGTTCATGAACATTTTGTAGTTGCGTAACTGTCAATGGAGGGACAGAAATCATTTGTGTTTTGAAGATAAATGAAAGTCTTATAGGTTTGGAACGACATGAGGTTGAGTAAATGATGACAGAATGCTAATTTTTAGGTGAACTAACACTTTAGAAACAAAATCATGAAGTGTACTCTACTCAAGTGGTCTTTTATTTCATTAATATTATATAATTTGCAACTACAGTTTTTTTATATATATATTCTTTTAAGAATTAAAGTACACTACAATTGAGCACAGTTCTTTTTCACAAGTTTACACTTGTGAAAATAGTCTTTCTAGTCTAGAGTTTGAGAAACATAACATGTTGTAGTTTCTAATTCTGCCTCAGTATGAAGCAGCTGGTGATGTTCTGAGAGCTGCAGCAGGAATGTGAGAGGGTCAGTGCCGCCACCTGGTCAGAGATCTCACTCCGAACCCCACATTCACACTAACTGAGCTTCTCCACTCACAGGACAACCGGCCCAACAGCTGTCTTTTACGACGAAAATAATGCAATATCTGGCACTGTGCTTGTATAAAAATATTTAAAGCCGCATCTCTCCAAAATAATGTTCGATTTCACACCAGAATGCATATTCTACGCTCTCTGCATTCTTTGAGTGGATTTGGGTTGAAGTTACACAGAGAGGCCGGTCGCCACATTCTTTTGGTTTATCACAATCTCTATTAGGACATATCTGCAGTGGATAAGAGGAGTCTGTTTTAACTGCAATTGTTCAAGTTGTCTTGGATCGAACTTCCTAGCCAGACAGGAAGCACATACCAACTTTTGACATTTAAGAGCATTCACAAACATTTTTGCAATATAACACCGTTTATGACACGTCCCAGATTTTGTGGCTTTGTGAGAGATGAAGCTAAATGTGAATGGAATGATACTATCCCTTCTGGGACTTTGTGCTCTCCGTATTTTGTTCCCAAAATTGGTCAAGAGTTATTCTGCAGCACAACCAGTGTGTTTTGGTGCCACCGACCTCTCAAATGGCTAACATCCTATTGACGAGGAAAAGTAAATAGATAAAAGCACTACCATTGACAACATTTAAAGGGACAGTAACCACTGTAATGATTTAATAAATCAATTCAAACAAAACAGGTTGTTTGCCAATAAAACTTAGCAGTTCATGTAAGGCTGTAAAACTACTTCCTCAAAGGCAAGACAATTTGACATCAAAAATAATCTATTAACACATATTACAAATATAAAACACCAATCAGTAAAGTCACAAGACCATTTTAGACAAATATATTAAAGTAAATAAAGATTTTCTCAGACATTCACACATTTCTGCCTTGTACTATACTAATACAATCAGTTCTTTCAACAGAACCTGCGTAAGTACATAAATGCAGTTCTAAAGCATCAACCATGTCGAGAAAACCTCCTTTGTGTAAAGAAAGAGGGAGATATGCCTCTTAAACCTCATTTGGGGCGTGTGGCATCCTTTACGCCAGAGCTCTTAACAGGAAAAGCCCAGATGGGAGAAGGAGCGTCCTGAATTGGATCTCTGTCCATGAGTGCACAAACTCAGACAGGATGGTATGCTTTACAAAAACATTAGTTTTCCCCAAAGCTGTTTTTGTGCTTGTCTCACTGATAGAGACTGATCTGCCCCCTGAATAGTTCCCAAGACAGTCCTCTGAGGAAAGACTCCACATGCAGTTTACTGTGGGCCTCGGCTGCAGAAGTGGTCCAGTCTAAGGCATGAAGTCCAGTGAATCTTCTCCGTCTCAGAACCAAACACTGGCCTTCGCTTTGTCTTGCTCAAGCGCTGCGGGTGAGGAAATAAATCTTGTTAAAACACGCTTGCTTCATCCAGAAACATAACATTAGGGGTGTACCGATTTATGACGGTTTATGCTAGGAAAGCAGAAATGTGTAAGCAGGATGAAAATTTGTAATGTCATTTATATAGCAGAAGATATACTAGTGGGAATGCACCAGTATTAAAATTCTGGCTGATACGATAAGGTGATAATTATTTTCATGACTTTAGACATATTATGTTAGACAAATAAATTAAAAGGTTAGTTCACGTAAGACCTTCGTTCATCTTAAGAACACAAATTAAGATATTTTTGATGAAATCCGATGGCTCAGTGAGGCCTGCATTGCCAGCAAGACAATTAACACTTTCAGAAGTCCAGAAAGCTACTAAAGACGCATTTAAAACAGTTAATGTGGTTCAACCTTAATGTTATGAAGCGACAAGAATACTTTTTGTGCGCCAAAAAAAACAAAATAATGTGATAAATAATATCTAGTGATGGCCGATTTCAAAACACTGCTTCATGAAGCTTCGAAGCTTTGCGAATCTTTTGTTTCGAATCAGTGGTTCAGAGCGTGTATCAAACTACCAAAGTCACGTGATTTCAGTAAATGAGGCTTCGTTACGTGATAAGTGTTTTGAAATTTCAGTGGTTCACCACTGGGGGGCGTGACTTTGGCAGTTTGATACACACTCCGAACCACTGATTCGAAACAAAAGATTCGTAAAGCTTCGAAGCTTCATGAAGCAGTGTTTTGAAATCACCTATCACTAGATATTGTTGAATAAAGTTGTTATTTTGTTTTATTGGTGCACAAAAAGTATTCTTGTCGCTTCATAACATTAATGTTGAACCACTGTAGTCACATGAACTGTTTTAAATATGTCTTTAGTAGCTTTCTGGGCATCTGAAAGTGTTAATTATCTTGCTGGCAATGGAGGCCTCACTGAGCCATCGGATTTCATCAAAAATATTTGTGTTCTGAAGATGAACGAAGGTCTTACGGGTGTGGAACGACAGAATTTTCATTTTTGGGTGAACTAACCCTTTAAAAATAAACCAATGAAATCTGAAAAAAGATAATAATTAAAGTTTTTAAATTATATAAAAAAAATTTAAAATATTAAAATATTTGGTTACACTTTATTTTACAGTGTCGTAATTACATTGTAATTACTCAAATAAGTACTGAGTATTATTAATTAACTAAATGTACTTACTATAGAGTTACAGTTAGGGTTAGGGTTTGGTTTAGGGTGTTACTTGTAATTATGCTTAATTTACTGTTATTACTATAGTAAGTACAAGTAGTAATGTGTAACTACGGCACTGTAAAATAAAGTGTCACCAAATATTTAAAAATAATTAATTAATTTGATTTTAAAAATAACTTAAAGGCAAAAGCAATTTAATTGTAAAAATATGGCAAAATATGCACAATTAAGTGTGCAGCATCCACTGACATATCTAATAATGGCCATAAAATGTAAAACATCTGTAATATCGACCAATAACTGACATGATATTGATTTATCATGCATCTCTTGATATAAATGTGGCTATCAGTGGCAGCACTGCTTTACATTATTTATATGTGAAACTTGAAAGCAACAACAAAATGTAGGTAATGTGAAAATAAAGAGTCTGACATTTTCCAAACTAGTCAAGACAAATGAGAAATAGTTATTCTGATTTGGTGGTGTTATATAAGGGTGTTATTAGAGTCATAACTATCCATTATATTATAATAGATTTACAGTCTTGAGTTGTGAAGGTATGTTTTCACTGACGCTAGGCTTCTCACTCATTTGTTACTGCTCAAAGGTTTGGGGTCAGTTAGAAATTAATACTTTTATTCAGCAAGAAAGCATTAAATTGATAAAAAAGAGACAAAAGTAATGTAACAAAAAATTTCTATTTCAAGTAAATGCTGTTCTTTTGAACTTTCAATCTGTTACATTTCACGATTCCGCAAAAATATTAAACAGCACAAATGTTTTCAACATTGATAATAATAAGAAATGTTTCTTGAACAGCATATTAGAATGATTTCTGAAGGATCACGTGACACTGAAGACTGAAAATGATGCTGAAAATAAATTTATCTTTGTCACATTTTAAAATATATTAAAAAGAAAACAACATTTGAAAATATTACTGTTTTACTGCATTTTTAATCAAATAAATGCAGCCTTGCTGAGCATAAGAGACTTCTTTCAAAATCTTTGAACGGTAGTGTATGAGATGAAGCTTTTGACTGTAAATAATCTATTTCACTGAATTATCCAAAAATAGGCATAATCACAACTATTTTTGTCCACCTTTCAATAAAAATGACTACATCATCATGATTTACAAATTATATAATGCTGCAAAACAGATACTGTAAACACAGTATGCAGATATATGATCTGCTCCCTCATCTTGCCTCACCTGTATCATAGATGTCCACTGACCCGTGGAAAGAAACGGGCCAGTTGGGTGCTGGGATGCTACTCGGTTCCAGCTCTGTTTTGATTCCATCTGTGCAGGACGTCGGGCTGCATGACGCTCTTACACCAGGTAGCAGAAGGGGGCTGAAGCGGGGGTCCAGAGCGGGGCTGTGAGCGTGATGGAGCATGCGGTGGGCATGGGAATGTGGATGGCGGGGATGCATGTGAGGGTACATCTCGTGTACGTGGGGGTATCCCGCTCCACTCTGGGCTCCTAGGCCGTAGTGCCAAGAGTCAGTAAGAGCAGAAGGAGGGGGCAGGCCGGTCTGCGCGAGGCTGTGGCTGCTCCAGATGCCGGTGTCTGCAGGGTGGAAGGCAGCGCTGTGGGGGAAGTCAGGGTGAGAGGAGGGGACACATGGGCTGGATTGAGATGGGTAGCCGCTACCCCACAGGGACGACGATAAAGAGCCACACTGACCCTCGGAGTGGGAGTTTCCTTCTGAAACACAACAAACAATTAGTTCCTTAGTACCTGGAGAAATGATTCACATGGTTTTGTAGTATTCTGTCATACCACTTAAAAATAACATTACATTGAAAATATAAGAGAAATGTATACTTTCAATTATATTCATATACATTTTTAACATAAAATCTTGATGTTTAAAAAAAGGTTCAGAAACACAGAATGCGTTTAGCTTAGCAGTAATGCTGTATTGACCAATCAGAAGCCAGGACTGGAACTATGAGTTTATATTATGTTGCAGGTCAATTTAACCCACACCATTTTTTGTCGGAACTATCGGTTAACCTATATATATATATATATATATATATACGAACTCTGTGTTGTGGGATGTGCACACATCTTTTTATCTATTATTATTCATATTTATCCAATTCAACCTGGAAATTTCATTGTTAAAGGCAGCTGTAAAGAACAAAAAACAAAACAAAAAAAAAAACAGAATATGTGCTTTTCCCATACTTTTTCTGTGTACATTTTTTAAAATAGGAAAAAAAATGGTTACAACATTGGGTAACACTTTCTTTTAATGTCTTTGTTACACATTACATGTACTTACTATAGTAATAACAGTAAATAATGCATAATTACATGCAACTAACCCTGTATAGTAAGTACTTGTACAAGCACATTAGCACTTAAAAACTGCAACAAGTACATCTTAAAATAAAGGGTTACACTTTATTTTAAGATGACAAAGTTACATTGCACTTACTCAGATAAATATTTAATATTAATTAACTACATGTACTTACTATAGAGTTATGGTTAGGGTTTGGTTTAGGGTTAGTTACTTGTAATTATGCATAATTCACTGTTATTGCTTGCAGTACGTGTAGTAACGTAACTATGTCACCTTAAAATAAAGTGTAACCATCATATGTTATCTTGTTTATTTTTTTGTAATGAGTGAGAACTATTAAGGTAAATGGTGTGATTTTTGTTAAATTGAACTGAATGCAATCATGGTGAATTTGACACACAACATAAAGATTGTCCCCAGATTTTTATTGTGATACCATGGATAATATTGAACAGTATAAAATGAATAGTTTTTAATGTATTTATTAGCACAATTATTGTATTTCAGGATTACAAATATTGTAGATCCCCCTTTTATCACTGTCTCCTACCTTTCCATGGTCCTCCAGAGTGAAGTCTGCCGGTTTTAGCGTCATTGCTGAAGGCGCTGGGCTGGCTCAAAGCACGTGAGAAATGTTCGTCCACCACATCCCCGATGTCTCCACGGAAATAGGTGAACACCACACACCTGGCACTCAAGTACTCGGCCTCGGCGGGCTGCGTCTCCTTGCAGCGCTCCTCTTCCCCAGCATTCTGCTCCTCCTCTGGCGGAAGCTCAGGCTCAGGACGGGGCTTCAGAGCTCCAGGCTGCTTATTCTGGCCACAGTGAGAGGGAAACTCCTCAGAATCCTGCATCCTGCTGTAGGCACCGAACTTCTTCTGCTGAAAGACACAGATTTGTGTTCATTATGAAGAATTACTGGTCAGGGGTTAAAAGCGAGCGGCAGCACACACATTCACCACCTGGTCTTCGACCAAAATAGATTGCTGAGGATTGTCTCTGAACTGATGGCCCAGTGCCCACACTTGGCACATTAGCGGAACGCTGAATTACGCCCATGAAGATTTCCGTACGAGAGACTGTATAAACACATTCAGTTGTAATATGCAGTTTGGAATTTCAAGAATTCTATATCAGATGTCATAAAATACGGTTTTATTTAATAACAGTATAGTATTTAGAGAAGAAATCAGAATGGACACACCTTCTCATATCATTTGTATTATTTTCCATATTTTAGAGTAACAATAAAGTCATCAAAACTACAAAACAAAGTATGGGAATTATGTATTGACTAAAATGTTAAAAGAAAAAAAAAGACATTTACTGGTACAACTCTAGTCCATTAAAAATGTTTTAAATAAATAGAATTGTATATATATATATATAAAGTTAGACATATATATGTAAAAAGTTATAGTTATATATACTAACTTTTTACATATAACATATATATATATATATATATATATATATATATATACATATATACAATTCTATTTATTTAAAACATTTATATATATATACATTTTTAATACATATATATATATATATATATATATATATATATATATATATATAAAAGTTAGACATATATATGTAAAAAGTTATATATATGTATATATATATATAGTTAGAAAATTTTGCTTCAACTGTTTTTTTCACTGTCCAACTTGTCCATTAAAATAGTGTATTGTAATAGTATACAGTATGAATGCAACATTTATAATGCTTTTTCTTAAAGCTTTAAATACTTTTTAACTCAACTTTTTTCTCAGCAAAAATGTCTGAGGCAAAACTTTCTTTTTCTAAGTTCTCATGAGTCGTCAGTGTGAGCCCAAATAAAGCACCTACCTGCTGCTGCTGCTGCTGGTGATGGTGATGGTAGTACGCCGCTTTGTAGGCTGCTGCTGCCGCCGCTGCTGATGTCGCAGGCAAGTAGTGATGAGCTCCATAACTCTGATGATACATAACATCCAAACAACTCATGGCAGAGGCTTAGACGATCTCAAGAGGCTCTTCAGAAACACGGCAGCTTCCTCAACCACAGATAAATGATGTCATCATTCCCCTCTATATAAACCTGAGCGTTGACAAAAGCGCCGCGGTTTGTAAAAGAAAATATTAGCATAAAAACAAAAGTGTCCCCATCGGGGCTGCACCACCTACAGACAGACCGCGGATCAAAACAGAGCGACAGACGCGAACTGCTCGTGAAAGTTACAGGAGCTTCGCTGATTGGAGGGAAGTTTGGAGCGCTGAGATCTGATTGGTATAATCAGGGCTCCGCTGAATAACCTAAACAAATATTCATAAAGCAATACTTTACCAGTAATCTTCTGGTAAAAGATGGGCAAACTGCTCAGTGAAGCACAAAACTAACATTTTAACAAAAACAGCTGGTTATTTGAGGTTGTAAAAAGCATTATGCCTTTATTTGCATTCTTGCTTTGCATTAATTTTATGTTTCTGTACCTTATTAAAGTAATTTTACGCTGGTAATATGTTTGGAAATTGTAATAACAGAGGTTTTGTGTTTATGTCCTGTCCTCTTAATTAGCAGGTTCAAGGTAGGTTTGCATTAGGCATGTGCTGCCACCTGCTGTAGACCAACTGAGTGTCTAAACCGAAACACTGCCTGAGGTTGATGAGATAAAAGACCATTTTACAGTAGATTTTTAAAAATTCTGGCAGACAAAGAATGTAATCTTTTAGCTTTAATATTTTTTGTTTTTAATGAATTGCATTGTGTCATTTCAAGCTAGAATAAACAAAAGCCTAATATGAACAATGTTAAATTATACCTAAAAAAAAGGTAACATATTGACAGTTTTATTATTAATTTAGCTCATGACACTGAAATGTGTTTATTAGAAAGAACATTGAGAAAGAATGCTGATGTTTCTATAAATATCCACTTTTCAGTAATCAATAATTTATAGTACTAACTTATAACTAATGCAACAACACTAATGAAGTTACTATGAATGACAGAGTTTATTTATTTGAAGGGAAAGTGAGAGTAAGACAGAGTTGGTAAAAGGAGTAATGTATAACATGGGGACACAACCTCAAATCTTTTAAATTGACAGAATAAATACAAAATACTCTTTATTTCCATTTTTAATCACAATTTGCATTGTTCCTATTACAGCAAAGAGAAGCTGAAAACAAAGGGCAGGGGACAGACCATTGACCTGAGAAGAATAAGGTTATGTTAAAATATTTAAAATAAATTATAAAATCAAAGTTGCTGAATTTGTATGTATGAAAAATCACTATAACACATAACAGTTTTGGGTCTTAATCATTATAATAATCAGTTTTCATGCATATCTTTTTCCATTCACAAACATGGAGTGATTGTATTCCTGGTCTATTATAAAGTAATGGATCAGCATTTTAAAGGCACAATATGTAAGATTTTTGGATTAAAATATCCAAAAAACATATTTTGTTGACTTGTGTACTTACATCATCCCAAATGTTTCCAAGAATGTTTAAATCCAATTTTAACCAGGACACAGACCGTGTCCGTGTGTCGCTTATCAATGACATTGAATTCTTTTCTTTTTTATTTTGTAGAAACCATGGAAACACCAAAGATGCTTTAATATATTATGTGTTTTATTAGACAGGTGAGCAACTTTTTGGATACATTCATCGATAGAAAACTAAGCATTGTATATTTCAACACAGTAAGTCTTTTTGTTTAAATCTCGTTTTCTTGATTTACCGCAAGTATACCATGTTTTACTGATATTTATCTAGCTTACTGCAGTGTGCAACAAGTGTCTCATAGCGGCCGCCAAGGGAATGCAGAGTAGCACTATAACAGCTTTCAACACACAAATGTATCTAATATGATAAAACAGTGCCGTGTTTCCCATACTCTTGACCGGAAGAAGCAGAAGCGGCGACTGCGGCATAATAAAAGTTGCGCTGCTCTCGAGACGTGCGTCACGCTCGTCTCTCGTTATCAATCGCTCCAGCGGCCTCGTTTCTGCTCGCAAAGCACTCGGCCCAGCTCTGTTTCATACTACAGTAACGTTAATAATTCATCCATGAACATGATTTCTCTCCGAATCCCGTCCTGATTCTTTTCCACCGGCTGTAGACGTGAAGACAACAGTAATGATTCCGCGAAATCAAGGCATCATCAAGCTATGCCTTTGTTTTGAATAAGTGACCTCTAGGGCCGAAAATGTACATATTGTGCCTTTAATCATTCTATCAACTTTATTATCACATCAATGCAACAAAGCCAACCCAATTGGGAAGAGTTTAGAAAAGACGTAGTTCATTATATTATTCATTTGCTCTGCCCAGCTCTGTTCCCAGTTGATGTCAGAGCTGAACTTGTCATTGCAAATGGTTTGTTCACTTTGATGGTTAGACACAATGCAGAAGGAGATGTGAATATTTCAGTGGTGTTTTGATACTAGTTTATCTAGGGCACAGTCACTGAGAAGAGAGTTACAGCCACACACACACACACGTTCAGTACAGTGCAGTGAAGTCTTCTTGTCGATCCAAGTTAATCCTACAGGTCTAACTGAATCTCACTGCAGTGATTTCCTTCTCCCTGTGTTCCACTTTATACTAGTATGACTCTATGATATTTCATATCATGTTTATCATCATTTTTTAATAAGCATTTGAGCCGTTTGAGCAGGAAACACATAGTAGTGAATTAGTTCTCTCTCTCCTGCCTCACAGCTCACAAAGGATGCTTCAAAGTCTAACCCTGTGGCACGATACTTCATAAGACACTGCTATATTGTAAAATTCCATTGGCACACATTTTATCAAATCCCCCATGTGGTGGAGCCATTTTACTTGAGAACAAAGGGAAATTAAAGTAAAATGAAAAGTGATAATTAGATCCCCCCTCATTTTAAAGTCCTGTCAAGCCATTGGGCAACACTTTTTAAATCTATACAAATACAGTTCAGTTGTTTTCATATCATTTCCAGTGCCAGACTATGCAAGAACAAGGGCATCAATAAGAGTTCAAAGCATGCAATGTTTATACATTTGTTAATTCTACACTCTTGTGATCACTCATTGATCTCAGAAGAACCATGTTTGGTTTTTCTTGTAGTGTGAAGAATCTCAATAACCTTTTTACACTAAAGAATCTTTTGTGCATTGATATTAAAGGTTCTTCATGAAACCATAGATGCCACTAAAGAACCTTTATTAAGGAAACACATGACTATATGGAAAGAGTTTTTTCAATAGCCAATGCCAATACCAGCATAGAGTATAGAATAGCGGGCAATTTGTTTTGCCCACTTCACCATATAAAATCTACTTGCAGAAAAAAAAAAAAAGAACAAAAAAAGTGACCTACATAATGCAGGAAGACTGGTGTGCAGGAATGATTTTTATTTATTTATTTATTTATTTATTTATTATTAACAATTTAAGTTAAATTGAGAATTCCGTTATTTTACAGTTTAATCATCTCTTCACTACCGTGACCAAGTCTATATAATCCACAATGGTGGAAACTGTCACAGGTGTGGCACAAAAGACATACAGGTTGATGTATTGTGCGATGTAAAAACAATCAATCCAGCCATGACCTTTGCATTTGAGAATTTGCCTGCAGACAAGACTTCTGTTCAGAGGAACAGCGGCATTAACCCTCAATTAAATGCAAATTAGAGTAACACAGCAACTTTGTTAAGTGCTAGTGTACTGACAATTGAGGGTGGAGATTAGCTGACATTATCAAAATCTGTTAGACACTGAAGATAAGAGCTACACCCATCTGACAATGTCACAGTCTGTTTGCCTAGACGCATTATATAATATAAAATAATAATGTAAGGGCCTGATGGCCATGCATACTCACTTTCAGGACATGGCAGGAAGAGTCAAATAGGTGGGCATGCTTGACATGCTATTATTATATGCTATCACTTTATGCAGCACTGTCTATATCTGTGAAACACTGATGAAATGAGAGAGGGAAGAGACAAGTTGAGTAAACACATAAGATCCCAGAAACTGGTTGCCATTACAGTGAAGCTATAAAATTGTTTTACAGTAAAAATACATTCATGCATAGTAATTACCACTCAGGAATTACCACTAGGTGTTTCTATTCCTTGTAGTTCTAGAGCTAAAAGAGCTGTCAGAATGTCACTATAAAATAAATGCACTTAAACATTTAATTTTAATAAAATGTTTAAACCTTTAACAAATGTTTTGATAACAAAACGGGTAACACTTTGTTTCGATGGTCATTCTACTACAAGTAATTTTGCAACTACATGTCAACCAGCAGTCATCAGAGTATTTGTCAACGGATAGATGAGGAACACAGAGGTGCGTGATGCACGTCCTGATATTGCTGAGTTAGATGCGTTCCTGGGTCAACATATTTTGTTGATCCTGGAACAACATTCCAGTCTGAAAATTTAGTCTTAACCCTATTCCTACCCCTAAACCTAACCCTACCCATAAGTTATCCCAAAAATCAGAGGGAAATGATAGATGAATAACACTGATGTAGAAGCACCAATTCATGATTTTAAGCCTAAACTTGACATAATCTGTAAACTTGTCCCTCAAATCTGATTGGTTGATTTGAATGTTGTACCAGGATCAACAAAAATGTTGACCCAGGAACATGTTGAACTCAGCAATATCAGGTCAGCTACACGGCACTATCTGTTTGTGATGCAGTCTTTGTGTTTCTTTCTCAGGAGATCCAGTGGGGCTGAGGAGCGTGGAAACAACGGAGAGCAGGAGCTGTGGAGAACTAGGATGGCCAGCAGGAACAACAGGTAAGTGTAGCTCAGGTAAGTCGATCCGGGAACACAGCTAGTTAAGGTTGAGACCAGACAGTGAGTGAACGGGTGGAGTGCAGTATATATGGAGCTGGCTGCTGATTGCTGACAAGTGAATGGCATTAGTAATCTGGTGATTGGGATCTGGTGACGGTGCTGAGGGGTGACGGTGGTGACTGTGTTGACTCCCTGACAGTATTAGTAGTCTGTCTGATTAATATCTGCTAACTCTTTATTTTGATGGTCCCTCAACAGACATTCTACTGACTTTCAGTATCTTTGCAACTATGTCAGCAGAACCCCAAAACCTAACACTAACATAACAGTCTAACAGTCTACTAATACTCTGAGAGTTAGTTGACATGGAGTTGCAAAGTTACTTATTGTTAGTAGAATGTCTAAAGTGGACCATCGAAATAAAGCAACAACTAAAAAAACTCAACATTACAACTGAAAACATTTGTGTAGACAAAACAATGTAAATGTACAACATATTATTATACCAGTAGAGGTCAAAACTGTCGATCTTGTCTTGACTTCTCCCCATGGCTAGAATTGTCCTAGATGTTCATGAGTGCTGTAGAAAGATGAAATAAACAGCATTTCATGTTTCTTACTGTCATAATTATTGCTGTGGTAAGTAGATGCATAATGCAGAAATAAGAGATACTTTTAAAACACACAGAGAATCTCAACAGGAGAAAACAAACCGCACTAACCGCACTTCCAACACAGAAGAGAACTGAGAATTAACTAAACAGAACAAGAGGTATAAATACACAGGAGAAAACAAGGGAACTCGCCAGGCCTCCGTTACACTTACCCCCCTAAACCTCACTCCCATCTGGGTCACGACACCAATGTAACCCTTCCGGTTCTGCTCACACTGTTCCGAGCAAAATTCGAAGAAGCGGGCGCTAACAAGGATGTTAAAGACTGCAGTCTTTAGCATCAGTCGCTAGTGCGCCTCTTGAGGCATGGGGAATGAGGTTTACTCGCTGGCCTCCATTACACTCACCCCCCTAAACCTCACTCCCATCCGGGTCACGGCACCAATGTAACCCCTCCGGTTCTGCTCGCAATCCTACAAGCGAGATTCAAAGAGGTGGGTGTGCTAACAAGGATATTAAAAACTACAGTCTTTAGCATCAGTCGCTAATGTGCCTTTTGAGGCATGGGGAGTGAGGTTTACTCACACAGCTCTCCCTAGCTGGCCTTCGTTACACTCACCCCCTTAAACCTCATTTCCATCCGGGTCACGGCACCAATGTAACCCCCCCCGGTTCTGCTCACACTGCTCTGAGCGAGATTCTAAGAGACGGGTGCGTTAACAAGGATGTTAAAGACTACAGTCTTTAGCATCAGTTGCTAGTGCACTTCTTGAGGCCTGTGGAGTAAGGTTTATTTGCACAGCTCTCCCTAGCTGGCCTCCATTACACTCACCCCCCTAAACCTCACTCCCATGCCGGAGACGCCAATTCGAATCCCACTTGAAGCAGTGGGAATAGAACCGTAGGGGCTACATTGGTGCCGTGACCAGGATGGTCACATGAGTAAACCTCACTCCACAGGCCTCAAGAGGTGTACTAGCAACTGATGCTAAAGACTGCCATCTTTAACATCCTTGTTTACGCGCCCGCCTCTTCGAATCTTGCTCGGAGCAGTGTGTGCAGAAACCTCATCCTAAACCTCTTTCCCATCTGGGTCACGGCACCAATGTAACCCCTCCGGTTTGATTCGAACTGGTGTCTCCGGCATGGGAGGCGGGTGTGCTAACAAGGAAGTTGAAAGGCTGCAGTCTCTAACATCAGTTGCTAGTGCACCTCTTGAGATCATGGGAGTGAGGTTTACTCAACCCCTTAAACCTTGCTCCCATCTGGGTCACGGCACCAATGTAACCCCTCCGGTTCTATTCGCACTGCTCCAAGCGGGATTGAAACTGGCATCTCTGGCATGGTAGGTGGGTGCGTTAACAAGGACACTAAATACCACAGCCTTTAATGCAACTCTTGAGATCATGGGAGTGAGGTTTACTTGCACAGCTCTTCCTAGCTGGCCTCCATTACACTCATCCCCTTAAACCTCACTCCCATTTGGGTCACGGCACCACTGTAACCCCTCCGGTTCTGCTCACACTGCTCCAAGCGAGATTCGAATCTGAGTCTCCGGCATGGGAGGTGCACTCTAACAAGGACTTTAAAGACTGCAGTTTCTAGCATCAGTCGCTAGTGCACCTCTTGAGATCAGGGGAGTGAGGGTTTTTCACACAGCTCTTCCTAGCTGGCTTTCATTACACTCACCCCTTTAAACCTCACTCCCATCCGGGTCACGGCACCAATGTAACCCCTCTGGTTCTATTCGCACTGCTCTAAGCGGAATTTGAACCAGCGTCTCTGGCATAGGCATGTTAGCAAGGACGTTAAAGACTGCAGTTTCTAGCATCAGTCGATAGAGCGCCTCTTGAGGCATGGGGAGTGAGGTTTACTCGCACAGCTCTTCCTAGCTGGCCTCCATTATACTCACCCCCTTAAATCTCATTCCCTTTCGGGTTACGGCACCAATATAACCCTTAAGTTTCTGCTCACACTGGTTAAAGGCTGCAGTCTCTAGTGGCCTTCATTACACTCACCCCCTTAAACCTCAATCCCATCTGGGTCACAGCACCAATGTAACCCCTCCAGTTCTATTCGCACTGCTCCAAGCGGGATTAAAACTGGCATCTCTGGCATGGGAGGTGGGCGCTTTAACAAGGACACAAAATACCCTACCCTTTAATTCACCTCTTAAGGCCTAGGGAGTGAGGTTTACTCGCACTGATCTTACTAACTGGCCTCCATTACACTCACCCTCTTAAACCTCACTCCCATCCAGGTCATGGCACCAGTGCACTTAGCAATGCACTGAACGGGATTTGAACCAGCGTCTCTGGCACGGGAGTCAGTCAATGTTTTTATCGTTTATCAGCTGCATTCCAATGATATCGTTCCTCTGTGTCGTTATTGTTATAGTTGTGGTGCAAATCCGTGGGGGCCCCCGCGAGAACCGCAAGTCCGTGGCCCAGCTTGGTAGAGATCGCATATCGTGGGGCGGGTGGAGTTAGGAGTTTGATGTTATCGTCAGTTTTTGTGACATGTGTGCTCTGCATGCCTGTCTGCTACGCCACTGTCCAGAGTCCATTTTCATCATAGGTTCTTAGATGTATACTCTGCATTTCCTCAAGGTGGTTCTGTAGAAGTGTAGCCCACAGGAAGTGATAAATCCTGAGTCTTACATTTTTATTTTTTGCTTCTCTGCTTACTGAAGCATGGGGTAGATCTTGCTTGTATCTTCAGCGATCTGTCCGAGAAAAACAATTGTATTAATCTGAGTGTATCATATCAGTCCAAAAAGAAAAATTCCAATTAAATTATTTGCCATCACCTGTTCACACTAAGGACAATAACTATAAGTACTGTTTAATGATAACTATAAAGTTTTAATAAATCAACCTAATTCTATGAGCATATACATACCACCTCTATAACAATAATGACACAGAGGATCGATATCATTGGAATCACTTGTGATTTTTTGAGTGATTTTTTCAGCTGATGAATGATAAAAACCTTGACAGCCAACACTTATAATAAGCAACACACTATCATGCGTTTCCCCTTGAAGTGCTGAATGTAGTAGAGCCCAGTTGAATAGAGATGTTATGATCAATTGACACGTTATAAAAATCTGACATGATTATTTAAATTAAAGTTGAACGAAACCTTCATTTTGTAGCTGTATTAGCATCTGTTGAAATTACATTCTCTTTTCCCAATTTGTAGTGTCTACCCATCTTATCATTATTTGACTGTCTACTTTCCACATAATGAGCCACAAATTGTGTTGAATTACAGATTCATGTAAAATATTGCATCCTCTAGAGGGCTACAATTTATAAGGTTCACAAGACAGAGAACACAGAAATATCTTCAGCAGAATGAGGTAATCATGTGCATAACTATCCCATCATACCCTAAGGCAGTGTTAGCAGTTATCTCTATGACATCAGTGAAGCGTAAGGTTTAATGGGGTTCAATTTGTGTCACGGGCAAAATCAAAGAACGTCATTTCTTGGTGAAATTTAAAATCCTTCCCCAGACAAATGGTGAAATATGTCTCAGAGGTCTTAATGGGAACATCAACAAGCATGTCCTAGGACACAAAGATCCTCTTCACATTTTTAATTGTTCAGAAACAATCCAGCTGGTTCAGAAATCACACGGTCACACTAGTCCTGCATTGCAAATTTGAATGTTAATTGCATATGCGACTCTTAAAAGGCAGCTCATTTCGGCTGGTGTGACCACCATGGAGCAGGTTCAGACGTAGGCTTTTCATGTTAATTGCTCACCCTCATTATTGTTCATTTAAATAAACGTACCACTCTATCAGGAACATCTTCAACACTGATTGAGATTGACCTACGAGCAGCAAATAATTGGAGGTTTTTAAAAAAAATTGCCCACACTGCTGTAGGAAAAAAAGCAATTAATGTCATGTTAAAAAATTCGAAGACCTCAAAGATTGAGACAATCACACTTATCTTTGCTCTTTGAATGTCAATGGAGATATCAGATAATACTTTTGGTTTGTTAAAAAAAACACTTTTAGATGCTCATTTCCATCTTGAGCATACTGATCAAGTCATTCCATTATGATAATGTGATTTCATTAAAAAAGAGCTTATTAGACACATTGAGTTTCCCATTTTAGGACACAATGGCTTATCAAGAAACCTATTTTTGTTGATAAACCGCACAGATTCAGTCACAGGTTCTTTATTCTGCTGTGCCAGCGCTTTTAGTAATTAACAGAGAATGCGGTTAATTCCCATGCATCTTTGCCGGAATTTCTAAAATTACATGGATTGTTCTGAGACCTCCGTTAAACCACGAGCAGTGCTTGCACACAAAGTCTGTCTAGACTTTCTCTGTTTATGAAGGACTGTGTTTCCCTCTATGAAGGACTCGTCCTCTTGATGCCCTTCTGCCTTTAATGATTCTAATTCCCCATGCAAATACCATTCATTTGCCTCAGTTGAATAATTCTGGCCTCAGTTTAACCCTGGGGCTGTAGTTACTACAGTGCAGAAGAAGACCTGCCACTGGGACCCCATTTTTTTTTAAGTGCACAGCACCTCACTTGATCATTTCAAGGTCTGAGAGTGTCATTGTGTGCCACTATCTATGTACTGAATTGATTAATTATGTGGTTTTTAACGGTGTAGTATGTGACAAGCAGTCATGCAGAATATGTCACTGTACTTCCGTGTGTGTGTGGGGGGGGGGGGGGGGATCTCAACAGGGGTGATTATCTCTCATTAACCATAATCCCTGGTTGGCCCGGTGCAGTATGGCATGGGACACTCCGATGCTGTATTCTTCTTCAGGGGCAGATGGAGTGGAGTCAGTCACTCGATATATTAGCTCCCTGCCACCTAGTCCAGAACACTCAAGCAAAACGCATTCATCACCATGAAGATGTGGCTACTAAATCAGTGTGATGAGACCCAGATTCCCCTCTCCTCATTTACATACAGCTATACGTCTGTCTTGTTAAAAGTCATGTCTTGAACACTTACATTACATAGTGGCATAAAGATGATTTTGACAGTCTGCAGTCTAAGGTGATTCATTTTACAATGCATAATTTATTATATGTTGATATGTTTTATATCTCTATAGGCTTTTTGTGTATTTTTAAAGTCACCATGAAATCAAAATTGACAACTCTTGTTATATTTTACGGAATTTGCATAATTTATTATAAATTATTTATCTGTGCACGCCTTTGTTTTTTTTATAAATTCATGTGCCTTCATAATCTTTAATCAAAATAACTTCCCCTCCCTCTTACAGTGTCATCTCTTTTCCGATGATGTGTTCACTGGCATGAGGGCGGGGCAACCTGTCACTCACATGAGATCGACCAATAGCAAACCAATCAATTCCCGATTGACAAAATCAACTCCCGCCCCACTTTTTTTCCTGTTCGAGAAGCCATTTCACTCAGATATACTAGGTCACAATAAGGAAGAAAAGATTATCACAACTTCCATTTCATGCCGACTTTAAATGCCAGACATGGTTATTACTATGCCATATCTTATTGGAACTCTTTATTAAAGAGAAAAGTGCTTTTCTGGGAAAAGCAGAATATAAATAAAAAGACAAATGTTAACTTAATATGAACAGTTAATGATTTCTCTTTAAATTTGTTTTTCTTTTGTTCTTTTTTTGTATGCAAAATTGTATAATGTTTATATATCTGCATTTGAATGAAAGTATAATGCTAATGTTTATTCAATAAAGTAATTAAAGGCTACTGATTTGACTGTCTTTATCACAAGTTTTTATCATTTGATGAAGGAATGTAATGACAGAATTATCTTTTTTTTTTAAATTCCTTTAGATAATGGGTTTTGATCACATGACACAAAAAGATTAGCAGTGAATTCTGGATCAGTACACCTCCTCTAAACATCAACACTATAACAGGAATAGTGAAAGTATCTAATTTCACAGATGAGATGTCTTACTTTATATTACTGTCTGGAAACATAGTTAGCACATTAGCATTAAACGCCTGCCAGCCTCGGGCAATTCCACGAACAGAGCAGATAAATGTTTCAGAGGACTCTCTGTGGGACTTCTCCAAATGCACAGAGAAAGATTCTCTCTAATATGAAATAGAGATTTTAATATACTTTAAAGACACCCTCTATAGCAAATAAAAGTGTAGTTTTGTCTCATTATTGCAGGGTAGAATTGGTCTGTGTGCTTGGGGCAAGATGGATCACCAGTGGGCATATTACCATTATTAGCACATTTAGTGCTAGTCCCTGTTGCCAACCTTGCTGATTGTAGGGAAACATCTCCCTAATAACCTTAACGAGAATAATGCCCCAGGATGCGCCATGTCCTCCTTAGAGAGAGGGTATAATGTGCTGCGGGCCACACATCCGTGATCCCGCCCAAAGTCACCCGCGCTGCTCCTCCTGTCTCGCTGGCTCCGGTTTCTTTGCTGTGGGGCAGTAATCTCCTGTCTGCTCCACTTTACCATACCATGAGAATTACACCCACAAGGAACGGAGCCACAAATTGTCCGGACGGATGGAGCGTTAAATTGATAAGAATATTAAATTTGCCATAGACAATGCTATGGTATCTATAACCTGCACTAAAGTCCAGTGGAGTGATGGATACTCCAGAAGAATAAGGGTTTGTTTATGTTGTGTATGTAATGATAACATTTTTAGTGCTTTGTTAACCTATGGCCTACATTTATTGGAAAAATTGGGGGAGATATATTGTTTTAATAGCTAAATAGTGAAACTAAACTGTAAAATAGCTAGTCATTGTGTGGCTAGCTGACATTGATCTTTTGTTTATTTTTTTAAACACCACAATTTCAGAATTCCTTACTTATTGAGCTACATATAAAAGAAAGGTGGCCACAATTTCAATAAATTTAAACTATCCAGCATTTTAATCACATTTTGCTGTCACTAGTTCATTTTATATTGTCCTGCGGTCAGTGTGACGAATTAATTTTTTAGAGTACAAAAACTCAATTACTATGAGTTCATAAAAACTGTATGTAACATAATTATAGAAGAACTGAAGAAAAATGTAATGGTATTAAATGAATTACAGCATGTTACACCTCAGGACACTGCTGAAACTGCTTGAAATTTCCTGTCAGTCACCCATGTGCAGTTTGCCCATTGCTGAAAAAGTGACAGAAGCTCGTTTCCTTCAAGTGAAGGACTGAGTATTTTGAGGAGTAAAACACTGCCCCCTACAGGACGAGAGAAGAACTGCGCCACAGACACGTGACGTCACGCCCTGCATGACTCGATGGGATCATGAGCTGGAAAGTGACAAACAAGGATTTCGGGACCTTTGAGTAGATCGATAGTCTGTTAGGCTGAGGCAGTTAGACAGAGAAACTAGGTTTTATATTGAATTAAAGAGAAAAACAAAGTCTAAGTCATCATGGCGTCTCTGTTTAAAAAGAAGACAGTCGACGGTAAGTCACTTTGTTAATTGTTTTATTATAGATTTTCATGGTCATATCCCTCTTGTAATTTACACCTGTTTCCCTGCTGCATCTTTTGAAACTTTATCAGCTTGTTACGCCAGTTTTGATGTTGTTTACCTAGCGAAGTCACAGTCATAAAGTAAGGATATTTGCTACATAAAGATGTTTTTGTTGTTAACGACTGTGAATGAACAGTAGTAGACTACATTCATTATAATAATAATGTGTTTCATTTAGCTTTATGACACAATTGGTGTCGTTTCTGTCTGTCCGTGATCTGTTATGTCTTTTATTTACATAAAAGTAATGTTCTGCCACTGTACCAAAAGTGAAAAACATTATTTCTTTGTAGAAATTACAAAAGAACAAACCCATCAAGATGAATCAATATTATGTTAGTGTCCTCATGTTAATTTCCTCATTTACTTGAGGAATCCGTTTTAGGTTCTTTTACATTGAAACAATTGTTGCAAGCCATTTCTTTATGAATACCATCTGCATTATTGATGTTTATTGCATCCCCACTAAAGCAGTCATGCAGTCAATGGACAGTGCTGTGTAGAGATCTGAATTTGGCACAGTTAACTGGTTAGATGAACTGGTTAGCTGCCTCAAGACTCACTGAGCACTGTATCATTGAAACACATCCATCTAAACCTGTGCAGGTGTCTCAAACAATCAACAATAGAAGCTTTATTCATTCATACAAGTCATCAGTTGATTTTGGCTGTTTTTTGTTTTGTTTTTTAAATACTGCATTGTCACAATCCTAATTTGAGATAATTTTTTATTCTATTTTATTTATTTATTTTTGTCTCAATCAGCTATTACAGTGTAACTATATTCAAACTCATACATAGTCTATATAAAGCAGAAGAGTAGGTGGTGAACTGAGAATCAGTCACAGTCTTTACTCACATTTTAATGCTTTTTCCATGGTCGAGTTGAATTCCCTTCATTTCTGAAGCGTTGTCCTCTTGACCTTGGTGCCCAGGTGAGTCGAGAGTCACCGTGCCAAAGTATCCTGTCAGATGGCAGAGCTGGTTTAGCTCTCCGAGTTTTGTGGACGATAACCCTCCCTCAATAGTACGTTTTCGATACGTCATCTTTTGCGTAGACTTCTACGTGTACACAAACTCTCTCATCAAGGTTAGGGATGGGCAAGTAGCAAAATTATAATGATAATTAAGTATAAAAAAGTATTCACAAACTCCTTGTGACTTTTCTTGGACTTTTCTTGTTTTTGTACAATATTAATGAAGTTTTTATTTCGCTTTATTCATTTTCTCCAGATTTTTACTTTAAAATGTTAAAATATATAACTAACTTAACTTGTTTTTTCTTTTTAGTTATACTCTCATTTTCAATATTTTTTATGTTTATTAATTTTTTTAAATTATTTAACTAACTTAACTTGGTTTTTCTTTTCAGTCATGTTCTCATTTTTAATATTTTTTTATGTTTAATATATTTTTTTAATTATTTAACTAACTTAACTTGGTTTTTCTTTTCAGTCATGTTCTCATTTTTAATATTTTTTATGTTTATTATTTTTTTTTTATCATTTAACTAACTTAACTTGGTTTTTCTTTTCAGTCATGTTCTCATTTTTAATATTTTTTATGTTTATTATTTTTTAAATTATTTAACTTAACTTGGTTTTTCTTTTCAGTCATGTTCTCATTTTTAATATTTTTTATGTTATTAATTTTTTTAAATTATTTAACTAACTTAACTTGTTTTTTCTTTTCAGTCATGTTCTCATTTTTAATATTTTTTATGTTTATTAATTTTTTTAAATTATTTAACTAACTTAACTTGGTTTTTCTTTTCAGTCATGTTCTCATTTTTAATATTTTTTATGTTTATTATTTTTTTAAATTATTTAACTTACTTAACTTGGTTTTTCTTTTCAGTCATGTTCTCATTTTTAATATTTTTTATGTTATTAATTTTTTTAAATTATTTAACTAACTTAACTTGTTTTTTCTTTTCAGTCATGTTCTCATTTTTAATATTTTTTATGTTTATTATTATTTTTTTAATTATTTAACTAACTTAACTTGGTTTTTCTTTTCAGTCATGTTATGATTTTTAATATTTTTTATGTTTATTGAAAATGTAAAAGTTATTTCTTTTTAGTTATACTGTCATTTTTAATGTTTCTTTTATGTATTGCTTTCTAATAACTTTTTTGACCTATTTCATATTTATTTGTTTCTTTTTTCTGCATCCTTCTTTTAACTTTTTTCCTCCTATAATTCATTGATTCATTTACTTGTTGACTACTATACCATCTTTTTCCCTTCCATGTTTTTCCCTCTGAATTTAAATTTCATATTTTATTAAATATAGTTAACGCTATGAATTAGCTCACAAGACTCCTTACTGCTTTTTTTTTTTTTTTTTTTTAAACCATTGTCCTCCTAAACACCATCTGTGGCATCTAATATTGACCATTTAACCTCATGGGATGTTATTGTATGATTGGCATTCATGAGGGCACATGCTGGGCTGATCGCTGTGAGTGTGTAGGAGAGCGTATCTTCCCTATAGGCGTTGTGGCTGAACAGTGTGGCATCTAGAGGCGGGAGCATGAGGAGAAACCTGATGTTCAGTGCATGTGTTTAGCTTGTCCCTTAAATGCATGAAAACATGAAGGGCATGATCCTGCTGGGCAATTATTTTTTTATTTTATTTTTTTCCCCAGGCTCATGAAAGCATATTTCATGTACTGCAATATTCAGATCCAAAAGAGGCTGTTTTTAATCAATCTCTGATGAACTGAGAGTCAAGAAATTATTGTTCAGCTTTTTGTCCTTTGTCCTTTATAACCATGACATTTTAACAAGTATGAAACAAAATCACACACCACACAAAATGTAATTGTGGAGTTTTGTACCTGCAAACTACTCATATTTTCTCCAGAGATTAGGGTTATAGGGTTAAGAATTTTTAATGAGTAAAAACTAGCACTTAATAAAACATTTAGTATAAATCTTTATGGAACAAGGGAATGGACCATTTTATATATATATATATATATATATATATATATATATATATATATATATATATATAAGACTTCTGTCAGAAGTTTTGTATTGTGAGGCATGTGCTAAGTCAGCCAAATGCACATTTTTTGTATGTGAATAAAAGGGAGAGATTGAGGGAGGAGGGAAAAAAAGGAGGAGAAGAAACTCAGTTTCAGATCAGTGAACTGTATGAGGATTTTCCAGACAGTGTTATTGCATGTTTTTCTCTGCCCCATCCTGTCACAGATATCATTAAAGAGCAGTCCAAAGAGCTGAGAGGCACCCAGAGACAAATCACCAGAGACAGAGCTGCCCTGGAGAGACAGGAGAGGCAAATGGTAAGTGGAATGAAGCAGTTTCACATCTGTTAACTTCAACTCCCAACGTCCACCCAGCGACACCCTTCCAGCATCATGTGTCGCTGCTTATGCGAGGTAGTCGCTTCTTTGATTTCTTTTTATTGCATCAAAGAACAGAGTAAGCTAATTAATTTAGTTTTTGATCTTTCTGTTAATTGTGTTTAGAAACAGGTAGATTAAATGGCCTTTTTTAGCTTTAAGTTAAAGCGAATTGTTCATCGCTCAATACTCACGAGAATGACTTCAGTGTTGATGTCGTCCCTTTTAAAGCTCAGAAGAATCTAACACTCACTCTCTCCGTTTACGTTAATTGTTTCTATGTAAACACAGAAATGTGCATAATTGCCTCCCAAAAGGGGCTCGTTTTTCTTCATCTTTATTGTAATTAGACATGGTTTTGCTTTGTTATCTATTTCATTTTTTTAAATGACCTATATTTAAAGATAGCTGTAGGCCGGTCATGTGCTACTGCTGCTTTAATACCCCATAACACTTATAGTGGGGTCCTGAAATCTGGGATGCAAAATCTCACTTAAAACTGGAAATTTAGGAATAAAATCTTAAAAATAAAATTGATAAAACTTTTTGGGTAGGGGTAAACAATGCAGAAAAATAATCATATCACAATTTTTTTTTTTTTCAGGCAGGATCACTATCCACAATCTTATCATGATTCTTTTTCTTGTTGGTTTTTAAAGTTGGCATGAAAGTAAAGTTGCTATAATCTTTTCTTCCCTATTGTGATGTATATCTGAGTGAAACAGCTTCTTGAACAAGAAAAAATGTAGGACAGGGCTTGATTTTGTCCATCGGAAACTGATTGGATGGTTGTGGTTTGCTATTGGATGATCTCATGTGAGTGACAGGTTGATCCCGCCCTCGTGCAAGTAAACACATCATCAGAGAAGAGAAAAGATATCGCTGCAAGAAGGAAGGGAAGTAATTTTAAGTAAAGATTATGAGGCACAAGAATTTAACAAAACAAAGTAAAAAAAAGACTGATCATTGATCATTTAGGCCAAAGTAGGTATGGATGATTATGGCCCAAATCTTTTTACATTTATTTTATTTTATTTCATTATTTTATCTTGGTTATTAAAAATAAGAACAAAGATGCAAACTAAAACAACAAGACAAATACAATAAAAGAAAGATACAAACAAAATAAACAACGCTTTACATTTTTGCAGGTACAGTAGATCTATTTAACAGTAGCATTCATGTAAGAAATGTAATAAATGTAAAAATAAAATACTGCGAAGTCTTCACTATATAAATGAAATATCTATTGATTCTTATTAAAGCTACAGAAGTTCTTCAGTCAAGAGCAGTGAGTGATTTTCTCTTTTTCTTCTGTCGTTTAATTATCATTAATGACAGACAGCAGCAGGTGTATTAGGCTGCTGTCACTTTAAGAGCTAATGCACAGATTTAATATACTGTACACACATCTGATTTTTTCCCAATTGTTTATGTTCACTTAAAACATAGCCAACTGTGTTTTTGAAACCATTGTATTTGACAGTTTAAAGGTGCCCTAGAATTAAAAATTGAATTTATCTTGGCATAGTTAAATAACAAGAGTTCAGTACATGGAAATGACATACAGTGAGTCTCAAACACCTTCTTATATAAATATCATTTGTTTAAAATACCTCAGAAGAACAGGCGAATCTCAACATAACACTGACTGTTACGTAACAGTCGGGATCATTAATATGTATGACCCCAATATTTGCATATGCCAGCTCATGTTCAAGGCATTACACAAGGGCAGGATGTCTGGATGTGCACAGCTGAATCATCAGACTAGGTAAGCAAGCAAGAACAACAGCGAAAAATGGCAGATGGAGCAATAATAACTGACATGATCCATGATATCATGATATTTTTAGTGATATTTGTAAATTGCCTTTCTAAATGTTTCGTTAGCATGTTGCTAATGTACTGTTAAATGTGGTTAAAGTTACCATTGTTTATTATATTCACGGAGACAAGACTGTCATTATTTTCATTTTTTAAACACTTGCAGTCTGTGTAATTCATAAACACATCTTCATTCTTTATAAATCTCTCCAACAGTGTAGCATTAGCCCCGTTAGCCACAGAGCACAGCCTCAAACTCATTCAGAATCAAATGTAAACATCCAAATCAATACAATACTTGCGCGATTAGACATGCTGCATGACGAACACTTTGTAAAGATCCATTTTGAGGGTTATATTAGCTGAGTGAACTTTGTTTATGCTGTTAAAGGCAAGCGCGAGCTCCGGGGGCGGGGAGCGTGAGCATTTAAAGGGGCCGCTGCCTGAATCGGCGCATATTTAATGATGCCCCAAAATAGGCAATTAAAAAAATGAATACAAAAAAAATCTATGGGGTATTTTGAGCTGAAACTTCACAGACACATTCAGGGGACACCTTAGACTTATATTACATCTTTTAAAAAGACGTTCTACAGCACCTTTAAGCACAATAAGAAAGACAACTTTTTAGTTCACTGCTTATGCACTGTGTGACTTCAGAAAAATGTTTGTGCATGTAAAGTCACTGGCAGGGCTTTAAAGTACATGCAAATGAGAAAATGTGCACTGTAGCACGATACTAGTATTCTCTTTGTACAGGCAGATCATGGTGACATTTTAATATTTCACATTTCTAATATCATCATATCTCATACCCCTAACCCTGCTCCAGATGGCATCATATCTATGAACTGCTGGATAAATATTAGTCAACTGAATTGGGTCATATTTATCATTATCTGTTCTCTGAAGGTAAGGGTTTTGTTTAGCACATCAGTCTGTCAGTTTTATTCTAGTTTTCCTATCCATAGTGCTGCCTAGTGGCTGACGTGACAATAAAACATCTCTAATAGGCCTGATGCTACAGCTCCATCTCACTCAGCTCTCTGTACATGAATATTTATTATACAGGCATATCATATTTGTCATGGTGTAACAGTAAAAAATGCCCCATTCCAGTCATATTTGATATTTTGATAGCTTCTGAAAATTCTCAGAAGCTGTCACGAAACACCATTGTGTGTTAAAGTAGGACAGTGCTGCATGTGTGTGTGTGTGTGTGTGTGAGTGACTGTGTGTGTGTCAGTGCAGCTAATGTGGCAGCTTGCGTTTTGCTTATCAGGCATCAGAGCAGCACCTGGACTAATGTGTGCATCATTAGAGTTATTCTGTCTAATATGCCTGTTTAGCTGATCAGCATGTGTTTACCTGAGAGACTAACATTAAGAGCACACAAGAGAAAACAGGATCTGCTGCGTTAATGTTCAGAAGAATATGCCTGGGATTCAGATTACGGATTTAATAATGGCTGCCTTACAGGTGCCCTAGAATCAAAAATTGAATTTACCTTGGCATAGTTAAATAACAAGAGTTCAGTACATGGAAATGACATACAATGAGTCTCAAACACCATTGTTTCCTCCTTCTTATATAAATCTCATTTGTTTAAAAGACCTCCGAAGAACAGGCGAATCTCAACATAACACTGTTACGTATTCACGGAGACAAGAGCCGTCGTTATTTTCATTATTAAACACTTGCAGTGTGTATAATTCATAAGCACAACTTCATTCTTTATAAATCTCTCCAACAGTGTAGCATTAGCCGTTAGCCACAGAGCACCATCAAACTCATTCAGAATCAAATGTAAACATCCAAATAAATACCATACTTACGCGATTAGACATGCTGTATGACGAACACTTTGTAAAGATCCATTCTGAGGGTTATATTAGCTTTGTGAACTTTGTTTATGCTGGTTAAGGCAAGCGCGAGCTCCGGGGGAGGGGAGCGTGAGGAATTAAAGGGGCAGCAACCTGAATCGGCGTATATTTAATGATGCCCCAAAATAGGCAGTTAAAAAAATTTATTAAAAAAAATCTATGGGGTATTTTGAGCTGAAACTTCACAGACACATTCAGGGGACACCTTAGACTTATATTACATCTTTAAAAAGACGTTCTACGGCACCTTTAAAGGTGAAGTGTATAATTTCTGCACAACTTTATATCATATATATTATTCCTTTCAAAAGTGTGGGGTCAATAAGATTTTATGTTTCTGAAAAAAGTCTCTTTTGCTCACTAAGGCTGATTTATTTGATCAACAATACAGTAAAACATTGTGAAATATTCTGCTTTTTAATATAACTGCTTTTTTAAATTGTAATATATTTTAAAATGTAATTTATTCCTAAAGCTGAATTTTCAGCATCATTACTCCAGTCTTCAGTGTCACATGATCCTTCAGAAATGCTGATTTGATGCTCAAGAAACAATATTGAAAACAGTTGCTGCTTAATATTTTTGTGGAAATCTTGATACATTTTTTCAGGGTTCTTTGATGAATAAAAAGTTCAAAATTTCAAATAGAAATATTTTGTAACTTTATAAATGATTTTACTGTCCCTTTTGATCAATTCAATGCATCCTTGCTGAATAAAAGTATTAATTTCTTTAAAAGAATAAACTTTGGAACAGTAGCATACACTTTTCAAAACACCCCTTCCACATCACAATATGTAATTGTGAAAAGTGCATGTAGGACCTCCCAAAAAGAGCAGTGTTTTGGAAGTGTTTACACTCTTTGCAACATCAACCTACTGATGGCTGTAATTATAGTGAGTGTTGCCTGATCTCGCTAGAAAATTCCAGCAACCAAATCTGACAAAACATACTCAAAATAAAGCCTAAATGATCCCAAATACCCACACTTATTGATGACGTTATGAAACAACAATAAGTGGACATGGCTGGCCACACTGCTAATAGTCTCTGTACATCACAGGAAAAGTTCACCCAAAAAAACAAAAATGAAATTCATTATTTACTCCCCCTTGTGTCAGTCCTGAATTTTTGTCATGAAATGCAAAAGGAGATATTTTGAAGACGCTGTTCCATGCAAAAACAATTAAGAGTGAATTAAGCATGATAACAGTTAGTCCATGTGATTTGTGCACTATAAGTATTCCAAAGGCATACAGTTGGAATAGTGTTTTCTTCTCTATTGTGACGTATATCCAAGTAAAAACGGCTTCTGGAATGAGAAAAAATGTAGGGCGGGACTTGATTTCACCCTTCTGGAATTGATTGGATCATAGGAAGTTGAATGCTAGTTTGCAGTCAATTGTGGAGGATATTTAGTCCCACCCTCCGCCGAGACACACAGCACGAAGAGAACATATGCCGTTTCGAGGGGGAGAGGAGGTTTATACAGTAGTCAACACTTGAAGCGGATCAAAAAAGTTCATCAAAGATGTCCTAAGAAGAAGGTTTTAGGACAACTTTGATGAAAGGTTTTGATCCACTTCAAATTTTGACTACTATATTTTAGATTTAGGATTATAAGTACACACAAATTAATGAAAAATATGATAAATCATTGATAATAAACACTGCTACATTCTGTAAAATAATACGATTTGTTCATTTTGATTTCATAGGGACTTTAATGTGAGGAATAAAGCAAAGTTTTAGACATTATTCACTGATGAAATGTTGCATAAATAATTTGAAAAGATGAAATGATTTTAATTTTTGGAAGACCTAGATAGCAGAAAGTATTTTAACAAAAAAAAATTATGTTAAAATAAAATGTTATACTCTCATAACCAAGTTTAAAGGGATAATTCACCTGAAAATGAAAAGTATTTATTTCACATTTAATGGTCTCCATCAGTGGCCAGTGTTGGTTTATGGAAATGATTATGACTCTCCAATAAGCTGACATTTCCTGTTACCAGATGCTTGTTAGAAAGGGATTTTTATTTGAAAAATGTTCGTCTAGTATTGCCGGTGTTTTGTACACATGGTGTTGACGGAGAGCTGTATAATCATTAGTGCTGCACACAAAGTTTGTTGGAAGGTTTTGTAAGTGCAGCAGGTTTCAGGCTTTAATTCTGATGGGCCGCCCTCACTATCACACAGTCCCATGAGAGAGCTCTGCAGACACACACACACACTGTTTCCCACTGCATCTAATTGCTTGACTTTCCTCAGGGCACAGAGCTGTTTTCAGACTTTTACTAATGTAAAGAAACTCAGAACTCTGGGTCCAAACAAGTAAACATGGCACAAGTTTCAGCTGTTATGGTGTGGTGCTTCACAACATCACTAACATCTCTGCAGTCCTGGGTGCCTTGTTGTTCTGCCCCAGAAGTGAAAACTCAATTTTGTTCCTATTAGATGTAGAAACTGTTGATGTCTTTATTCTTACCAGGAAATGGAAATCAAAAAAATGGCCAAGACTGGAAACAGAGAAGCCTGCAAGATACTAGCCAAACAGCTCGTACAGCTTAGGAAACAGAAGAACCGAACCTACGCCGTAAGCTCTAAGGTCACATCCATGTCCACGCAGACGAAAGTCATGAACTCTCAGATGAAGATGGCTGGAGCCATGTCTACCACAGCGAAGGTAAGACCCTTAATCCTCCCAATGGATCTGCGAGACTCCTGGATCAGTTATTCCATTGCTCAACACAAAACCCTTCAACATTCCCAGTCAGGGGCCCCCCCCCCCCCCTACCCCCACACCCTGATGACGGCTTTGTATTATTCACACGTAGCCCGATGTGTTCCCGGGAAGTGCTGGAAAAACAGAATCCCTTATGTAGCAAAGCACTTCAAAAGAATCCTTAAACAGGGTTTAATTATCATGTTGTTGGGGAGCTCCTTACTTCTCATTTTGACCCAGTTTTGTAGTTTCTGCTCTACTTTTATAAAGATCTCATATCTCAAATTCTCTGTGTATTAATTCACACTCTTCTCATTATTGCTCATTTAGAGTTTTTCCCATGATGCTTGTACAAAATAATAGGAGCCATATGATTGTTTTATGGAGCTTAAGATTTGGAGCCTATGGAGCTTTCTTCTTTGAAGCAAATTAATAAAGTAGCATATTTTTCAATAAATGTAGGACAACAAAAGGACATTGTAGATGCAGTGTATATTGTTTTAAGCACGCTCTCTTAAAGACTTGTTTAATAAGATCTGACCAGAAAAAGCACCTTGTGAATTTTATTTTATTTTTGCTTTTATGAATTATAAGATAATTTAAGCAACCCCTAATTGAAATTTAAACTAAAGCTGTTAAAAGACGATGATTGTGATGATTTCAATTTTTATTTCCTGTTTTCATTTCATTTTTGGTAAAATTTTTAGTAATTTTGTTGTCTTTTTGTCAATTTATTTGCTTTTTTTTCTAATATGGATATTTAATTTTTATTAGTGATATTTCATTTTTTGTTATTTTAGTACATTGAGTTGGCAACTAGATGAAATAATATATGTTAAGGTATTTTTAACATTATATTTTATTTTATTTCAAGTATTGTCAATCATTAATCATCAAGTCAATCATTAATATATTTAATCATCTTCCTACCTAGCCTAATTGTTACATTTTAATTTTTTGCATGAGATGGGTATAAGTTCATTTATTTTGATTTGAATAAGGAGACAATTTCACAGTCTGCACTTCTAATGCACACACTTCACAAAGCTTGTCTTATCTTTACCAATCACTACAGGCATGTCGTATCCTCACATAAAATGCAATTTCAGCCAATTAAATTAAGTCTCTGACTGCTCATTGATGGGGTGTTGTTTTTCTCACCCGTTTGCAAGCCGTTCCTGTACTCAAACAAAAGATTCATTGTGTCTGTATCCAATCCATATTGTATGAGGAAGGAAGCTATTAATATTTCCTCACCCAACTGTTATTGTGTATTTGTAGTCACTAGTCAGTCATAAGGAGGTAGCTGGTGTAATAGATATGAGATGGGTGATAATGAGGCTGTGTGTAAATAATTCTCTGTAATCAGATAGGACTCTTCCTGTGTGTCTGCCCTGCCACAGTGCTAGAGACCCAGCGGGACAGTAAAATAGACTTCTCTCCATGCGACCTATTTTTATGTTCTGTCATCTACTTACTGTACTCCCCTCCTCACCAAATGGTGTGATGTCGAAATTTATGTTGAGCTGCATTCAAAATGTATTCGTCCGTGGTGGATTTTTGTCAGAGCTTGTGTTATTTTTATTACCGTTTGTGCACCGTAAGGACGCTCTATTTATTCTCCGGGAATGTGATGGATTGCTTGAACTCTCTCTGTCTCTCAGACTATGCAGACTGTCAATAAAAGAATGGACCCCAAGAAGACGCTACAGACGATGCAGGACTTCCAAAAGGAGAACTTGAAAATGGGAATGACGGAGGACATGCGTAAGTGGTTCTAAAATGGTGGATCTCTTTCTTCTGGTTATTTTTCAGCAGTGCAAAAACTATACTAAATGCTATCTGGACTATGTAAGATTACTGTATATGGCGAGTTTCATTGTATTTTTTTAAATTCAGATCACCATATAATTATGCTTTATCAGGATAGCTAAATAAATAGGCTTATCAGCACTTCCCATATTTCACTTTACATCAAAATGCCTGGTGTGGTGTTCAGTCAAGTTTGGCAAAAATATCAGTCATTTGGTAGAAGCAGCTAAATTATGCAGGCGCCAACCTGGGCAGGCTGTGTGACATGCCCTCATTTTCAGAAACCATGTATAAACCCCATAAAGTAAATGATAATTTGTGCACACAATGAGTTCTGTGCCATGAATCGTTGGCAACAAACAGCATGAAACCATTGAAATTCATTATTGCGCAATTAACAGTTTTGGCACTGTGTTGACTCACTACTAGTTTTGAGTAACTAGAACTTATGACAAAAATTATTGTCCACATTGTAGCCAAACATGGCCAATTTAAGCCGGGTTCACACTGTGCGATTTTGGCCATGATATGGCCGTCTGAAACAAATTTTGATTCCTCGGATCCTAGACTGAAATTGGAAGTGTTTGATCATTAGTTTGACATGTTTACTGACAGCCGATTTATGACCATTGCAATCAGATTTTACCTCCAACAAAATTCTGTGTGACTTCTCCTACGACAACCATCAAATCAAAAACCAATAGGAGCGCAGAACCTAATGACGCAATTAGTGAGACAACAACAAACCACCACTTGCTTGTTTTCCAGTTTTCTTTTTAAGAGAAGCCATGATCAAAATTAAAGTGTTAGTTCACCCAAAAATGAAATTTCTGTCATTAAGTACTCACTCTCATGTCGTTTCAAACCTGTAAGACCTTCTATCTTCAGAACACAAATTAAGATATTTTTGATGAAATCCATAGACAGCAATTTAATGGCCACTGTCAATGTCCAGAAAGGTACTAAAGACATCTTTAAAATAGTTCGTGACTGCAGTGGTTCAACCTTAATTTTATGAAGCGACGAGAATACTTTTTGACGTAGAACCTGGAAGCGCTGAACTGTGTTTACAACATAAACAGCATAGGAGAATGACACAGAAGAGAAGATATCGCGACAAAAAGCATTCGTCGCTTCATAAAATTAAGGTTGAACAACCGCAGTAACGTCGACTATTTTAACGATGTCTTTAGTACCTTTTTTGGACCTTGAAAGTGGTGATTATATTGCTATCTATGGACGAGTCATATAACTCTCAGATTTCATCAAAAATATCTTAATTTGTGTTCTAAAGATGAATGTGAGGGTGAGTAATTAATGACAGAATTTTCATTTTTGGGTGAACTAACCCTTTAACACTAGAGATTGTTTATGTTTGCTAGCCACCATTTTTATCCCACATAAAAATGCAGCTCATGTCACTGAACGTGTCGGATTGATAATGTAAACGTCCATTTTTAACGCATCTTGACTGATGTACAGTCTGACATTAATGACAACTGAGATCCCACAGTGTGACATGACTTGATGTAACTGATGTTCGTATAGTCTGACAAGCAACAGTCATAAAGGACTATTATAAATCGTACAGCGTGCATCCGGCTTTAGGCAGGAAGAGATGGTCTGACCATCCTGTAAAGCAACCAACCTCAGTTTATTTTGTTTTTATGTGCCGTTTAAGGTGGATTGTACAGAAAACACTGAAAAGAAAAGAAAAATAGGAAACAGAATAATTTCTTGGCGAAATATACAGTTTTTAAGGATATTGAATTTATTATTAATTAGTTAAAATAATTTGAATTAATCTGTAGTAAGTGCTTCAAACAAAACTCTTAAAAACTTTTTTAAAGATTTGATGCCTCAAACCTGGCAAACTTTGTCATATCCAGCAAGCTCATCCGTAAACCATCTTTGTTTCCAGGTGGTTTAATTGCATCTGGATCCTAAAGCAAAACCAGTTGAGAATCACCGGTCTAGAGATTAGGTTATTCTGTCGACTTTCACCAACTTGTACAAATTTCTGTCCACAGTCAATGATACACTGGATGAGATTTTTGATGAATCAGGCGACGAGGAAGAATGCCAGGACATCGTGAACCAGGTGCTTGATGAGATCGGCATAGAGATCGCAGGAAAGGTTAGACGCTTTCTTTTTGTCTGCACTGTTCTAGCGACAGCCCCAGCGGCTGCTTTCAGCAGATGGCAGGACTCTGGCTGTGCCTGTGATTACTGTAGGCCTTTTTTTAGATTCATGAGATGCAGAATCATCATATCTGATTGCAGCAGATGTGTATTCCCTTGGGCCAAAATGTAACACTCATATTCCACAGATTCTTTGTCCTGTTTTCCCCAAATAAAGTGCTCGGGCTCTGTTGTTGTAGAACATTTGGCGTAAACAATGAACATATTTGATTTGGTGCTACATCTATTCCCCAAAACAACAATTAAACGGAGGCTTATGCTGGTAGAGTTTTAGCACCAGGTGATCTGTGAAATCTGAAGTTTTACTGCTCTAATAAAGGGCTCCAATTGTTATTGTTTCCGCAGATGGTAAGAGCCCCGTCAGCAGGAAAGATCCTCCCTGGCGCCTCCCCAGCAAAGTCTAAAGCTGCCACCATTTCAGACGCTGAGATCGAGAGACAGCTGAAGGCTCTGGGAATGGACTAAATCTCTTCACCCTCCACACCTGTGCACCCACTGCCACCAAAAGACTGAGTTCATAGTGGGAACAGGGAGTGTCCAAGTAATAAATGAAGGAAAACTCTCAACAAACATACTCTTGTTAGAGTATCGCAATGAGTCACTGGAGTGGATTCATTGGTCAGTTATATACAGCAGATCACAGTCTAGATGTTTTGACAAAATGCGCACTCAAACTGACATGCTCTCTAATTCTGCTGCACATAGTGTAGGGTTTAAAGGTGAAGTATCTAATTTTTGCACCACTAGTGGCTCCAAATGGAATTGCACTGTTTTGTTTTGAGCAGCATGACTGGCACAACATCATCTCAACCAATAGTGTGAGCTTGGGGCGGGGCTATCTGTTTGAGCATCCAATGGCAGATTAAGGGGAGGGTTTGAAAAATCAATAGGTGTGTTCAACTTGAAGCGACGCTGTGCAGACCGACCGGTGTATGACATGAAAGTACTGCGAGAGCTATTAGAGAGCAGACGGCTCCTTATGCGTTTAAATTGCTCTCGCGGTACTTTAATGTCATACACCAATCGGTCGAAGCACACCTAATGGCTGTATTCAAAATCATATACTTCACCAAGTAGTAGCCGCAAAAACAGTATGTGAAAGGAGTAGTATGTCCGAAGTGTTCATGAAACAGTAGCCGGAAAGTACTCTGATGACCTACTACTTCCTTCTTTCCTACTATTTCTATGTCCGAAATCGCACACTGTATAGTAGGTACTATGTTTGGTTTGAAAATATAGCCTCATTTCCACCAAAATATCCCAGAACAGTTTGTCCCAGGAACTGTTTTTCCCCCAGACCTGTTGCTGTCTGGCTTTCCATCACGGTCTAAAGTACCGGAAAGATTAAGTCCAGTGACATAGAACTGCGCTCGACCTTCCAGTTCCCGCTGGATTTCGTCTTCTACATAAAAGCTCAATAAAAATATATCATATTTTTAAACTCCATTGTTGATTTTAATAGCAAACAACTCTTACTACACGCACCGCAACAGACTTTTAAAAATGGTGGTTTTAAAAATGCGTGAAGTCAACCAATCAAAATCCTGCATGAACTCAATCAATTAGCATGTTCAATGCCCAATGCCAAAGTTCCTGAACTTTGAAAAAGTACTACCTTGCTAGCAGGGACTTTCTGAGGGGCGAATTTTAACTCGGCACTTCATTTAGACCCTGGTCCCTGCAGTCGTAACTCACTGAGAACCACCCCAAAGTCCCGTAGTTCCTGCGGTGGAAACATGGCTTTGCTTTGCGACCATTAAAAAAGTATGTTCTAGTATGAATGTGTGTAGTATGAATAAAATTCGAAATGAATGAAATATGACCAACGATGTCAGTTGTTTCGCTTCACTGCCATTGATAAATCCTCTCCTCTGGACTCATGGGATAGTAAAAGGGATGGTAATAGACCATTGGTTGTGAGAGTCTTAGTGGAAGTAGAAGATCTTTAGGGTACTTTTCACCTAATGATTTTCAAATACCATGTATTCGGACATACTGCTCTGTTGGTGAATTGTTTTTCGCATACTGTTCTATATAGTAGGGAATTATTCAATTTCGGATGCAGTACATGGTGAATATGTTCATACTACACATTCATACTACATAGAATGTACTTTTTTAATAATCATGAAGAGTTTACTTATTCAAAAGTAGTACCTACTCACTCAGAGAGTATGTGATTTCGGGGACAGCCATTATTTTTGCTGCAAAAATTACACCGTTCACTTTTAACTTAAAGGGTGCTATCACTGTGGTAACAAATTGTCTTTAAATCCTTTAAATGTACACCAACATTGGAAGATTTTGGAACGGCATGGGATTCCCATGTGTTATAGGGCTAATCATCTCAAATACGTGTCATGTTAGTCAAAAGATGCTCATTACGTGTATTTTTATGTCTTTTTAGGTTGTGTATGACTTAAGGAAGTAAGTTAAGGAAAACGGTTTCATTCGCAGTGAGGTTTGTTATAAAATCAGTATTTCTTACTTACAAAAATATCATGCATGAGAATCTTTGTTGAAATGATAATGATAATGTGATTAAGTCTTATCAACCTTGAAACAATGCAACCATTGAGAACCTTCAACTGTTTGGTGAGTGATGATTTTGTAGGTAAAACTAAATAAAAAAAAAATTATAGTTCCAGAATGGTCACATTTAAACTTTTAAAACATTTTAAAAACTGCCGCAATTTAGGTGACAGCCTTGCACATATATTCCCTTACTGTTACAAACTTGTACTGTTTTTAAAGCAGTTGATGAGTGTAATTTGCATAAAGCCTCAAGTTTATTGAAGTATTGTGTTCACGAGAGGTGGACAATACTGTGTGAATGAAAACAGTGTTACTGACGACATATCTGCTCAACTTTGATTTGTGTCTTCCCAACTGCACTGCATTCTCAACTGGGCTTCTAAAGATAACGGTTCTTTATTGGAATTGATGGTTCCATTAAGAAACTTTAACATCCATGGAACCTTTCCATTCCAAAAAAGATTCTTTATAAAAGGTTCTTCAGATTATTAAAACGGTCTTCACACTTCACAATTCTTTTAAGAACTGTTTACTGAAAGGTTCTATGGGGAACCAAAAAATGGTTCTTCTATGGCATCACTGCAAAGTCCCTGGGATTGTAGAAAGTGCTAACCATAATGTAATTGTAGCTGATTTACGGCTGGAATACACCGCGTGACTTTTGTACAGATTTGTGCCACGATTTTTTAGTCTGGACAAGTCAACGTTAGCTGCTGAAAGTCAAAGCCAGTCTCCAGACGTTTAATTCTCTCCCACTGGAGCACGTTGGATTTTGCAGAAAAGTGTGTTGTGTAGAGACTCTGATGTTTTTAAGCTTGAGACTCTGATTCCATCCTGTTGGAGGAAGTAAAACATGTCTTATATTTTGAGCCCATCATTAAAAAAAAAACAAATTGTTTTCATTTGTTTCAAGGCTAATGTTTCTTGTTTGTTGTGTTCAGAACGATTTGAATGTCTGGTAGTGTATGATCCTCAGTCGTTTAGTGTATGATGCCCAGTTTTCTCTTTAACCATTTACAAAGTCAGCAATGATGCCTAATGTTTTAAAGTCTGTTCATATTTTAAAAGTCCTATAGGGTATTAAAGCTTTTTTTCCCCCAACTTCATCTGTACATACTTCTCAACAGGGTTAAAAAAGGTTCTTTCATTCTAACCAATACAGTGTGTATATGAATGTACAGTTTGCTTTGATTTGATTTTCTAATTAATAAAGTACCTTCATATTGTGAGTAATTGGTGTGTAACATGTATTTCAGCATTTAACAATCATATCATTTGTACAATCATGAAGATGCCAACTAAAAACAAGAGGTTGGCCTGTACTGAACTGTTAAACGGTGGGAAACCTTTAAGCTGAGTGTTATGAACCTCTACAATTGTCCTAATGGCCTTTTAGAGCATTTCATATTTCATTAAATTAGACATCATTATTCATAATCATAATGAAACATGATTTTTAAATAAGGTCCTAATGAGTTTGTAGAGTGACCTTTCTTAAATGAGCCATGGTGCAGTCCATTAATTTCCAAGTAATTTAATGAGGTATGGATGTGTAACTGCTGCAAGCGTTCCTGCAGAACCTGCTGGAATACATACGGACAATCCAGCGTTTTATTGTTTTCTCAGTGATCATATTTATGTATGATACAGTATATACTGAAAATGTCAAACCCTGTCCACATTATCCCAGAGTATACTGTATTTATTGCGTTATTAGATCGTATCGGGTGGTTAGAGGTGTGTTGCTGACACAGTCAATGGCAAGAGATGATGATCATATAGATCATCACCCATATCTCTCTGCTGAGAGCGGTTGTGTGCAGGTGAGAGGCTGTGCTACCTCATTATTACTCTGTCAGGAACAATGTAATACTGTAAATAATCCCTCAGTAAATCCCAGCAGGGCTCTGATGATACCACTGTATGCAGTAGACACCGAATTAAATTAACACACGCCACATATACACACATGATAGATGCTTAATTCCCTCCCATTGGAATGATGTTTGATAATGTTTAATAATCTGAATCACAACACACTTACCATGTTGTTACGATTCATGCGAAGCATGTAATTCACATAATAATGCCCAACAGATTGTTGCAGAGCAGCTAATGACTTGCAGGATCTTTTGATAATATGACAAACCAGGCATGACCACAATATTAGTCATTTATTTGGACAAATTCATCATTTCTATACAAATGACATCTCAAAAAAGGTTGGGCTGCTTCATACAAAACTCTACAGTGCAATCACACATTTCCAGGATGTGTTTTCAGTTGTTTTTAGATTATTTGCATATTTTGCTAATATATTAAACTTTGATTGGAATGTATTTAAATATATTAACGATGAATAAATTATTTTAACAATATTAAAAAGTATCAAGATGCTATTATGTACTTTTAAATGTAGAAAACCATCACAAAGATCCTATTTTAGAGCACAAACACTCTTAAAAAAAATGTTAAAATGTCTGTTAACTGCTCAAGTTTAGATTTCAATGAGGCTGCTTAAATTCCCTTATAATTCGTAAAGCAATAAAACGCAAAATAATAATAATAATAATGTAACACGGTTCATAGATGTGGGAAGAAGGAGGCGGGAACCGGCGAACGTTCAACAAAACTTTAATATAAAATAAACAAAGAACAAAACGAAAGTAATGCCGGCAGACCCTCGCGGACGTCTGCCGGCCACACAAACATAATAAAACGTAAAATAAAGTCCAGGCCTGGTCCTCTCTCGTCCTTCACTGATGTCGCTCCTCCTTTTATGCCTCCGGAGCTCCTCCGTGAGAGACTCGAGGCCGGCACGCCTCGCAGGTGACGCTCATTATCACTCGCGTCACCGGCCTCGCGCCGTTCCCTCACGGCTCTCGCCCGCCCTGCTCGTCACATACCCCCAACGCCCCTCGCAGGCCGGGGGTACTCCCGCGACTGCGCTTACTCCCCCCGGGGCCTGTCTCGGCGGCCGCAGCACCTGGGGGTAAGGACAGACGAGACGAGAGAAAGGAGACGGAAGCAAGGGGAGCGACAGGACGAGAGAGGGAGAGAGGAAAAAGAAAGAAAAAAAAAAAATTCTTGGTCCGGTTCCCAGACACACTGCCGCCCGGTCCTCAGCCAGCCGGGAGGCTCTTCCTCGCGGTGCCATGCGGTGGCACTGGACGCTCGGTGGACGGCCCGATCCTCGACCGCCTCCTGGCGGCCGGCGATGGCTCCTCCGACTGAGGGCAGCCGGCAGCGAGTCCCCCGTCCCCTGCTCCTCCCCTTCATGGCGGACGGCAGCAGGCTCCGGCCCACGGCAGACGGCGGCGACTCCTCCGCTCCCTCCAGGTCCAGGACGGCAGCCACCCCACCTCGTCCCAGGAGCACGGCATCCGGGTCTCCGTCCCACCTTTCACAAGGCTCCAGCACCACCGCCTCGGGCAGCCTCTCGCGGTCTACACACACTCCCGCGCTGCCCGAACTCCGCAGCACCGCGATCCCCCTCAGCAGCGAGGGCTCTTCGACAGCATGTCCCTCCTTCCTCCCGGGTTTCGGCACCAATGTAACACGGTTCATAGATGTGGGAAGAAGGAGGCGGGAACCGGCGAACGTTCAACAAAACTTTAATATAAAATAAACAAAGAACAAAACGAAAGTAATGCCGGCAGACCCTCGCGGACGTCTGCCGGCCACACAAACATAATAAAACGTAAAATAAAGTCCAGGCCTGGTCCTCTCTCGTCCTTCACTGATGTCGCTCCTCCTTTTATGCCTCCGGAGCTCCTCCGTGAGAGACTCGAGGCCGGCACGCCTCGCAGGTGACGCTCATTATCACTCGCGTCACCGGCCTCGCGCCGTTCCCTCACGGCTCTCGCCCGCCCTGCTCGTCACAAATAATAATAATAATAATTGCATTAGCCTATATAACACAATATCAAATGAACTGCTGTTTATTTTAACCTTTTCAAACATGACATTTAACAAAATTTGGCAAAATTTAAATAATAAAACTGAATATAAAATATTAAAAGAAAGTATTGTGACACGGCTGTGTCCAAAATCGCCCCCTGTACCCTTAGGGACAGCCATTTGTAGTGGCATCCGAAACCATAGTGGACGTTACTGGCTAACGGCTAATGCTACACTGTTGGAGAGATTTATAAAGAATGAAGTTGTGTTTATGAATTATACAGACTGCAAGTGTTTAATAATGAAAATAGCAACGGCTCTCTTGTCTCCGTTAATACAGTAATAACCGATGGTAACTTTAACCTCATTTAACAGTACATTAGCAACATGCTAACGAAACATTTAGAAAGACAATTTACAAATATCACTAAAAATATCATGATATCATGGATCATGTCAGTTATTATCGCTCCATCTGCCATTTTTCGCTATTGTTCTTGCATGCTTACCTAGTCTGATGATTCAGCTGTGCACAGATCCAGACTTTAATACTGGCTGCCCTTGTCTAATGCCTTGATCATGGGCTGGCATATGCAAATATTGGGGGCGTACATATTAATGATTAATGAGTGTTATGTTGAGATTCGCCTGTTCTTTGGAGGTCTTTATACAAATGAGATTTACACAAGAAGGAGGAAACAATGGAGTTTGAGACTCACTGTATGTCATTTCCATGTACCGAACTCTTGTTATTCAACTATGCCGAGGTAAATTCAATTTTCAATTCGATGGCACCTTTAATGTGATGAATTACCCCTGTGGTTATTCTGATAGGACACCTGTGTGAACTTTCAGCTGTTTCAAATGAGACCAAATGTTTCAGAAAGTCATAGTGTGTTATCTATGAGTTAACATTCAGACATTTTTAGGTGTGCTCAAATACTTTTTGGGGTCACTGTACATTCTCACTCACTCCTGCTGGTGAGTCAGTACAAAAAACACACTCGCTGCCAAAGTTTGTTGTTGATTTTTTGCCTATGGACAATCACACAGTACATCATCGCTGAGACTCTGGTTCTTCAGGGTCTACAGGCTGCAGTCTCTTTGGCCATGAACGAGCTGTGGTGTAGGCTGGTCTTCACCCTCTTCTCCCTCTGCCGGCGGTTACAGAACCACACGCGGACCACCTCCTTCTCCAGATGGAGACCCTCTGCCATTCGCACAATCTCCTGAGACGACGGCTTGCTCTTCTCCACAAAATTTCTTTCTAAGGCTTCCTTAGCCCCAAGACTGAGAGAGGAAATTAAGAATTAATTAGGAATTAATGAGAGGGAGATGCTGATATAATGGGTTTTGTTTAGTTCAAATTCCCCATTTACCTGATGGTTGTTCTCCGTTTCCGTTTACGCTCATGCATGCCCATCTTCTCATTAAAAAGAGCTGATGGGAGTCGCAAATTAGAGCTAAGTAATCTTAAGTTTTCACTAAAAACTCAGGGATAATGGTACGGTGGTGGTAAATAAATATATAAATGATCCCTCTCAGGAGTGTGTTGACTCACCACCGGCTTGCTCAGCCTCCTCCAGCCACTTTGCCAGGATAGATTTGAGCTTGCAGGCGTTTTTGAAGCTGAGCTGCAAGTTCTCGAAGCGGCAGATGGTGGTTTGGCTGAATTCAGAGCCGTGCACAGCCGCCAGTGCTTCACCCACATTGGTCTGTGTGTAACCTGCCAATCAAAGCTAAAAGTTAGGAAAAGTTTTACAAGCAAACCCTTGGGGGGAAAATGTGCACTTAACTGTATTGAATGTGCACTTGTAGAGTACTTCAAATCTTTATAGTAGCCTTTTACAGATAATGTAATATTAATTAAATAAAAGGTTGTTTAGGTTGTGTAGGGCCTACTTAAAGAGTGTTCACTTTCATGATTTTGTTTCTTAACACACTTAAGTACACTTTTAAAAATTTACATTTTAATTAATTATGCTTCAATAGACTTTTGTTGCGCTATAAAGGAACACTTATTTCGAAGTTTTAACTATCATACTGAAGCACATGTACTTTTAAAACAAATTTTAACTCTGGTGTGTTATTTATGCTCACATTTAAAGTTAATATATTTTGAATTTACTAAATTGCAACTTCATCATTACAAATGTGTAATTACAAATATATTTAAATTAGTGCTGTCAAATCGATTAATCGCAATTAATCGCATATAACAAAAGTTGGTAAATATATATATATATATATATATATATATATATATATATATATATATACTGTATATGTGTGTATATGTATTTATACTCTATATATACTGTATATACACACACACAATTTTTATGTTGTATTCGATTAATCGTGGTTAATCGATTTGACAGCACCAATGTAAATACGTGACATACAAGTTTCAGTAGAAATGACATTAAAGTATATTTTATTTTATCAAGAATGCTAATTATGAAATACATATAAAGATGTACTTAAGTCCTACTTAAGTGTGCCAAAAAGCACTCTAAAGTTCAGCATAATTGCATGTAATATAAACTTAATCTGTAATACATTTTCATTAAATTGCAATTATCATGCAGCTAAGCAACTGAATTACATTACATTACATTTAGTTCACACTTAAATATATTATTTTAAAATATATGTTTTTGATAATAAGTATGCTTGTTGAGTTAATGAATTGTTCACACTGTTTTTTTTTTGTTTTTTTTTGATTAAGTGCATCATCCAGGTATTTGAAGCACAGTTTTTCTTTTTGCAACACACCACTCACTATTTAAACTACAAAATGACATAGAATAGTGCATAAGTACACGAATTGAGATGCACCTAGAGATGTTTATTATATTTTATGTGCAGTTAGGCTTGGATACTTGATCAATAATAGACCATCAGAGATAACTTTATCTAGTATAAACCAAACAAACTAAACTGGTTTGATATAAACTAACCAAAATATGGTTAGTTGCTGCAATCTTTTACAAAGTTTATATGGAAAACGATATTCAACATGGTCCAGCTCAAAAGACAAACCTAGTTTGATCCTCCTCAGCTTGAAGTCATTAGCAAACTTCTCCAGTTCACGGATCTGAGGTGAGTCCATATCGGGCGGCTCTTCCAGGGGCCGACTTTTCCTGCGCAGCTCCTGCTTGATGTCACCTAGAGTGGGTTCGTCCGTGAGCAGGGCCTGGGGCAGCGGCGGGAAGCTGTGGGTCAAAGCACAAGAGCCCCCACCCAAACCGTGCTCGGGGAACTTATAGAGGCGTGGAGCCAGAGCTCCTGCGGGACAGCAGGACAGAAATGAAGGCTGTGGTTAGAGGCAATAATAACTCTTCATATCTGAGACAGAATATCATGTATTTCAATGACTACAAAGTAAAACTAGCCTATATTGTGAATTCAGTTATTTTCTAAACACAAACAGATTCAATCAGACAAATGAATTTTTTTTTATTATCATTTTTTTTTATATATAAAGTTTTATATTGTGTAGGGGTTACTCCTTCAACACTTTATGTATGTATGTAATTTATTTATTGCTGTATCTTTTCAGTGAGATCTGATATTCCTGTTATGCAGAACAATTTAAAAATGAACGTGTTGTGAATATATTAAAGAGCTGGCTTAAGTTAAAGGAACATCTATTGGAAAATGATATTAGGGACACTGATCTGATCTTTGAAATATTTAAATTAGAGAGAGAGAGAGAGAGAGAGAGAGAGAGAGAAGAAACTCCTGTAAAAAATATCTTAATAAATTGCCAGTTTTTCCATTTTAGAAATTTAAGCACCAGGGGCCAGTTGTTCAAAAAGTTTCATCTGGATCATAATGATCTGGATTTGGAAATCCCATGATTTGCTATCCAGGATCAGGTAATCCATCTTACTTTTGTGCTGTTTTTTCAAAGAAAAATTGGATTGGATCACCATGATCCAGATACACACTTTTCCAGATTACCAAATCTGGATTACCAGTGCTCTACGGAGCCCCTAAAGGGACATGATGATAGAGAGAATATGGGTTTTGAATTAAATATAATATTTTTGTTGGATATTTACAGCTGTTTGGGGATTGTTTTATTGTTTTACTTTACAGTAGGTTACCGAAAGGCTAAATATAGGTTTATTTAACAGTTAAACTAATCAAGAGCAAAATAAAAAAAAAAATGTGTATGTATATTACATGATATAAATGTTGTATTTTTTTTTACCAGTTTTAAAGTTTTACTACATTTTCCTCCTGGAATCCACCTTGAAATCCTACCCCCTGTTGGGATCAGGATAATCCTGTTTTTTTGGATCAAAGTTATCCAAATCATACTGACAAGTTTTGAACAACACAAACTGAAGGTTTGATCCAGATTAAAACTAGGACTGGATTTTGTGATCTAATCTGATTTCAGAATCCTTTTTTCCTTTTGAACAACCCATTTTCAAGATTTGATCCAATCCGAAAGCCGGAATCCGATCAGATTACTTTTGAACAACTGGCCCCTCGGGACAAAATTGGAAACATCCACATAAACCAAAGTAGTCAAATTATTTTAAATTTACCTCTATTCTCCCTCACTTAAATGTGATATTGTGATGATATATATCTTTGGAAAATTATATATATAGGCTTTACATTTGCTATTTTTACAATTGCAATAAATTGATCTGCATCTCCCTCTAGTGGCGGGATATTTTCAGTGCAATGTTGCCTCTGCCTCAAATGGCACTGTACTCAATTGGTCTCGGTTGAATTCAGTGGCGGCGATTTCTAATTATATAGAACATTAAGAATATTCATGCTGCACAAATATGTTGTAGCTATATGAGTTGTGAAGGCAAAAATGTGAATTTTTAGAGGTAATCAAATAAACTGACATGGGCATTTAAAAAAACAAAAACAGAATAAGTATCTTTTCTGTCAGTACTGAACAGAACTGTTATTTCTTGCTACATACACTAGATGGAAGCACAAACAAAGTGAAATTACCTGGTAAATGCTTGCTTTCCTAGTAGAGACAGAATAGCACCAGAC